>NC_063333.1:119377126-119456987 GCF_021869965.1 Rhincodon typus | reverse complement strand
TCATCCAGCTCTACACCTTGTTATTTCAGATTCTCCAGCATCTGCAGCTCCTACTATCTCTGAAACACATGTATGTGTTTGGATTTAATGGGGTATCGAGTAAGTTTGCATTATTTATTAATAGTGTCTTTTTGCCACATATTAGAAGTCATGTTTATTAAAGTAAACAAGTCTTTATTTCTTTTTCACTGATGAAACCTAATGGAAGTTTAATTTAACTTGGATAGTGGTATATGTCAGGTATTAATCATCCTGGTGATTAAATTGGTCATATTTCATACTTATGGCAACTTGTAGAATAGTGGGGCTTGATTTCCAGTGCATTATTCCCACAAATGTTGTGATAAGAGCCTGGCTGCTGTTAGACATCAACACTAATCTCTTGTGTCTGTGGATGCCACTGTCAGAGTTGACTGAATAACAAGACTTATCAAAGGACTCAAACCTTCCAAGTGGGTACTGGGCACAGATCTAGACAGACTCCCAGGATGGACAGCTGGCGATTCCTCTACCTTTTTGTGGCAGTTATCGGCAATAGCCTAGCCTGTACAACTATGATCTCCCTTCTACTGAACCTGATCCAAGTTATCCTCTGTAATCCTGATTAGAGAACACATGGGAGGCATGAAAGCTGAGTACAGAACGCTCGACCCATTAAGAGATCAGAAGGAGCCATACTGTTGTGAAAAGTCATGGACTGCTAATTAAGCAATCTGCTAATTGTCTGGTCAAGACCCAGCTGAGGAAAAATAAAATGAATCCCCAGTTCAGCTTGTGGATATTGAGGTGAACTGGTAACATGTACAAAACTGTATGTTTTGGTGAAGTGTTTGAAGCAATCATTAGTGAACCACAGGCCATTGCCTTAAGGAATGCCAAGTATGGTAAAAAAAAACTCTATTAGCATCGTAACAACTTTCATCAATGTGAACTGGATAGTCATTTGACCTGCAGCCTTCAGGAATAATAGTCGATGACAACACAGAAGATTTTACTCTTGAAAACAGAGCGATCCAACCTGAGGTGTTCCTATTGTTTCATGTGTACCTTTAAGGGAATTCACTTTTAAAGGTTCCATGAATTGTGCACATACAATGTTTGGACTCTTCTTGGCAGCTAGTTTGCAGTCGGTTTGTAAGCTATACGCACAGGAATCAGTTGGTTGCTGTAATGACTGCATTATAGCTTGTAATGTGTTATGTTGTTTTAAATAAAGTAAACCACAGAGTGAATCAATCCTTGATGAGTGAATGATTATTAAATTATTATCATTAACCAGACATGATGAACAGTAGTGGAAAACATTGTGCTGATAAGGCCTATCATGCTTTAACAGACAGCAAGCAATTAATATACAGGGGAAACGCATGGTAAACAGTCTTAAAGGGTATTAAACTGCATGAGACAACCTTTGGTGTCTTTATTTATTATAGCATTGGAGCGCTGAAAATGCAACTTGCTGATATGCTCACAAATCCCTATTGATTATTCATTTTTACTCACTTGTGAAAGGCAAGTGGTTGCGGTGTATGCTGAATGGATAGTAAGCAAAGAAAGATCTAAGGCATATTGTCAGAATGGCCTCAAATTCCTCTCGTTTAAATTGGGACAGAGAAGACCTCCTAATAGCTTTTAAAATATTTAAACAGCATTCTTAGCTGTGGTTTCTAGATTCAGGCATGTCTGAAGCAGAAAGACAAGCCATTAAAATTTGTTTGGCATTGGGATGGAGGTTGACACAGTCTTGACATATCCAAATTAACATTCAAAGAGATTAACGTTCCCCAAAAGATGTAGACCATATTAGAAGATGAACTCAGGTTCAAATTCTATATTCATCAACTGGAATTCATGTAAATTTAGACAGAATTCAATGGAATCAATTGATCACTTCTGAGCAAATGTAGAGAAAAGGGCTCATTCTGTGATCCTTCTTTTCAGATTGGGAGCTAGCAAAGAAGATTGTTGAGCTGGTGATCACATCCACTCCTAAGGAAGCTTTCCAGAAACGTTTACTGTATAAAGCAAAGACTAATAGCATTGCAGAGTTGCTGGAGGATATACATAAGTAGGAAGTGATCCTCAGTGATCCTATGAAGTTTACTGTCCCATGTACAAATACAATTACTGGAACATCCAAACATAGCAAGAACCAAGAAATGCTTAGCTTTCCATTAATATTGCAAAGAATGTGGCCAAAAATGCCATTGGCAGAAGCAGTGCATCAGGGCATCAGCTAATGCACTGACCCATACAGACCACTCACGAGGTGTATTTTCAAGCAACTATAAAGATCATCTGGTATCCTGCCAGAGGTATATACATGAAGTGATTGACGACCAAGAGTCTGACCATGTATACAATGAGACGATGAGTGGTAGACATGCTCATATTGTCAATCTCATGGAAGTTATAAATGTCATCATACTGTCCTAAATGTTTGCAAGAATTCAAAGTATCTGTCCTCAGAAAACTGGTCACTGTTCATTATTGGCTAAAATTGACAGAGGAGTAAGAGCCAATATATTATCCCCTCAAATTCTAAAAACATTGTACCCACAAACTGATGTAACCTATGAATTGAAGGCTTTCAAATACAATGGTGCGTGGCTTCCATGTGCAGGGCCCAGTAGTGCTGGTGTGAATAGACAATTAATAGAGTCATAGAGTCATAGACATGTACAGCGCAGTACCAGACCCTTTGGCCGGAGATATTCTAAATTAATCTAGTCCCATTTGACCCAGCATTTGACCCATATCCATCTAAACTCTTCCTATTCATATATCCATCCAGATGCCTTTTAAATGTTGTGATTGTACCAGCCTCCACCTCTTCTTCTGGCAGCTCATTCCATACTTGTACCAAACTCAGCGTGAAAAAGTTGCCCCTTATGTTTGTTTTAAATCTTTCCCCTCTAACCTTATACCTATGCCCTCAAGTTATGAACTCCCCTACCCTGGGGAGGGACCTTATCTATTCACCCTACCCATGTACCTCATGATTTTATAAACCTCTATAAGGTCATCCCTCAGCCTCCAGCACTCCAGGGAAAATAGCCCCAGCTTATTCAGTCTCTCCCCATAGCTTAAACACTCCTATTCCGGCAAAGCCCTTGTAAATCCTTTCTGAACCCTTTGAAGTTTAACAACTTCTTTCCTACAGCAGGGAGACAAAATTTGAATGCAGTATTCCAAATCTGTCTGGCATCACGTATGTTCCATATCACTGATATTGCTGAGCTAGGATTTTAATGAACACCTGCAGACCCAACACTAGTCACAATCCATGGAATCAGTCAGGCATCAGACAACAAATTAAACTCAGAAACTTTGCCTACCACTTAGAGTCATAGAGTCAAAGAGTCATACAGCACGGAAACAAACCCTTCAGTCCAACTAGTCCATGCTGACCATGTTCCCAGACTAAATTAGTCCCACCTGCCTGTATTTGGCCCATATTTCTCCAAAGCTTTCCTATTTTTGTATTTGTCCAAACGTCTTTCAAATTTTGTAACTTCCTCTTGCAGTTCATTCCACACACTTCGTGTAAAAAAGTTGCCCCCATGTCCTTTTTAAATCCTTCTCCTCTCACCTTAAAAAATATGCCCGCTAGTTTCCCCACCTTAGGGAAAAGAACTTTGTTATTCACCTTATCCATGCCTCTCATGATTTTGTAAACCTCTATAATGTCAGCCCGCAACCTCCTATGCTCCAGTGAAAAAAGTCCCAGCCTATATCGTCTATTTTTATAACTCATCTCTGTCCTAAATGGTTTAGTCTGTATCCTCAGACTGTGACCCCTGATTCTAGACTCCCCAGCCACCAGGAACATCTTTCCTGCAACTACCCTGTCTAGTCTTGTCAGAATTCTATAGGTTTCTATGAGATCACCCTCATTCTGAGCTCCAACAAATTTAATCCTTGCAGATTCAACCTCTCTTCATATGTTAGTCCTGCTATCCCAGGAATCAGTCTGGTAAACACTCACTTCACTCCACTCCCTCTATGGCAAAACCATCATTCCTCAGGTAAGGAGATCAAAACTGTAAACTACACAACATCTGATGCACTGGCAATCACTTCTGAATCTCAACAATTGTTTTTATACAAGGTTTCTAAATCCAAAAGGCAACTTTGAACTGCTGGTATAATGTTTTATAGTCACATGATACATTTTAAATTGGACACAGGACATGATGTCTCCATTCTTTTTGAGAACTCAAATTGTTTGAAGCTAGAGTTTCTCCAGCCATCCAGCCTTCGATTCCCATTTGTCTAGCTCAAATCGTCATTTTGGCTTATAAGTGGTCACCAATATGTGGTTGGTCAATGAATGTGCTTTCATCATCCCTCAAATCAGCAAGTTGCAACTCCAAATGTGGTCCCACCAAGGCTCTGTATATTTGTAGCAAGACATCCCTGCTCTTGCATTCAAATCCTCTTGCAACGAAAGCCAGTCTTTCCCACCTGCTGCACCTATATGCTCACCTTCAGTGACTGGTGTACTAGAACCTCCCGGTCTCGTTGCATATTCCCCTCACTCAATTTATAGCCTACCTGTTAACTTCAAAAGATCCAGAATGTTTTGGTAAAATCAATAGTATCAAGAGAGTCTCAACATTGTTGCAACATGCTAATTTGAGGGAGGATGAAAGCACATTCATTGACCAACCACATATTGGTGACCACTTATAAGCCAAATTGACAATGGCTGGAGAAACTCTAGCTTCAATCAATTTGAGTTATCAAAAAGAATGGAGGCACCATGTCCTGTGTCCAATTTAAAATGCATCGTGTGTCTATAAACCATTACACCCGCAGTTCAAAATTGCCTTTTGGATTCAGAAACCTCATATAAAACAATTGTTGAGATTTAGAAGTGATTGCCAGTACATCAGATGTTGTGGTTGGCAACTGTGTTTGGTAAGTTTTCATGTTGGAGCTGAAAACTCTTTACCCCCACACACTGCTGAGAACCAACCCCTCCTGCTGCAATTGTGCATCAATGGTTGGACAGGCTTGGTATTAATGAGGTGTTTTCTTGCCAGAGCTGTGACATCAGTTAATGGCAGTGACTCTGTGCTCTGCTTTCCAGCCTTGCTTCATTGTATGGGCTCTGGTGACTGATAGAAAGATTTACTAAAGGAATTTAAAAAATGCTGCAAAGTTCTGGGTGTCCATGTCAAATCTTTCCTGCTCTTTGTGCACCTCCTTTGAAACCCAAAATAGGAATTGAAGGCTTCAATGATCTCTCCACAATTCTACCCTTTACCTTCTTAAAATATCGTTGATATAGCTGCTGATTGTATTTGAGAGCATGCTGACCTGATCCTTTTCTGGCTTTTCAGCAAGTCTGGAGGGTGTCCAGTATCAATCCAACCAACAAAGAAAGTTTCTACAGTGTGCAGTTTGACCCTAAGGATAGGGATTCAGACAAGAGCAAGACCTTCTCCATAGGCCTTGGAATCACTCAGTTAGCTATCGTGGGACTCCAATAATGATTAGTTGCTCCAATTTTTGCAGTGGGTATTTTCTTATGTATGTTCAGCTTGACCATCAGCTTTTCACTTTTCTGCCTTTATCAAAATGATCGAGGATCCTTGGTAATGTGTATGCAGACCACTGCTGTCATGTATAAATATCACAACTGGGTTTGAACTGCTTTTGACCGATGAGAACTGGAACATATACAAGTGCCAATTAATGAACATTTCTTCACAAAGACGTGGTTCTATAAAACTTCATTAGGACCTTCTTCCCATGTGACTTGTTAACATCTGAAATCTTTGATGATGCAACTCTGTCAATTAGCATAACAGCTAATAAACCCTTATTCTACATCAAGAAGAACTTGGGTTTGGCAGAGCTGAAGGTTTAGCATAACTGGGGTGATTCAATTCATTCAGCAGTGAAAGAAGGAACAGCACATAGACCTGGCAACATTGGGTGAGGGTGATCTCTTGCCTTGTTACACTGCTTTGTAACTTTCTAAGGGATACAGATATTGATATTTTCATGACAGCTCTGTCAAATAAAGGGTCGTT
The DNA here is from genome assembly GCF_021869965.1 of Rhincodon typus. Classification (NCBI taxonomy): domain Eukaryota; kingdom Metazoa; phylum Chordata; class Chondrichthyes; order Orectolobiformes; family Rhincodontidae; genus Rhincodon; species Rhincodon typus. The sequence goes on along the minus strand of NC_063333.1, from coordinate 119,450,943 downwards.
TAGCTCAGTTGGCCATTAAGCTGGTTTACAATGCTAACAGTACGTTTTGATTCCTATACCAGCTGTGGTCACCATCAAGACCCCGACATTCTCAACCTCGCCCCCTTGCCTGAGGTTTGGTGACCCTCAGATGAAACCACTAACAATTACCTCTCTAATGGGAGAGTGGGACTATGGAGACTTTTCCTTCAAGTATATATATATTTCCTCTCCATCTCAAAAAACAAGATAATAAAATTTCTTTCTAATTAGTAAACATTCAATTTCAACTCATATTAAGACAAGACAAGGCACTCTGTGTCATGTTATTCCCGTGTTTTTCTCTGTCTGAAAGTTCAAATAACCACTATGATGGCAGTTTGAAAGCAGACAGAGCACGAACAATAATCAGGTGATATGTACATTTTAAAAAGTGAATCCAGCAGGAAAGGCATTAATTCTCTCTCCCTTTGTTCTTCTTCCTTTTAAACCAACTTGAAACTAGAAAGATGCTTTGGAGTCAATTTTCATTCAGTGCTTATAAAAAGAGCAGGAGGAAAACATCTTTCTACTGATTGGCTTCTCGAGGCTAGCCCAACTAGAATTTCAAGTGGGCTTATAATACAAATCTAGTCTTCTGTCAACTAAGGCAGGAGCCTTATATCATTCCTTAAAGTGAGATTATATGATTTTTGCAGGACCCACTGTAATTACTCAGTAACATTGCATACAGCCCACCCAGAGATCACAGAGCAATCAAGTCAATAATCTTTGATTCTTTATATATAACCCTGGATTTTGCACAGAGGCATTAGCCTTGTCCCTGACTTTTCAGCTGGTGCACTGATTCACTTTGACAAATACATGAAGGCAGGAGGGGATTTTACCACCTCCGCACAGTTAATTGCTTGAAGTTTTGACTTCTCTTCATGTTTGGTTGGATGCCCCTCTGCCAGGAGCAGACAAGCAATCAGAGGGTCAGCAATTTGCCAGGCCCAGCCATGCCAGCAGGAGCATTGGCCACTATTAGCACTGCATCTGCTTGCCAATGAGAAAACTGGAAGGAGGCCAGACTGCAGATAAGTAGGGCAGCATTGGTCAGGCAGGTCCAATGTCATGTGGTAGGGCACTGTGATTAGGAGGAAAGGGAGCTGTGGCAGGGGTGCTCTTTTCCTTTGGGGAAGGATGTCATATTGGGTGAAGTGGTCTGTTCAGGAAGGAAAACCCAAGCCACAACCAGACTTCACTAGCCAGATCTCACCACATGGTATGGACAAGAATGGCCTTTACTTGTCCAGGAATGGGTGGGATAATGTCTAGCCCACTGCTGGTTTAGGTACCATGACAAACCTTCTATCTCACATGATTTTATGCCTCCTCACATGTTTCCATCCCCTTCTCGAAGTGGTGATGGTGGTAATGTGAGAGGAAGCGGGCATAAAGTACAAACCATAATGTCAAGAAGACAACGGTCCATTGAAATGATTAAATCAACTGTCAGCCCCACTTCTAAATTCCTGCCTCATTTTTTCTGTGCGTATGAACTGCTTCCGAGTACATCAGTTTGGTGTTCCAGTTTAAAATGCTCATGTTCAAGAACTCTATGACAGAGGCAGAAAAAATTAAGCAAGTTTCAAAATTTTACTCAAGTTGTTGGAGAAAAAACCAAAATAAAGCTCCATTTTTATATCATTAAAAATTCCTTTAATCTGAGGAGAGTTGTCACTTCATTACTGAAGGTCAGATGTATCATTGTCAAGTCAACTTTGTTGCTCCTGGGTATGCTTTCATTTATTGGTTTATGATTGCCATGTATTAGAGAAAAATAAATTAGTTTCATTTTATTGCACGAATACGCATTATAAAATATTTGAAATTGATTTAAAAATATTTTCTAATTTACCACATCCCTTCTATGAGGAAGCTAGGTTTAATATCTGAACACGTTATGTTGTATTTTGCTGAACCAATAATTGCTATATGATTACATTTCATTATTTCCTTTCTTTCATTCCAGAAATCAATGCCCTGAAGCAATATTTCTCACCATTTCTATTTAACATATGTGTGTTGTTTTGAGCATAAATCAAATCAAGCATCCAAAATATACTGTACTCTCAAAGAAAACATTCTTGAAGAATTTTAAGGGGCTTTGTATTTATTGAAAACAGTTTTGATAATTTGCATAACAAACCACAAGGGAGTAAAGCTAAAAGAGTTTCTGAAGAAGAGTCTAGGCCCGAAATGTCAGCCTTCCTGCTCCTCTGATGCTACTTGACCTGCTGTGTTCATCCAGCTCTACACCTTGTTATCTCAGCGTCGATTTTGTTGTTTTTCAGACAGTTTTGAGGGAAACATTAACATGGGAGAGCGTATGGAATTGGATCTTGGTTGGTCAATAATTTGGGAAAAGTTCCAAATGTGGAAAGACAGCTCCAACTTACGAACTTCAGGTTTTCTGTAGGTCGGATGAGGGGTTGGGCAATCAATACGCATTCATGTTAATGAAACCAACAACCTGTAATTCAACCAACATTCCATGTTTTAAAAAGGTGGGAGACTGCTTCAACGAGAAGGTAAGTATCCCCACAGTACTGTTTGTGGGCTGAGAGAAGCAAGAGTACCTCTTAACTGGGCCCCAGCACGAAGAACACTGATTCAGATCCTTTCCAAACAATGATCATTGGAATTGGAAATTGGAAATTGGAGCCCCCTCCCCCTCCTCCCCTCTATCTCAGGGGTCAGGGATTTGGACATACCTGGTCATGCACTCTGCACCACAGTGCTCCCCACCCAACTGAAAGCTAAGTCTGTCAGTCAGGCTGACCTCTGGAGGGTAAACCTGCCAACCAATGAATTGTAAACCTATACTGTGCGGTTTCATCTCTAAAACTCTGCCACTACTTCTATAAGGCAAGCCAATGAATATCAAGGCCTACATTTGTGTCAGGAGAAAGTGGTACTGGAATTTGAATAGGGTTGCATTGTGAATAAATGTTTGCTCAATACTTGAATTTCTCTTCGATTCTTTCTTAGCTTACATGCATGCTGTAAGACGGATGGAAATTTCAAACAGCAATTTTCTGCTCTGTGAAATCAGCAAACAGCCTGTGATATGCAACAAATCTGCCTCCTTTGGAAATTACATCAAATTGATCAGAGTCAACATCGGCAAACAGTTGACCAAGCACTGTTTGCATAATGCAAGTTTTCAATTTGTGTTCTGAGCAGTTAAACTCTGCAGCTCACACAGTTCCTCCTGGGCACAACAATAAAAAAATTTGCTGCTGTGTCTTGTTTTTAATCAGCCAAGGAAACAGGAACTTGAGTGCAAACACTCTCCCATCAATGTTTCTCTTTCTGGTTTTTCATCTTCTTTACATCATTTAAATATGTCCTCTGTTTGAAGTCAGTGAAAAACTGTGCCAAATTTTGGTCCAGTTTGCCTGAGTCAATTTACATATGAATATATTACAAACTGATTTAAGGCACACTCATTTAACAACCATCGAAGCTTGATCCTTGGATCTGTAGTGTTGGCCTCACTACAGTGCACTGTTCCCTTTAAACATTTCCTTTAATCCATAAACTGGCACTGTTAAATCACAATGCTGCATATTGTTATCTTTATTTAGGAACATTTTAACTGGCAAAGATTTGACTTGGTGAATTGCTCCAATGATCTCTTGAAAATGGCAGTATTATCAGTGCATAATGCTGTATCATAAGAAAGAATATCTTCTGGGAGACCCAAAGCACTTCATAGTCAGGGAATGACGTCTGAAGAGCATTCACTGTTGATATGTAGTGAAATGAGACATCTGTTGGGCCACACTAATTTCTACAGCCAAGCTTTTGATATGCAATTTCAGCATGCACACTTCGCACCAAGAGAAAAAAGACTTTTGAAACTCAGGAGCATTGAGACCAGCTTTGCAAAAATAGAAATAGATCTTGACTGTTAAAGACCTAGTACGCAGAACTGGAAGGCCTCTCGATTGAGATTGATCATTACTGACGACCAAAACTAGGCAAATTGTCACCAAAAATACAATGATTTTGAATGACTATATTATTGCCTTTAAGTTTCATCAGGTTACAGTGTCCCTCACATTGGTTACCATTCAAACAAAGAACAATTAATGTATTTTATATACTTTTTAAAGAAAGGTAAAATAAAATTGGCATAACTATTTGAAAGAGTGTAAAAGAATCAGGAGGACATTGAATAATAGGTGAACAAGTTGCAGATGAAATTGAATGTATAGAGGAACACAAGTAAAAATAAGAAATGCAAGTATGTGGAAGCAAGCAAAAGGAAGAACACTGCAGGTCTGGATCAAGTTCAATGGGCTGTTAGTTGATGAGCAGTTGTTGAAATGATGATAGCTGGTAGATGGGGAGACTGTCAGGACATGAGCACTGACTCTAGACAGTTCTAATGGAGAAGAGATATTGAATGTCAATTCCCTTGAAGAGAAGAAGCATGATGTTTCGAGGTCATGATTGATTCCTTGGAGTCTGTGCAGCTGATAAGCAAACTCAAACTCTCAGCACATCTCTACCACTGAACACATTAATAATTACCAAGTTTAATGAACCAGCTGGAAAAATGTACACCTTTGTCCAATAGACAAATCATAAGCTCTCAGGGATATACTACAACATGTGGAACTGTACCAGAACTGACCATGAAGGCTGTCAACGGGTATTTTGTTACATTGTGAAAGAATGAATAATAAGGACATTGGTAACCAGTAAACCTGAGAATGGATTTCACAAGTTCATACTATCAGATTGCTGATGGAAGACATCAGGTTATTTGGACATAAAGGCAACTGCCTCCCTGTTTTCCATCCTTTGAATTGAATCAGCCCAATATCTGTTGGGCCACGCTAATTTCTACAGCCAAGCTTTTGATATGCAATTTCAGCATGCACACATTGCACCAAGAGAAAAAACTTCTAAAACTCAGGAGCATTGAGACAATGCAAAAATTGCAATAGATCTTGGCTGTCAAAGATTCAATACTCAGAACTGGAAAGCCTCTCAATTGAGATTGATCATTACTGGCAACTAAAAATAGGAAAATTGTCACTGCAAACATGATTGGGGGAGTGGGAATCTCCTCAGGCTACATTTTAAGGTGCCCTCATGTTCTCAGCTCTGCCTTAGCAGCGTCTGCCTCTCTGGGCTTCTGGCTTTTAAGAATCTGAAGGTTTTGACAGAGTAGATGATGAGAGTTTGTTTTTTCTGGCCAGGGAATCTAGTAAGCAGGGGTCACACCATCAGAAGAGGCATTAATTTAGGAGTCAGATAAGGAGAAATTTCTTCATTCAACCTTTGGAATTCCCTGCAATAGCAAATTTTAAAGTTGATGAATGCATTTAATGCTGGGATTGACAGATTTTTGGTCTCTCAGTGAATGGAAGAGAATGGAAAATTGGTAGGAAAGTGAACTTCAGGTCCAAGATCTGACACGGGTGGCACAGTAGCTCAGTGGTTAGCACTGCTGCCCCGCAGCACCAGGGACCTCGATTCAATTCCATCCTTGGGTGACTGTCTGTGTGGAGTTTACACATTCTCCCCGTGTCTGCATGGGTTTCCTCCGGGTGCTCCGGTTTCCTCCTACAGTCCAAAGATGTGCAGATTAGGTGGATCAGCCATGCTAAATTGCCCATAGAGTCCAGAGACATGCAGGCAAGATGGATTAGTTATGGGGAAATGCAGAGTTTCAGAGATTGGGTGGATTCTCTTCAGATGGTCAGTGTGGACTCGATGGGCTGAATGGCCTGCTTCCACACTGACGGATTCTATGATTTGAAGATCAGCCATGAACACGTTGAATGTTGGAGCAGGCCTGATGGGCTGTATGAACTACTTCTGCTCCAATTTCTCATGTACTTCTGTCCTTTGCCAAGGCTTCAGAACTTCTGGTCCTATGTTTGGCCAGGCAATACTGCAAGGCCACCGCCAGAAAAATAGTTTGTGTGCAAGTGTAGTCTTAAGATAGACATTGGGGTCCCAAAATCATGGAAAAAACGCTGTGTAGTACACAGCCACAACAGGACAGAGTACACACCAGAAAGCTAGCTACAAGAGAACGAAGATGAAAGCAGATCAAAGCCTTGAAGAGGTTTGAAACATAAACTGTCAATGAAGTGGGTTTGGTCCTGAAGAATTATCATCCAGTGACCATCTACTCAATTACAATAAGATCCCAGTGGGTTGAGGTCAAGTGTCAGAGGCTAAAGTCTAAAAATAACTGAGTCCTGACCCAAACCTAATGTCAACCCTACGCACATCTTGAGTTAACTGAGGTGAAAAGGTGGACAAACCATAGAGGAAGTGGCTCTTTAAATATAAATTATTTACCTTTCTGATTTGACCATTGCTCAGCTGGATTTCCTGAGTGAAGGGTGGCCACTACAAGAGGCCAAGAATGCTGACCAGACATGAAGGCATCTGATACTGCACAGTCATCAGACCTGTTATAAAACAAACTGTCCAGTAATTCAATTAGATGAATGGCCAGCCTATTTCTGAGTAACCCTTAAGTGAGCTCTATGATCTGGCATCCATCTGCAATGACATTCCCCCATAAAACCACTGACTTCCCCCAGGCCTCCCCATCGTAAGACCACTGATCTCTGACTTCCATACCACCTCCCCCTAACCCCCAGGTTTATCATCCTGCCTAATTAATGACTCTGCCCCCTCAGAATAAACCTTCTTTGCCCCAAGATCATCACAGCACTCCTTCCTCACCATTGCCACCAGCCTCTTCAAAAGCATTGCGACACTGCTCCTTCCCCCATTCTGATTGACACTCCTCCTGTGAACAAGCACTCCTCCATGACAGATCTATGCCAATGAATCCCACCTACTCCATGAACACCTCACTGCCACAGGAACCAGACTTACCCTGATCCTGCAACCTTTGCCAACTTGCTCCCTATCTGACTGAAGCTTATCAGTCAGGCTTGCTTTCCAGATGGGGATCACATGATCACTTGGTGAAGTCACATGTGCACATTGGTGGCCCCTACGTTCACTACAAATTTTTGAACCACCTTATCCAGGCAAGTTAGTGAAGTAAAGGCTAAAGACTCTGCTGGAACTCAGTGCCTCATATTCAGAAGCTTGTGGGTTAAGTATCACCTCAAAGCCTTGAGTTCTTCATCTAGTCTGACCTTCCAGTGCAGTACTGAGGTGGAACTGCCTTATCAGAGATGCTGCTTTTTGAAAGGGGTGTTAAATTAAGGCCTACCTACCCTTTCATTTTGACATAAAACTAAGAATAATGATATAGAATCAATGACTTATGCTTGGTAAATGTTGGAATGGTTTGGGGGGAATCAGGACGTGAGTTACTCACTGCAGGACTTCCAGTTCTGGCCTGCACTTGCAGCCACAGGGCTTACATGGTTGATCCAGTTCAGTATCTGGTAAAGGATATTTCCTAGAATGTTGATATTGAGGGATTCAGCAATAAAAATGCCATTGAATATCAAGGGCAATGTCTGGATTTTCTCTTCATGGAGATAGTCATTGCCTGGCCCTCGCGTGGCCCAGACCTAATTGTAATCCAGACCTTACTGCATTTGGACTGTTTCACTTTCTGATGAGTTGTGAACGGTGCAAAACATTGTGCAATCATCAGCGAACATCCCCACTTCTGACCTTATGATGGAGGGAAGGTCTTTGATGAAGCAGTTGAAGATGGTTAGGCCTAGGACACTACCCTGAGGAACCCCTGCAGATAATAACTAGAGCTGAGATGATTGACGTCCAACAGGTGCAGGTATGACTGTAACCAGCAGAAAGATTTCCCCTATTCTCATCGCCTTTAGCTTGGTTAGGGCTACTTGATGCAACACTATGCTCTGATGTCATGGGCAGTCGCCTTTACTTTCCCTTTAGAGTTCAGCTCTTTGGATTCATAGAGTCATAGAGATGTATAGCATGGAAACAGATCCTTCTGTCCAACTCATCCATGGTGACCAGATACCCTAAATTAATCTAGTCCCTTTGCCAGCATTTGGCCCATATTCTTCTAAATTCTTCCTATTCATAAAACCATCCAGATGCCTTTTAAATGCTGCAACTGTACCAGCCTCCACCACTTCCTTTGGCAGCTCATTCTATACATGCACCATCCCTCTGTGTGAAAATGTTGCCCCTTAGGTCCCTTTCAAATCCTCTCACGTTAAACTTATGCACTCTAGTTTTGAACTCCCCCACCCCAGGGAAAAGACCTTGTCTATTCACCCTATCTATGCCCCTCATGATTTTATAAACCTCCATAAGTTGACCCCTCAGCCTCCGACACTGTAGGGAAAATAGACTCGGCCTATTCAGCCTCTTCCAAAAACTGAAACTCTCCAAACTTGGCAACATCCTTGTAAATCTTTTCTGAACCATTTCAAGTTTCACAACATCTTTCCAATAGCAAGGAGACTAGAATTGTACACAGTATTCCAAAAGTGGCCCAACCAATGTCCTGTACAGCTGCAACATGACCTCTCAACTCCTATATTCAATGCATTGACCAATAAAGGTGAGCATACCAAATGCCTTCTTCACTATCCTGTCTGCCTGCGACTCCACTTTCAAGAAACGTTGGGATAAAAGCTATATTGAAGTCACGAATCGGTCTGGCTAAAGCCAAACAGAGTATCAGCAAGCAGTTTATTGTTGACTAAGTTGCACTTGATATCACTGTCAACAATATTTCCATCACTTAAGAGTAGACTAATGAGATGATAATTGATCATATTAGATCTGTCCTGGATTTTGTGCATAAGATATTAGCTGGGGAATTTTTCATGTGTTTTTGCTATCCTGGAACAGCTTGGCTAGGAGCACTGTTAGTTCTGGAGAACAAGCGGGAATGTTGTCAGGGTCATAACCTTTGCAGTACCCAATGCCTTCTATCATTTCTTAATATCACATGGAGCAACTTGAATTGACTGAAGACTAGAACTTTTGGCTGAAGGTGCTTGCCAATCCTTCAGTTTTGTTCTTGCATGGATATGCTGGGTTCTCCCTTTGCTGAGGATGGTGAAAAGGTTGGGTTTATTTGTGGAACTTCCTCCTGCAGTGAGACTTCAATTCTATGGTGAGACTGCAGTTCTTTGATCTCCAATCTCCACTGGTTGTAGAATTACTTACCTCTGTTTATCACCTGCTGCTTATGCTGTCTGTCACACAAATAGTCCGGTCTTCTAACTCCAGCAGGCTGATGTCCTTTTTTTTATGTATGACTGCTTCTGGCATGCCCTCCCCCACTCTTCATTGAGCCAGCCTGACTTGATGGTAATGGTAGACTGGGGTATTCTGGTCTATGAGTTTATGGGTTATGATTGACTCAGCCAACCCAATCAGTGGTGGTGCTACTAAACCACTCTTGGGGATGGATATTAAAATCCCCAGTCTAGAGTATAATCTGTGTCCTTGCCACCCTTGGTGCATCCTCCAAGTGGTGTCCAACTTGGAGGAGTACTGATTCAGTAGCTGAGGGTGTTCAGGGAGTTGTTGAGTTGGTGGGGAGTTGATGGCCTAGTGGCATTATTGCTGGAATCCAGAGACCCAGATAACGTTCTGGAGACCCAGGTTCGAATCCTGCCACGGCAGATGGTGGAATTTGAATTCAATAAAATATCTGGAATTAAGAATCTAATGATGACCATGAATCCATTGTCAATTGTCGGAAAAACCCATCTGGTTCACTAATGTCCTTTAGGGAAGGAAACTGCCATCCTTATCTGGCCTACAAGTGACTCCAGACCCACAGCAATGTGGTTGATTCATAAATGCCCTCTGGGCAATTAGGGGTGGGCAATAAATGCCGCCTGGTCAGCGACGCCCTCATCCCATTAATGAATAAAAAAAAATAATCAGCAAGAGATTTCCTTGCCCATATTTAACCTGATACCATGATACTACATGGGGTCTGGAGTGAATGTCAAGGATTTCCAAGACAACTCTGTCCCGACTATATGCCACAGTCCCACCAGCTCTGGTGTCTCTACGCTATCGGTGGGACAGGACCTTCTCATGGATGATGAGGGTGGTGTCTCGAGTATCGGTTTATAAAGCATAATTCTGTGAGAATAATTATGTCAGTCTGTGGGACAACTCTTTCAATTTTGGCACAGGCCTCCAGATGTTAGTAAGGAGGACTTTACATGGTTGACGAAGCTATGTTTCCATTATTGTTTCTCAAGCTATGTCATTTCTGGATGGCCCATCCAGTTTTGTTCCTTTGGTCATACTCTTTGACTGTTAAATAGAGCAGAGTGGCTTGCAAGGCCATTTCAGAAAGCATTTAGGAGTTAACAATATCGCTGTGGATCTCGTGTCACACATGGGCCAGACTAAATATGATAGGAGACTTCCTTTTATAAAATTCCTACAGTGCTGAAAGAGGCCATTTGGCCCATCGAGTCTGCACCAACCCTTCAAAGAGCATCCCACCCAGACCAAGAACCTCAACCATATCCCTGTAACCCCACATTTCCCATGGCTAAACCACCTAGCCTCCACATCCCTAAACACTGCAGTGCAATTTAGCATGGCTAATCCACCTAACCTGCACATATTTGGACTGTGAGAGGAAACTGGAGCACCCACGCAGGCCAGGGGAGAACATGCAAATTCCACACAGTCACTCAAGGCTGGAAGCGAACACGGGTCCCTGGCAAAGTGAGGCAGCAGTGCTGACCACTGAGCCACTGCGCTGCCCTCAAAGATAGTAGTGAACCAGATGAGTTTTTAACAATGATCGATAATGGTTTTGTGGCTCACCAGTCGACTAGCTTTTAATTCCAGATTTATTAAATTAATTCACATTTTACCATCCATCATGGTAGGATTCAAACCCATGTACTTAGAACATAACCTGGCACTCAGGATTATTAGTCCAGTGACAATAGGACTACACGATAAGATTTATGCCAAATGGTGAAGGGTCCCTCTCTAGATCGTCTTGAATCATAAAATTTTGGTTAAAAGATAAACATTTTGACAAATTGTACCATGTACACTGATGCTTAAGAACAAGCTAACCAATTGTAGAACAACTCAACTACTTTGGGACATTGAATCTCAGTCCCCTGCTTGACAGGCAGAAATTCCAACCACAGTACTAATGCAAAACTGCCAACCTGAACCCAGCGCCGTGTAAGAGATAGCATAAGACATCATGGCAATGTTACTAGACCAATAATGCAGAGTTGCTCCTTAACAACCAGATAGTGACTTTCCATATTCAGACCTTACAGAGATACCTCTATGATATGCCCTCTTGTTTCAAATATGCCTTGGCAATGGGTTTCTTCCACTGGGTGCATGGCCTCAGCTACGATTTGTAGCTCCTGTTGACAGATCTGCAGGATCTCCGAGATTCGTGGCAGGAATTATCAGGACCACATCAAAGTCTAGAGTATTGTTGCCTTACCCTGGAGTTCTCCCATCAGGCGTAGCAGCTGTTGTCAAGAAGCTGCTGCTCTGGAATCCATGCCTTCCCTGCAATGGCTTCACATACTTGGTGGAAGGGAGGCTTTCGGGTGTCCAAAGTCAGGGACATGCTGGATGACAGAGGTGCAGGCTGGATATCAACAAAAGAACCTGCATGTAGTGCATCAGTGGATATCTAGCTCATAACCCTAGCCCCTCCCTCCAGAGCTGCAAAGCTCTGTTCAGCTCTGACAGCACTTGTGGTGTTGAGGCAGCTCCAGTGTGCAGTGGACTCCCATTCTAATCAAAACTCCTTTCGGACAGAATTTCACAAGGGCCCTGGGCCCCGAAACCACCCATAGCAATCTGCATGATTTGAGCCATCTTGCAGACATTCCCTGCCTGCAGTTCCAATCTAAGTGGAGAAGTTTCCTGTACACCTTCCATCTCCTACCCCTCATGAACCATCTGGACATGTTGCGATGCTCTGTCCTACTGTCTGGACATGGAAAAGGCCCTTAGTGGGACTTTGAAAATATGGGAGTAATCCCCTTTATTATTATTATTATTGCACTTCTATGCAAAGACAGTTGAGCTGGTTTATAGACTCCCAGGACTGTATTTCCTGTAGCCTTGAGAGGTCCATGTTCCACCAGATTGCAACCCCTTTTTCATTATTTATAATGGCTGCTATTCAAATTTTTTGTAGTAGTTTAGCCCCATGCTCCCGATCTTTGATGCTCTTGTATGGGGTGAGAGTTATATGGTGGTGATGGATGTTGGACAAGCCTTTGCAGCTTTGAGACAGATTTCCTGCTCTAAAAGGCATTAGTGAACCAGATGGGCTTTTACAACAATTGATGATGGCTGCCTAACTGTCCCTGTGCTAAGGCTGGATTTCAACATCAGATGTGATCAATTGACTTTAAATACCACCAGCACTGCTCCCAGAGCATTAGCCTGGCGACGTTATCATTACGCCACCATCTCCCCCGAAATGCCAGCAAGGACGTAGCTATCAAGAAATCACAAATGAATGCAGTGGAAATTCACTATATGCACATGGTATATTTCACACTATAGTATATAATTCATTGCATATTATATAAATGACATGATAGAAGATATTAATATCCTACGTAAAGAACATTTAAATGCACCAAATTACCACTCCAAGGGCTCTTATGTTTAAAGGAGAAAGTGTTAACAAGACAGTACAGCATAGAATAGAGAGTATGTATCCAGGAACAGCTTGATATATATTAGCAAGCAACAGTCACATTTTTGGGCAAGGAAGCCTATAATGGGTTGAAACTATGAAGAACAGATGTGTTTACAGAGATACATTGTTAATTATATTCTACAGTCTGCACATTATGCTACATTAACATGTCTGTTAAACAAGCATTGTGCAAAAAATGGTGCTTATAAGAGGCAGAACAGAAACATGCATTTCACAATCTCAGGGCATCCCATACATCTTTCCAGCCAATTGAGTGATTTGAGATAGAGGAAATGTGATGGTCAGTCTGTTCATATCGAAGTCCAACAAACGGAGATGTAATAATGTGCTTTAGTGATGAAGGTTGAGCAATAAGAATTGAAAAACTTCCCTGTTCATCTTGAAGATATATTCTGATATTTACTGCATTCACCTAACTGAGCAGACAGACTGGGCTCGTTTTAATATCTTGTTCAAAATTACCTCAGATGAAGTTACGCCTAAATGATTATTTAGGGTTTTATTTGGTCCTCGTCTTTGTTGGAGGCCCTAATCTGCTGTAAAAACTGCAGAGTCCCTTCAGAGTGAGTAGAATACTTCCAGGTTTTGCGCTAGGAGTGAACGTCTAGGCCTTCCCTGCCGTTCTTAAAATCCCACCCCTCATTCCATCTCCAAGACTCTAATGAACATTTCATTTTTGTGTGATGGTGGACCCTCTCTCAGGCCTTACCGAAATGTTCCTCACCTGCCATTAGTCAGCTGCTGCTCATTTTTCCCTTTGCAAGAGGACACCTTAATATTAACAAGTAGTCAAGGCATGGGAATTGAAATTCCCTGGGCACAAGGCATTGCACCATTCCCATTGCCCTGGTATTTGCTGTGCATTCAAATCCACTCCACTGCCTCCTGTGCAATGGGCAAGCTGAACCCAAAGGGAAGACATGAAACAATCTCATAGAAGGGAGAAATTTCCTCTTCAGTATTACTGGGATTTTCAAGAAGTGTATGGTACATTCGCCATCCCAGTCAAAGCCTTTCTCTATCCTTCAAGAATAGAAAGAGACAAGTTCCTTGTTGCCCCAAGAAGGTATTGGAGATGAACACGGATTGTGACTTTACTAATTATGTATCTGTGGCTGTCAGCTATCCAGAGCAGCTAAACAGCCAATTCATGCAGGCATCCGACAAAGTGAAGCTCAGCATGGAAGTTATTTTGACTGAGTCTCTGCCAAGAACCTTGAGTGAGAGCTCACCTGCTGCGTGAGTCAAGTACCGTGACAAGCTAATGTTTTATCAGAAAAAAAAACACCCTGTTTTCATCCAGGAAAACAAATTAGCAACATTGCTATTCTGCAATAGTTTGCACCTTGTAATATGCAATCTGCTGCAATTGTCCATCTCTGATGCCTGAACCAGTAAGGCATACATTAGCAGGCAGGATCTGTCAGCTAATTCCGACAAACACAAAATGCTGAAAACACACATTCAGCATAAGAAAAAGAGTTGAGTTTAAAGGGGCCTTTTCTTTGGAAGGAAGGATAGGAGAGACCAAAATAAAGAGAGAAGGAAAAAATGTCAAGCAAATATGTCAAAAATGTCATCACATCTGGACAGAATGGGACAGGATCAAGTAGCTCATGCTCCACAATGTTTTGCATGTCATTGACTTCCAATCAGTACGGTACAAAATGGTACACAATCAGGTTAAATTCAGGGTTTAAGACAGCATATCTGTTATTCCTAGCACATAGCAAATGCTTGAAATGAGAGTGTTGTTTATTGTGGTACCAACACTAGCAGCTTGTGGTTGGGGTAAAGTGATGGCACCAATCCTTCTTCCTACTATTTCAAAAAAATGAAATCAAGCAATAATTAGGGTAAACAGTCCCTATGGTGCACTGCAATGAAAACAAAAATTCCAAAGGCAACTTCCTAACTTGAAATTAAAACATAATTTTGTGGGATAATGATGCTAACTCACCTCACCCAGTGGTGCCCAATGGTCACAGAAGCTAAGTGTACTGACAGCAGACACTTTGTTATAGGTGAATTTTCCTTTCTGTGCTCAGTCGAAGAGCCTACCTAATTAGCAAAAGTATAAACCAATATTGAGTCTTAACAAGATGAGGCACCCATCTTAGCAGGAAGGTGCAGTTTATTGTATGATAGCATACTTTCACATCACAAGGCTAGAGCAACTTTCTGGGAACTCCAATTTCTTGCACATGTCTCACTTGTTGCCTTTTCATTGAGGCTCCGTGGTCTCGAGTTCTGGAATTCCCTTCCTACACCTCTCTGCATCTCCACTTCTCTCTCTTCCTAAAGGCATTGCTTAAAAACAGATTTTAACAGAAAAGATTTTTAGTGTCTCTCCTAATAAGACCATATACTGGTGTTAAATGTTACCTGCATAAACTCCTGTGAATTGCCTTGTGACACTGTCATTACCTGAAGGCACTATTAAAAATGAAAATTGGTGTTGAAATGGCAAATGATGAACTGGTTGACTATCCTCAAAACATTTCTGGAAATGAGACCAAGAAGTTCTGAAAGAAAAGTTGTAACTTTTTTCCTTCTTGTTGTCCATTGTGAAGCAAAAAACTCCTGCACCACAATCATATAAGCCTCTTTGGTGGGTATGAGTTGCTACTAGGAGATAGTAAGAACTGCCGATGCTGGAGTCAGAGATAACACAGTGTGGAGTTGGAGGAATACAGCAGGCCAGGCAGCATCAGAGGAGCAGGAAAGCTGATGTTTTGGGTGGCACCCAGAAACTGGAGGAACAGCACCTCATATTCTGCCTTGGAAGCCTACAACCTAATGGTCTTAAAATGGACTTCACTAGCTTCAAAATCTCCCCACCCCCGACCTCATCCCAAGACCAGCACCCCCTCTCAGCCTCGCCTCACTGACCTGTCCGTCTTCTCTCCCACCTATCCTCTCCTCCCACCTCACTGACCAATCCCCACCACTACCTACCCACACTCACCTTTACTAGCTTCATCCCCGCCTCCATGACCTGTCCGCCTTCTCTCCCACATATCCACTCCTCCCAATTCACTGACCAATCCCCAACCTGCTATCGCCGCATCCCCTCTCTATTTATTTCAGAGCCCCATTCTTCTCCCCTATTTCTGAAGAAGGGTCCCAACCCGAAACATCAGCTTTCTGCTCTTCTGATGCTGCCTGGCCTGCTGTGTTCCTCCAGCTCCACATTGGGTTGCTACTAGTCTGTGTCCGTTCAGCCTGAAGTGGGAAACATGCAAGCACTGTGCTACTATCTCACCTGAATAATTGTGATTCTTGCTGGTGGGCCTCCACAGCTACTCCCTGCTCCTGAATAGTGCCAGTGAGTTCAGTGAGATAAGCAACACAAAATAAAACTGCTGCAGTGTAAATTCTTGCAAAGTGAACACCACAGCAGATTGTAGAAAATATTCGGGGATGCTAAGTCATCGAAGGGATAGTCCTGGAGGGAATCAAGTGGCCCTCGAGCCACTCTCAGAAGGGAATGGGCCCAGGTGCCAAGGAAGGTCAACTTCATGAGTCTGGAGCCAAGGTCCCAGCCATGGTGCCAGGAGACGATTGATGCTTTTACACATATGGTAGACATTCAGTTGAATTCATCTTTAAGTAGCATCATCTTACCCTCCACAAAACCAACCTGCCACATTGCGCACCACAACCCTCATTTGTCAACCAACAGCATGTGCTAGCAATCAGAGCACATGGCTAACATCCAGGCACTGCACCTCAGTCTCACATACCTATGAATGCTGTCAGCCTCAAACTCACTGCCTGTACAAACTTCACAGAATGGCAGGTCTGCCATCCAGACACAGTAGCCCGACATTTATTGACAATCTGCCCTCTGTCTAACAAGACAACGTGGCACACAATGGACGGAAGTAGACCAGAACAGGTGGGAGGACAGAGGAAATGGTTCTCTGCATTGTGGTGCCAACTGTTCCAGGGTCTGCAACATCTTTGTATCAGAGAGAGCATTAAGGATGACAGCATATCCTGTCTTATGCCTATCTCAGCTCCCATCATGCATTCTTCCTGTGGCTTGATGAGCTGATCATGCATTGCTTCCCACCCTACCTCCCAAAGCTTGAATTAACCTTGGCTCTCTGAAATCTTGCTTTCAGACACCCAAAGATTACAAACTGCCCAGCCGCAGTAGCTCCAAAAGAAGAAAGAGGCCACGTCACTTGATCTGACACTTGCAGCCATCAGCACAGATTCTGGCTCAGCATATATCATGCAGGTTGGTGCTGGTTTGGGTTATGTGGAGCAGGTCACTGGGCACAGGTAGACTGTAACTAAACCAGGCACAAAGGAAGGTTCATTTCTAAACTAACTCCAGAGCAAGATGGCAGAGGATGTAAGTGAGATCTCAATGGGGCTGCAGACAGAATGGGCATGTGACTGAGATGTCTGGAGCATTGGCAGCCCTGCCAGGCCACCTCCTATCTCTGCCAAGGAACATGGAGGAGTCCAACTCTGACTTAGCGGAGAAGGTGGTGCAGAACTTGTACTCTCTACACCTCTGTTCCATCTCTTTGTCTTGCTGCAAAACCCAGAGACACTGTAATTTTTGCTCTCATATTTGTTGCACCCTTTGTGTGTGTAAGTCTCCAAATCTTCTGCAGCCTCTGTGAGGATAAAGCAAGGAGTTACCACGTCAACTCCAGAAACACTTCTGTTTACTCCCAGATATATTTCAATGGAAAAGTGGAATCACCTAACCTACTGTCAGGGTCCCCGATCCTTTCAACAACATTACTACAGGACCTATCCTTCAACTTTGTACTTTTTTCATGAGCAACAGTGCAAAAGCTATCAATCCATTCAGTTAACATGAGGGTGGGTCATCTGAAGATTGAGAATGGGAAACTAATAGTAGATAAGGAAATAATGTGTGAAATAAACAAATATTTTGCTTCTGTCTTAACCATAGATGATACAAAAAGCATTCCAGTAATAACTGTAAATCAGAAGGTGAAGGGAGAGGGGAAATTAGTGAAATTATAATTGCAAGGGAGAGGACACAAGGCAGACAGATGGAGCTATGGCCTAGATTCAAATGAGCTCCAATGATCTCCTATGGTCTTAAAAGGAATGGCTCATGAGCCAGCAAATATATCGGTATTAATTTTCAAAAATTCAGTTGATTCAGGAAAGTTAGTAAATATCTGTTTAGGAGGAAGGGAGAGAGACAGAAAACAGAAAACTAAAGGCCAGTTATCTTGACTTCTGTCATGGGGAGGTTCTAGAATGGATCATGAAAGAGATTATTGCCAGGCACTTTAAAAAAAATCTCCAAATAATTGAAGCATGATTTCATCAAAGTGAAATCATATTTAACCAATTTACTAGAGTTCTTTGGAGGAATAACTTGCACTGTGGATAAGTAGGACATGCTGTACTTAAATTGCCACAAAGCATTTGATAAAGTGCCACATCAAAGGTTATTACAGAAAATAAAAGCTATAGGTCACATATTAGCGTGGATAGAAGATTGGCTGCCTGGCAGAAAATAGAGCATGTATAAATGGATGAAAACTGAAAGAACTGCCGATGCTATAAATCAGGAACAAAAGCAGAATTTGCTGGAAAAGCTCAGCTGGTCTGGCAGCATCTGTGAAGAAAAAATCGGAGTTAACGTTTCAGGTCCAGTGACCCTTCCTTACAACAGTTCTGAGAAAGGGTCTCCAGACCCAAAAAGTTAACTCTGATTTTTTTTTCTTCACAGATGCTGCCAGACCATGTATAAATGGATCTTTGCCTAATTGGCAGAATGTGATGAATGGAGGCCTGTAGTTAGGCCTCAATCTTTTACAATTTACACTGATGACTTGGATGAGAGGAGCGAAGGCGTGTTGGCTAAGTTTGCGGATGACTGCAAGATGATTAGGAAAGTATGTTGTGAAGAAGACAAAATGAACTGGAGTCCTATCCTGAAGAAGGGTAATAACCAAAATGTTGACTTCTCCTTTCCTCCAGATGCTGCCTGGCTTGCTGTGTTCTTCCAGCTTCCTATTTGTCTACCTCATAGAATATGAGTTCCCTGATTGGGGTTCTTAATCTAGTCCAATCAGGGAGCCCTGACTGACAGATATAAATAGGAGTGTCAGAGGTTCTGTTCACTCTGACAGCCAGCTTTGAGGAAGCCATACCACTGTGAAGTACTACGCACATGTAAATAAAGGGTGACTTGGTGACAGGATACTGGCCTGTGTGGAGTTATTTCAGGTGTATAAAATGGGAAACAGTATTAATGTTTACTTTGGTAGAAAAAACGTAAAGGCAGACCACTACTTAAATGAAGAACAAGTGCAGAATTACAAAACCCAGAGGGAGTTAGGAGTTCCATTGTATAAATCATAAAAAGTGGAACACAGATATAACATGTAAGGAGGCTACTGGGATGCTATCCTTTCTTACAAGAGAAATTGAACATAAAGGTAATGCTGTTATGTTTCAGTTTAACAGGGCATTCATGAAACCACGGCTCAAATGCTATCAAGCAGCACTTGCTCAGCAATAACCTGCTTAATGACACCCAATTTGGGTTCCACCAAGGCCATTCAGCTCCTGATCTCGTTACAGCCTTCATTTAAACATGGGCAAAAGAGCTGTTTTCCAGAGGTGAGGTGAGAGTGATAGTCATTAACATCAAGGCTGCATTTAACAGAATGTGGCATCAAGGAGCTCCAATAAAATTGGAATCAATAGTTATCAGGGTAAACTACTCACTGGTTGGATTCATACCTAGCATGTAGAAAGATGCTTGTGGTTGTTGGAGACCAGTCATCTCAACTTCAGGTCATCTCTGCAGGTATTCCTCAGGGTAATGTACAAGGCCCAACCATCTTGAGCTGCTTCATCAATGATCATCCCTCCAACATAAGTTCAGAAGTGGGGATGGCCATCAATGATTGCACAATGTTCAGCACCATCTGCAACTCCTCAGATACTGAAGCAGTCAATGTTCAAATGCAACAATATCTGGACAATATCCAGGCTTGGGCTGACAGGGGCAAGTAATATTCATGTCACACAAATTCCAGGCAATAACCATCTCCAATAAGAGACAGTCTAACTACTGTCCTTGACATTAATTGGTGTTACCATCACTGAATCCCCAACTATTCAAAATCCTTGATGTTACCATTGATCAGAAACTCAACTAGACTCACCATATACACACTGT
Organism: Rhincodon typus; assembly: GCF_021869965.1. Lineage (NCBI taxonomy): Eukaryota > Metazoa > Chordata > Chondrichthyes > Orectolobiformes > Rhincodontidae > Rhincodon > Rhincodon typus. Next base: position 119,431,063 of record NC_063333.1, on the reverse strand, counting down.
AGCTCCTAGAGCAGGTCAGAGGTTAAGAATACTACAGCAAGTAACTCACTTCCTGACTTACAAAATCTGTCCGCCACCTACAAGGCACAAGTCAGAAGTGTGATGGAATACACCTCACTTGCCTGGATGGGTGCAACTCTGATAACACTCAAGAAACTTGACACCATCCAGGAAAAAGCAGCCCAATGATTGGCACAACATTCACAAGCATCTACTCCCTCCACTACTGACTCTCAATAGCAGTGGTGTGTACTATCTACAAGATGCACTGCAGAAATTCAACAAAGATTTTTAGATAGCACCTTCCAAACCCACGACCACTTCCATCTAGAAGGACAAGGGCAGCAGATACATGGGAACATCATCACCTGCAAGCTCTCTTCCAAGCCATTCACCATCCTGACTTGGAAGTATATTGTTTCTCCTACAGTGTTGCTGGGACAAGATCTTGGAATTCCCTCCCCATGGGCATTGTGGGTCAACCAACAGCAGATGGACTGCAGTGGTTCAAGAAGGCAGCTCACCACCACCTTCTTAAGGGCAATTAGGGATGGGCAATAAAGGCTGGTCAGCCAGTGGCACCCACATCCCACAAATGAATCAAAGGAACACAGCTACGATCTCATTGGGAGAAGGCCCATGCAGCTGTCATCAATTCTATTATGCTCAAAGGGTAACTACACAGATAAGAACACATTTAATCATGGTTTACTTACAACTGGCTGTTGATTTTATTTAAATCAATGTGCTTGATGTGTTATAACACATCTCTGAGGCAAGTGGGTCTTGAACCTGGGCCTTCTGAACTAGAGATAAGAACACTACCATGTACCACAAGAGCCCTTAGTTCATAATTATTAACATGTCCTTTTAGTTAGCTAATTGTATTTTCAACTAAGTCTACCATCCCTCCCCACCAAATAAGCTTCCTCCCACTTTGAGGGAATTTGTACTTGCACAGCAAGTGCCTTGAGATGAACTAAATAGTGTGAGTTGCCTTTGAAATTCAATCCATCACATTCCACTCTAACCTTATGACTCACTAAATCCCTCTCATTATTCTTGAACCATCCAATATAAGCATTCCTCTCCCCTCTGTTACCCTTTATCCTTCCCCGTAACCTTTGACCCTATAACAGTCACCCTCCAATGCCTCTCTCACTTCTGATACTACACTTGTTACCATCGCATGCCCATCCTGATTCTGAGCTTTCCCATTATTTACATCACTTGTTCTGTCAGTTTCCATTCCCACCCACATATCTATCCAATATCTAAATGTGACCCTATTCTTGCCAATCCATCACATCCCTCTCATTGTCACTGTTCCTTATTCTGCCCAGTGCACTCAGTTCAGACCCTAAGACTCCACTGTTGGACCAACTATCTGCTCTTATCTCTACCCGGAAATCCATTCACAGAACACTAATCCTCCAAAGTGCAAGTTCTTGCTTTCCCCCCAATATCTGTGCATTCTTTCTTTCTTTCTCTGCCCCTGTCCTTGCTGCAGACTTTCCTCAACCAGCTTCTGTGCCTCGTGCCCCGTGGTCCTTGGACTGCCTCTGCTTGTCTCAATCATTGCAAAGTTGAATGATGCTTCCCCAAGAAGGGAAAAACCAGCAGCTACGAATTCCAACTCAGCAAGTAGCCTTGCCTGCTGCTTGATGCTTACCTGCAGTCAGAAATCTGAAGGCATGTACAGCTTGCTCATGGACAACCTAAAAGGGAAGAGGAAATTAATACAGCAAGACTGTCTTTTAATTGGATGGTATGACATGCAAATGCACACAAAAGGACTTCCAGAGCCTTGTCATTTGGAAGCTGGATTCCCTGAACTTAAGTGCTTATTTCATCTTACCATCAGAAAGCTGATTTTTGCCTCCTAACAATTTATTTTCCTCTGCCCAACTCACTTCCAGCTCCTGGGAGGAGTATAAGATTTCGCCCATTGCATGTCAAAGCTATGACTGCTAATCTCAGAACTGCATGTGGCACTAATGGACTTAACCTGAGACAGGCCGACCAACTACACCCAATCAGCAATGTTTTGAGTTAACTGGCATGCTCTTGAATTTACTAAATTGACATCTTAAACTCAAATGTCTGGAACAGTTTTGACTTCACAGCTGCTCTGTCAAGAAGAACCAGTTGGCTGTCATCCAAGCCCACTTCCCACTGGATACTTGATGTTTAATACACACCTGCCAATTGGAATAACGATGAAATGATGTTGCACTACCTGAACAAGTTCATCCATCTAAGCTCAGGGACTATTCTCTACTCATTCTATTCTGGCAATCCCCAATGTTCCACAAAAATAAACAGCTCAGAGGTAAATTATCGCTCCCTAAATACCTGTCTCCCAAACAGTGGACTAATCCTTGTAAATAGTAAGTCATGAATTTTTACACTGAAAAGTTGTTTTCAATCATCCAGAACAATAGAGCAAACAGGAATCTCCACAAAACATCAGTTAACTTTAGGGTAGCAGTAAGAAACCAGCTGGATTATGTAGAGCCATTCAAGCAAATCAGGATATCTGGTTATCCAGGTGGTGTTCTCAGCTCCAGTCAGAAGGCTGTGGATTCATGTCCTGCCCTAGGGAGTTAAGCATTAAAATCTATGGTGACACACCTTATTTCAGAGGAGACATTAAATTACGAACCCAGGTGAACTTGCTGTTATGTGAAGTATATCGCAAAGCACTAATTCAAAGAATAGCAAAGGAGTTATCTCTGCTCTCCTAGCCAATTTGATTCACAATATTGGTAAAACAGATTACTTGGCCAGCAAAACATTGTTGTTTGTGGGTCTTGTCATGTGTAAATCGGTTGCTTTATTTTCCACATTACAACAGCATAACTTCAAAAGTGCTTGATTGGTTTTAAACCACTTTCGGATGTGCTGAGGTTATGAAAAGTTATAATATGAAAGCAATGGTTTTCTTTTGTTAATAGCACCTGTGTGTAAGTCAGTGAGAGCCCTTGGTTGCACATCAATGAAACAGTACAAATATCTAGGAATTACACCAGCACAGAAGCAGTCTTTTCCAAATGTGCTGACTAGTAATCCTATGTTCAAAAATAAAGTTGCTGGAGAAGCTCAGCAGGTCTGGCAGCAGACCTGTTGAGCTTCTCCAGAAACTCTATTTTTGCTCCTGATTTACAGCATCCGCAGTTCTTTCAGTTTTTATTTAGTAATCCTATGTTGTCCAATATGAGACTATGACAAAGTTTAATTCTCCTTTCTCAACCTTTCTGCAGACTTTATCCACTCTGGTCACAGCATTGTTCAACTTGTCTTCATGTCTGGCCAGCTGGGAGAGACTTTTTATCCTGCTTTCATTCTTATCTGTCTCTTCTTAGCCAGTGTAGAGTTTATAATAGCTTCACTTTGTGCTCCCAAACATTAACGTTGAAGAATCCCTAAGATCTAACATTGGCACTTTCCTATTTTTCATCTACATGTTATCCCTTTTTGACAACTTCCAGACTGTTAGTGTTGGTTTTCACATATACGCTGAGAACACCCAGTTCTACCTCACCACCGACTCTTGCCTCCTCTGCTATTAGTAAATTATCAGTTATTTATCTGATGTTCAGTGCTGAATAACAAGAAATTTCCTCCAATTAAATATAGGCAGACGGAAGTAATTGTTTTCACTCTTCACTTTTAAACTTTGTTCTCTAGTTACTTACTCAATCTTTCTCATTGGCAATTGTCTGAGATGAAACCAGACTGCTTACAACTTTGGTGTCATATTTGACCCTGGAGCGAGTTTTCAATCAAATATTGAAGCTTGCACTAAAATCTCATTTCCACATCTGTAACATCATCCATCCTCGCCCCTGCCTCAGCCCAGCAACTGTTGCAACCATCATTCATGCTTTTGATACAGTTAAGCTTGACTATTTCAATATTCCAAAACACTCCTGCTAGAGTCTCACATTCTACTCTTTGCAAACCTCAGCTTATAAGTTTCTCTGTCTCTTCTGTCCTAACTCGCACCAAGTCCCATTCACCTCTCATCCCAGTGCTTGCTGACCTAAAAGGACTCCCAGTCAAGCACTAGGTTAAAATCTTCATCCTTGCCTTCAAATCCCTTCGACTTGCCTCTCCCTAACTTTTTAATCTCCTTCAACACCCGCCCCCCACCAAGGTCCTAAGATGCTTGTATGCCTCTTATTCTGGTCTCCTGAGCATCCCCAACTTTAATTGCTCCATCATTGGAGGCTGTGCTTCATATTCTCTTTGGGTCTCTATAGACTTTTTGCCGTTAAGACATATCTCAGAAGCTACATCATTGACCAAATGTTTGGTCGTCTGTCCTAATTTCTTCTTATGTGGTTTGGTGTCATCTTTAGTTTGTATTGTGAGTGCCTCAGGGTGTATTATTACATTCAAGGCACTATTTGGATAAATTAATGCTGTAATGAGCTGAAGTTAAATGGTGCAATTTTCAGCAGATTTTATTAATTTGCCATTGCTGAATGTAATAGCTCAGCATTGCATTTAAGTAACAAAGCAGTAGCCAGATTACCATGAAATAATTTAATTTCATAGGTTATAAAACTCATTGTTTTAAATCATTACTTCTTAACCTGAAAAGTAACGAGAAAGAGTAAAAGGTAGAAAAAAAAACTTTAATTGGGTTCACTGTGTTTTGATTTTTTTAATCCATAAACAAAACAAAACATCATTCAAAGAAACATTTAGGAACTTTACAGTATTACAGACTATAGCTGGTAAGGATAAGTTATTGTTTGATGATGTTAATCCTAGCTTTGCCTTTTGCTTCTTGTTCATTAAATAGCCAGGACAAGTTATCAAAATATTAAAAATGTATTCATTTTTATTAACCAGCAATAGAAGTGGCAACATGCTTTCTTTATAATGTTAGTTGGATACTCGTCTAGAAATTTCTAACGTATTGTGAAGGAAACTCAAAGCCACTCTGAAGCACAGCAGCCGTAGCTGCTTTTAATACAGCTCACCAAGGCAAATCACTAGAAGTCATTGAGGATTTAATCTTGACTGACTTTTTTATAAAAAGGATTTACTTTCTCTTTCTTGGTGGGGGTAGGCAGTGGCAGATTGTTTCTACTTCACCAAGTGAAGAAATGGTAATGTTGGCGAATAGAAACTATTTCAATTTTGCCAGTTCACTGTCATCACAGAACACTCGAGACCAACTAAATAAAGGTTTAATTCTTAAGTGTTTTTCCCATATCAGGAACACGTTTTAATTCCTTCTGAGGATATCCATCTTGCTAGTGAGGTCGGCATTAATTTTCCATCGTGGTTTTCCATGAGAAAGTGGCATTACCCTTTCTTTTGGAACTGCTGCAGTGTTGGCAAAGTGTTTCCAGAGTATTGCGAAGCAGAGAGTTACAAGGTTCTGATCCAGCGACCATGAGGAAATGGCGACGTGTCCAAGTCAGGATGGTGTGTGACTTGGGCAGGAAGCAGGGAAGTGATGCTGTTCCTCTGCATCCTGTTGCTCTTGCTCTGCTAGGTGCTGTCAAAGAAACACTGGTGAGTTGTTGTAGTGGATTGTACGTACTACAGCCACTGGTGGTGCTGCTGATCAAGTAGATTACCTTGTGCTGCTTGGTTTTGACTTTCTTCACGACTTAGATTATGAATGTGTTCTATACAATTATTTATTCTTGGAATACAGGCAACATCAGGAAAGCAGTATTTATTTCCCCTCTGTAGTTACTTTGAGGGCATTAAAAGGTAAACCGTACATAGTGGGACTGGGACTTTATGTATGTCAAACAAGGTAAGAGGATCCTTTTCCTAAGAGGCAACAATGAACTGCTTGGGTTTTTAATGAAAATTTCAACAGCTTTTCAGGGGCAGAAAGGATTCTCAATTCAGATGGCAAAACCTGTCATTTCATCTGCCACTAGCTATTATCACCAGTTTCATCAAATGCAATTTCACAGCACACTACAGTGAAAGCATCAACTCACAAGCTCTTATTTACAAGTCCATAATCATAGCCACTAGGTTATTGCACGGAAGCAAAATACGGCAGATGCTAAATCTGAAATATAAACAAATAGTCAGCAAGTCAGGCAGCTTCTCTGGAGAAAGAAAAATCTAATTAACATTTCAGGTCAACAATCCTACATCAGAACCAAAGAATGTGGGATTAAGTCCCACTCTAGTGACATAAACACAAAGGTTAGATTGCCATTGTAATGCAATTTCAAAAGAGTGCAGAATCCTTGGAAATGCCATCTTTTGAGTGAGATATGGCACCAAGGCCATCTTCTCTCAGAGGGATCCCAGGACGTTATGTTGAAGCCAATACCTATCCCTCAAAAACATCAAAACAGATAATTACCACTTTGCTCTTTGTGTGACTTTGAGAAGAACGAATTGACTTTAATGTTCTCACATTACAAAAGTGCCTACTTCATTAGCCATAAAGTGTGTTGGGACACCCTGAGCTCATGAAAGTCATTAAATAAATGCAAATCTTTCTTTCTTTTCATTAGGATCCTAAAGTTAGTCAATGATCTTATAAATTGTATTAACAACCGAAAGAACTGCTGATGCTGCAAATCAGAAACAAAAACAGAGATTGCTGGAAAAGCTCTGAGGAAAGGTCACTTGACCCAAAACATTAACTCTGAAGTATCTCCACAGATGCTGCCAGAGCAGCTGAGCTTTTTCAGCAATTTCCATTATAAGTTGTGTTGGTATGTTTCAAAGCATCACTTATAATATTGCTGCCCTTCTTTTGTACATATGATCAATTTCAAGTCCTCTCAAATTTACTTTTGCCAGTTTCCATCTCTGCATAGGACACATTCTATCCTCCAACCGCACAATATTCGCAAAACTATTTTGCAAGTGACACAGAATGCTCTTCTACCATGGTGGTGCAAGTTGAGCTATTCTGTTCCAGGCATCTAATACATTTGTGACTGACTAATGCACTGTGAAGCATTAGGAAAGAGATGAATGCTTTCTGCATTATTAATATTCCATTCAATGAGAACATGCATTCAGAGAGGCCCTTTTTGTGGTCCCACTGAAAACCATTTTCAACACCTAGAGCTGCACTTTATTTATTAATCTAAATAGTTTGGATTTAAGGTATAATGAGAAAATAACTAATGAACAATAATATGGAGAAGAATGAAGGCGTCAAACAGCCCTGCTAATAGCAGAATCCCAGCTTTAGTTCTCAGTCTTTTGTGTTGTGCAGTAATTTTCCATTCGAAGATAGCTAGGGCCCCCTACTGAAAAATGAATAGCAAGCGCTCCCCCACTGCAGTGGTTAGAGAAGAGCAATAAATAAACCGCCCTCAATGGAAAATTTTCATGAATGTGGTAATTCTAAGTATATTTTAATCACCTTCACTTTTGAGTGATTAATACAAGTGTTTGGCATAATGGAAAGCAACTGGAAAAAGAATGGAAATGTGAAATATACTGGTCTATGTGGCTCATTAAATGCACAGTGAATGTACAATTGTAGCTGATATCTGTGCACTTTCTAATATCGCTGCATTATTTGTGGCTCATTTTAACAGTGTATTGTTTATAAACACATTTTATCCAGATGCAAAGATAAAACACAAGCTGATCTGGGATGTTTAGCTTTGCTGCTATGCGGAATTGTATTTCTCAGCATTCCTTCCCATATGAATTGCCAACTTAAAAAACCTAGGTTTGAAAAATAAGGAGAATAGATCTCAGCACACAGTGGGCCATACAGGGAATTTCTCTGCATAAAAAATGGCACTTTCACTAATCGATCCAATGCTCTGCCATCGTCTCTACAAAAGGCAGCTGTGCTAACAGTCATTATTTTGTGGAAAAATTTAAAGTGCTAATGTATTCAACTTCACAAATCTGATGTAAACGTTGAGGTTAGATTTTATTTTTCTACATATGATTTACAGAGTAAGAACATTTACAGTAATAGGACTTATTTATTACACTAAATTGACATACAGAGGACTATTACATACCCACAATAACCAACTAAATAAAAATTGTAACCAATGCATTTCATCTTGGAGCTACAATATGATCTCAATTCAAGATACAGTTTAATCATAGATCTCTACCATCCATCATTGCGATACCTGCTGGATTGATAGCATTGCATAGCTCAGGCCAACATCAATGTACATTTACATAGCACCTTAAATCATCTCAAGATACTTGACAGGTGCACAATACAACAAAAGTTATCATTATGCCAATAAAAGAGGTATTAAGATGGGTGAACTAGTTGATGATGTGCATTTTATGGAAGGACTTAAAGGAAGAAGAGAGAGGTGGATTAGAGGAAGGTTTTATGAAGGCGTTTCTTCCCTAATTTTTGTGGACAATTGCCTTGCAAATTCACAAAGGAGAATTGCTTCATCGCAGAGGAACAGGACTTTTGTTTTGTTGCTTCATCTCCTTCAAATAGAAATTCCCCAAACTAAAAGGCACAAAGGGCCCTTATTTCCTGACGCTTGTTCCCTGCAGAAGACCTTGCTTCTAAGGATATGGAGCTTGTACTGCTCCTGCCCCTGTGTGTAGGGAAGTTGGAGCAATGTAAATAAAGCATTTGGGACAGGGGATGAACATGTACAATGACCCAATGTTTCCTGAGGCTAATGCAATGTTGGTTGGTTGCCCCAACACAAAATACAGCCCTGTGGCCTGGACAGTGTTCACTAACTTTTACTTTAAATAAATTCTTAATGCTTTTCCCTACACTGACTACAGAATGTTAAAATCCAGCCCAGAGAGCCCCAATCAGACTTTCATTCTGTTGTCCATGATGATTCCAAACTCTGAGATCCACTTCATTTCCTGCTCCTTCTATCATTGTCAGGCTCTATAGGAGGCCAGAGGTTCTGAATCAACAAGCTGGACATTAAGTGAGCATTTCTCCTAATCACTTCCCAACTCATCCTTGGGAAATTAAGTCTTTTGATAAAAGACTTTTAACAGTAAGTTCCTGGAGAGTGTTGTTGAACAAGGAGACCTTGCAGTGCAGGTTCATAGTTTCTTGAAGGTAGAGTCACAGGTGGATAAGGTAGTGAAGAAGGTGTTTAGTACACTTGCCTTTAATGGTCAGTGCATTGATTATAGGAGTTGGGAGGTGATATTGCAGCCATACAGGATATTGGTTAGACCACTTTTGGAATACTGTGTTCAATTCTGATCGCCCTGCTACAGGAAGAATGTTCTTAAACATGAAAGCATGCAGAAAAGATTTACAAAGATGTTGCTGGGGTTGAAGGGTTTGAGCTATAGGGAGAGGCTGAACAGTCTGGGGCTTTTTCGTCTGGAGCATTAGACGTTGAGGAGTGATCTTATTGGGGTTTATAAAATATGAGGGGCAGGGAAGGGGTGAATAGCCAAAGTCTTTTTCCCAGGGTAGGGGAGTTCAAAACTAGAGGATATAGGTTTAAGGTGAGAGGGGAAAGATATAAAAGGGACCTAAGGGACAAACATTTACACACAGAGGGTGATGTATTTATGGAATGAGCTGTCAAAGGATGTAGCGGAGGCTGCACAATTACAACATTTAAAAGACATCTGGATGGATACATCAGTAGGAGGAGTTTAGAGGGATATGGGCCAAATGCTGACAAATGAGATTAGGTCAGATAGGAACAAAAACAGAAGTTGCTGGAATAGCTCAGCAGGTCTGGCAGGGTCTGTGAAGAAAAAAATCAGAGTAAACGTTTCAGGTCCGGTAACCCTTCGTCAGAACTGGGATGTCTGGTCGGCGCGGATGAGTGGGACTGAAGGGTCTGTGTGACTCTACGACTGCATGACATGAGCAACATCAAAAAACTTGACTTCAGCATTATTGAGTGGTGCTAGACAGAAATAGACTATTTAACCCATTGAGACAGCACTGGTGTTTGTGCACAAACCATGTGGTCCAATCTCAGTCTCTAGGTACTACATATTTTTCTTTCAACAAGCAATGACCTAACTGCACTTTTGGAAGTATTCTTAGGGCTGACACTTCCTGCATAACTGCTCCAGCATTGCCACACAAGAATGCTGCAGGCAGATGCATCCCCTGAATATGCCAAAGGCTACCTTGATCTCACACAGCAGAAATGGCTGATGTGATGCCAGGGTGCCAAAACTGAGCAGCAAATCTGCAAGTAGAAAAGCAGCCTTTCAGCTGTTCATTCGCTAAGCAATTAGCATGAGGCTGAAAAGTGGACCCTTAGGCACCAGCGGTATTTAAAGGGGCAGGCACTAAACTTGCAATTAATGCCAATTTTTTTATACAATTGCAAAGTGTGTAAGGGGGTGAGGCACAGAGGAGTAGCTGGCCTACACACACCACAGGGGAATGGGTGCAACACTGGTCATGAGAGAGTGGAGCAGAGGCTGCAGAGATAGAAGGATCTGCACCATACTCTCTGCCATGTTGGAGCTGGACTGCATAATGTTCCTTAGAAGAAACAGTTTGTTTTCCAGTGGGATGGCCAATGCATCCAGCTTCTGAGCGTTCCTGCATATTAGAATTCTCCTGTATGTTGCCCCATGAAGTACTCACTTGCTGCCTTGCCCTCGAGCAAGCTGGCAAACAAATTAGCCTTTACCTCAGCTTGGCCACATCCCAATCATACCTGTGAGATTCACCTTCAGCTGATGCCAACTCTAGTCTAGCTTTCATGATACACGCAAGTGGCAGCATCTGTCCTGGTCGCTGGCAGAGCCTCTTCATGCTTCATTCACTTTCCTCCTCCTGACTGAGTCAGCTATGAGTGGACAGACAGCAACTCTGGGATGTCTGAAAGCAAAACTCAGAAGGAAAAGGTTTTCTGTGAGGGTGGTGGGTGATGGGAAAACCGACCATGTTGGAGCCTGGCTGCAAAATAAGCAGGCCCTGTCCTGATGAGCAAGCAGCCAGTGCTCACTGCAGGAGGGAGTTTGGGGGTGTTGAGGGGTTGATGAGGCAGGGGGTGGTGTCCATATATCATTTAAAACCCCTACAAACCTACCTATACAGCACGCTGTGACATGGCAAGCACAAGCAGCTTTACATAAGTTTTACCACAACAAAATGCTTCAACAATTTTTCAAAGACTTTGCTCTGTGGATGGTAGTGAAAGCAGACAAAATGTTGCAGTGGAGTGTTTCCCTCAATTCTACAGGTCTGTCTGATAAATGGAGCCTGATGACATTATGGGTCATGGTATGCAAGAAGCGTCTCATTCTAAAAGACACCAGACACAAGTTTCTCTTTCTACGGAGCTTGTTTCTTCCTGGTAACAGGATGAGAGTATGCTGTAAGTTGAAAAGGAGTGTAGAACTAGAACATAACATGATCCTCAATGCTACAGGCATAATTACAGCTGTGCTGTAAGGAGAGAAGGGTGTCCTTATGCCCCACAGGTCCTCTGTGCCATCTTATCCTGTAAGAATGAGGATAGAATGTTACCAGCTGACAGCTGGAGTTATTGGGTATCAGCAAAATGAGTGGCTAGAAATTAGAATGCCCAGAATTAAAATAATGAATGGAGTGTCAGGCCTGTATATCTACCCTCCCATCCCAACTGTGTGGCCAAACTATTGAGAGACTCAAACTAACCATAATCAGGATCAGTATAACATATCAATTCTGAATGCAAGTAATCTAGAAATAATAATGTCTTCAGTATTAACCCATTCACACTGTATTTTCAAAGTATTATCAGCAGATTCAATTACCCATATTATTTAGTAAAGTCTTTCAACATTACTATTCAACCTGGACCATACTGTGAGGTATAAAACCTGGTAATTGGACTCTTGAATTCAGTGATGACATGGTTAAGTGCAAGTTTCCAACTTCACAATATTGGATTAATTATTTTATGCTAAAAATCCATTTTTTTTATCAAGCTGTTAGTCTGAGGTAGTGGCGATGAATGTGAAGAAATGGAAGTTGAAGCAAGCTGAAAAGCTTTTGTACAAGTAGAAGTGTAGATAAAGCATTTTAACAGTCTAGAAATAACAAGCAACGTACGTCACCCATTAACGGCTGATACTAATAATGTTAATTAAGCTTTAAGTGCCTCACAAAAGTAGCACCTTCCTGTGGATAATGATTTGCATCTGCACACCTGCAGAATGATACTAAAACTATGTCTCCATCCATGATTGGTTTATATAAAAGATACATAAGAATGACACTAATAATGGAGGCATCAACAAAGGAAATAGCAAACTGATGAGAACAGCGCTTATATAGTTTCAGACAGCTTGTTATCTGAAGTGGATTTTAATTAGCTATTTTCTACCTAGCAAACGAGCAAATTAGTCAGAGCCATAAATAAGCATTGGCAATCTGCCCCATAGTGAAACAACTTGAGCAGAGTAAATGACGTGAGTTCAGATAAGCTACTCTTTTAAGAAAACCTGAATATAATAGCAACTTGAGTTTTGATTAAATACCCTTCCTTTGATTGAAGTAATGAGAGGGTTTACAAAGGTACAGTCATTGATGTTGTGTAAATTGATCTTCAAAAGGTGTTTGGTGTATTGCCATAATCTTGCCAGCAACATTGAAGCTCATGGGATTAAAGGGAAGGTAGCCACATGGATATGCAATTGGTTAAAGGACAGAAAGCAATAGTAATGGTGAACAATCCTTCTTAGACTGGATCTAAGCACACCATTACATCCCATATAATTTCATACCAAAACCAATGATCTTTCTGTTGTATATTAATGCTTTGGACTTAGTTATACTGAGTATAATTTGAAAGTTTGAGGATGGCATGAAATTCAGAAATCTAATGAACAGAAATGAGGATTAAAACAGACTTCAGGAAGACCATAAACAATCTGGTGAAATGGATGAACGTGTAGAAAATGGGGAACATAAAAGCAGAAAATGCTGGAAATACTCATTGAGTCAGGCAATATCTGTGGACAGAGAAAGAGCCAATGTTTTGGATCAAGGAGCATTGGGCGTTAGAAATGTGATAGTTGATAAACAAGAACAGACTAATATAGGCCAGAGTTTACAGGTGTTGAATAAAAAATGTCAGATTTCACAATGGATTAAGAGTGCATAGAGTGTAATAAGTTGCATAGTGTGTGGTGTAAAGCCCTGAATTTCCACAAGGTTCTTTTAATTTCACATGGTAGCTTAGGTGGGAGATTGGCAATTGGCTATTATTAGCTAGTCGCACTGTTTCTGCAGGGATCACTCAATCCCTTGAGCTCCTATTATTTAATTAGATCATGGTTGATCTGTACCTCAACTACATTGACTAGCTTTTGCTTCATATCCCATGATCCGTTTACTTAATAAAATTCGATGGATTCCAGTCTGGAAACCATCAATTACAGCAGCATCCGTAGCCTTTTAGGAAAAGAGATTGACATTTACATTATCTTCTGAGTTTAAGAAAAGTTCCCTGACTTCATTCTTGAATGTCTGAACACTAACTTTAAGATCAGGGCCCTTGTCTGAACGTTCCCACCATGAGAAATTATTTTCTTGCACCTTATCGAATCCTGATCAAATCTTTTATCATTTTAGACCCTCAGATTACTCCTCAAGCTTCTAAATTCAAAGCAATAAAATATAAAAAAAAGTGTTCAATGTATTTTTCAGCTTGCTTGTGTCATACATATAAAGAATTTTTGTCCACAACCAGGGTTTTGCCCTTCTGTTAATGTGCCACTAGAATGTAGGACTCTTGTGTTGATGATGTGGCTGTTTGCTTTCAGTAACAGTGCTCATTCCTACATGTATAGCGCTACTTAATAATATAGAATTGCTATTGATATGACTGCCACAAGGATCTGTCTTTGTTTTACTCCATGCCTTGTGCTGCTGGAAGGGAAACTATGGATGAAATCCATTTTTTAATTGAACATCTAATAATAGATGTGTTTGCGGTATTGGATTTCCCTCCTCATTGTTGCTTATAACTGTCTTGCAAGGAAAGTAAGAGTTGATTTTAACTAAAGATTAAGTCACTACAGTTCCACTCTCTCATCAGACAACAATGACTGGTGATGTTTTGACATGATGGTCACCACACCTCAGGCAAGGAGAAAGAGTGAAATGGGAAGTCCTTTATGGTAATACCAGCTGGTGTGAGAATTGAACCCATGCTGTTGGCATGACTCTGTATTGAAAACCTATAGTCCAGTCAACTGAGATAACCTACTTCCCATTTGTCACCCCAAACCTGCATAATGTCCAGGTCTTGCTGCATCCCCAGCAAAAAACAGGACTGGCCATTTGCTATATTCCATAACTATTAACATTAGTTTTCTGCCAGCACCTTAAGCTAAAATCAGGCTGTGAAATAGGCCATAACCGCACCTTGGAATCGGAGCTCCACAGCATCCTCAGCAGCACAGGAACAGTGTCAGTGAATGAGACTTCCACTGCAAATGTCATTGATGTAATGTGGTGCTCAATAGCAGAATGCAATGCAATCATAGTATTGTTACAGCACCTAAGAATGCCATTCAACCCATCATGTCCATGATGGCCCTCTTAAGGATCAATTCATATTCTGCCACTCTCTTGCTAGCTCCCTGCATCCCTGCATATTCTACCTCTTCAGATATTTAGAAAATATAGAAACATTTACAACACAGAAGGAGGCAATTCTATCCATTGTAGTTGCACTGTCTGACAAATATTTTTATTCATTTATTTGATGTGGATGTCACTGGCTGGCTAGCATTTATTGCCCATCCCTTGTTGCCTTTGAGAAGGTGTTGGTAAACTGCTCTTGAGCGGCTGCAGTTTATTTGCTGTAAGTCGACCCAAATTGCCATTATTAGGAAATTCCAGGATTTGACCCCGTGATACTGCAGGAGTGACGATATATTCATTCCTAAGATCTGTAATGCTGGACTTTTTATTTCTTTATTTCTCTATTTTTTGTTTTCCTCAGAATATGTACTGAATAATCCATAGCTAGGTACCCTGTACCTAAGATGGCACCGTAAGTGGCAACTTGTAAACTTTTCACCGTACTCATGTGAGCACATGTGACAATAAAGCTAATTCAAATTCATATTTCCAAGTCTGCATTGTGGGTGGCAAGGAGGGGAACATGCAGATAGTGGTGTTCCCTAATATTTACTGCCCCTGTCCTTCTGGATGGAAGTGGTCATGAAATTGGAAGGTACCATCTCAGGACCCTTAATAAATTTTCTGCAGTGCATCCTGTAGCTAGCACATGCTGCTGCTATTGAGTTTCAATAGTTGGAGTGAATGTTTGCGGGTGTGGTACCAAACAAACGAGCTGCTTTCTCCTGGATGGTGTTAAGGTTTCTTAAGTGTTGTAGGAGCTGCAGTCATCCAGGCAAACAGACAGTATTGTATCACTCTCCTGATTTATGCCTTGTAGGTGATGGATAGGCTTTTGGTGAGTCAGCAGGTTTGTTACTCATTGCAAGATTCCTAGGCTCTGGCCTGCTCCTATAGTTACTCTATTCATATGGCTAGTCCAGTTGAGTTTCTGTCAATGGTAAACCAAGGATTTGAAGATGAGAAATTTGGTGATGGCAATGCCATTGAATGTCAAGAGGTGATGGCTAGACTCTCTCTTGTTGAAGATGTTCATTGCCTGGTATTTGTGTGGCATAAATGTTACTTACCACTTGTCAGCCCAAACCTGGATGTTGTCAAGGTCTTGTTTCATTTTCAGGTGTACTGCTTCAGTGTCTGAGGAGTTGTGAACAGTTCTGAACATTGTGCAGTCGTCGGCAAACATTCCCACTTCTGACCTGATGATGAGGGAAGGTTTGGTGAAGCAGTTGAACACACTTCCCTCAGGTACTCCTGCAGAGATGTCCTGGTGCTTAGATGACTGACCTCCAACAACCACAACTAATTTTCTTTGGGCCAGGTATGACTCCAACCAGCAATAAATTTTTCCTTGGATATCCATTGACTCAGTTTTGTAAGGACTTCTTGACGCCACACTCGGTCAAATGTGGCCTTATTATCAAGGGCAGTCACTCCCACCTCATGTCTGGAGTTCAGCTCCTTTGTCTATATTTGAACTAAGGCTGTAAGGAAGTCAGGGGCTGAGTGGCCTTGGTGGATACCAAACTGGGCATCACTGAGCAGGTTATTACTGAGCAGGTCCTGCTTGATAGCACTGTTGATGAAACCTTTCATCACTTTATTAATGATTGAGAGTAGACAATGGGGCAGTAACTGGCTGTGTTGAAATTATCCTTTTTTTGTCTACAGGGCATACCTGAATAATGTTCCACATTGTCTAGGAGATGCCAGTGTTGTAGCTTGGGAAAAGCTTGGCTTGGGCTAGTCTTCAATACTATTGCTAAAGGTTGTCAGACCCCATTTTGGACAAATAAAATAGGAACAGAAGTAAACCTTTCTCTCCTCAAGTTTACTCCACCATTCAATAAAATCATGGTTGGTTTATAGGTTTAGAATTCTATGTTTCATCTACACCAATAACTTTTGATTCCATTTCTTAGCAAGAATATGTCTAGATTCACCTTAAAATTATTCAATAACCCCATCTTCATCACCTTCTAAGGCAAGGAACTTCAAAGACCCACAAACACCATCAGTGAGAATAGGCAGCAACACCTCCTCCATGACAATCCTCAACACCAGCACCGCACAAAGCTGCATACTCAGCCCCTTACTGTACTCCCTATACACTCATGACTGTGTGGCCAAATTCTGTCCTAACTCCATTTACAAGTTTGTTAGTGACATCACCATTGTAAGCCGGATCTTATACAATGATGAGACAGAATACAAGAAAGAGAAAAAGTGCTTGGTAGCATGGTGCAAAGATAACAATCACTCCCTCAATGTCAGCAAAACAAAAGAGCTGGCCATTGACTTCAGGAAGCAACGTGAAGGGCACGCCTCTAACTACATCAATGGTGCTGAGGTGGAGATGGTCGAGAGTATCAAGTTCCTAGGAGTGATGATCACCAACAATCTGCCCTGGTCCACCCACATTGATGCTACTGTGAAGAAATCACAACAATGCCTCTACTTCCTCAGGAGGCTAAGGAAGTTCAGCATGTCTGTAAAGCCTTGCCAATTTTTATAGATGCACCATAGATGCACTGGATGCATCACGGCTTGGTACGGCAATTGCTCTGCCCAGGACCATAAGAAACTACAGAGAGTTATGAGCACAGCCCAGTCCATTACACAAGCCAGCCTTCCTCCATTTACTGTATCTATACTTCTCACTGCCTCAGGAAGATAGTCAACATAATCAAAGACCCCTGCCACCCAGTTATAATCTCTTCCAACTTCTTCCGTTGGGCGGAAGGTACAAAAGCTTATATGCACATATTAGCAGATTCAAGAACAACTTCTGCCCCATTGTTATTAGACTTCTGAATGGACCTCTCAAATTTTAAATTTAAGCACCTCTTTGAGCACACTCTCTGCAGCTGTAACATTGTGTTCTTTGTTCTGTTCTACTACCCTGTGCACTGTGTATGATTATTATAATCTCCTGTACTGCACGCAAAACAAAACTTTTCACTGTACATAGGTACATGTGACATATAATAAATCAAATCAAATCAAAAAACTCTCCGAAAGAAAAAAAAATGCACCTCTTCACTGTCCTAAAAGGGAAATCCTAAATTCCAGACTCAACTACAAGAGGAAATATTCTTTCCACATCCACCTTGTGAAGACCATCCAGGATCTTACATATTTCAATCATGTCACCCCTCACTCTTCTAAGTTCCAGTGAAACAAGCCAAGTCTGTCCAACCTTTCCCCACACAACTCATTCATTGTACGTATTCTAGGATACAGAGGAGATAGACTATAGACCAAGAGGCTATAGACCAAGATCTGGACAGTGGGGTTAGATTGGATAGCCACCTGTTGTGGCTGCCACTGACACAATGAGCCTCCTACGTGGTACATTTCTGTGTTTCTATACTACTTAAACCATCTACCTTATGGTATTCATCGTGGTATCACTTTGAAAAAGCCTCAATTGGAAAACAGATTAGGGTCTTTTTGCAAATTAGCAGAAACAATCAGCATGACTGAGGTTGTAGAAGTCATGTGTTCCCCCAAAAACCTGGCAGTGACAGGAGCATCATTGTCTAAAGTTCACAGATAAACAATGAGCAGAAATAGTAGAGGTAAAAAGGCTGACGTTTTGGGCCTAGACCCTTCTGATGGCCCAAAACGTCAGCCTTTTTGCTCCTATGATGCTGCTTGGCCTGTTGTGTTCATCCAGCTCTGCACCTTGTTGTCTCGGATTCTCCAGCATCTGCAGTTCCTTCTATCTCTGAGCAGAAATAGTAGGGTGGTTTTTATACATTATTGAAGTGGCTGAAAGACTCCAATTGGGATATAATCCAACACCACCCAGCATCAAGGATAAAGAGCAATGCTAGAGAGTTGTTTGTTGTCACTTTGTAATTATCTATAAATAAATCAAACTGTACATCTGGAGTTGTTTTAATTAATTTAATGAATAAAAGTTGTGCAAAGAATTGTTTGGTTAATAGCAACTTATTAAAGTGAAACCAATGATAGTGCCTTAGGAAAATAGCTAAGTGGAATGGTTAAGCCATACAGGTTAGGTCACTGCACAGTTTACATTCTATGAGTTGAGCCTGATGTTCCTAGCATTTTTTCTTCCCTTTATGCATTCACGGGATGAGGGTGTCACTGGCGAGGCAGCATTTATTGCCCATCCTTAATTGCCCAGAGAGCAGTTAAAAGTCAACTACATTGCTGTGGGTCTGGAGTCACATACAGGCCAGACCAGGTAAGGATGGCAGATTCTTTCCCTAAAAGCCATCAGTGAACCAGATGGGCTTTTTGAAAATTGACAATGCATTCAGGGTCATCATTAGATTTTTAATTACACTATCTGCTGTGGTGGGATTTGAACCTGGATCCCCAGAATGTTATCTGGGTCTCTAGGTAAACAGTCCAGTGTTAATACCACTAGGCCATTGCCTCCCACAACTAACTGCATGCTGCAGCTAGTTTTGAAGATTCCTGTATCTTGACTGCTGGAAAGTGCATGTGTGTGTACATCAACAAAAAAGGAAAAGAGGCATTAATTTTGCTCTCTTCAGGATGTTTCAAAGCGCTTTATAGCCAATTAAATTCTTCCGAAGGGTGGCTATTCTTGTCTAGGATGCACAGCAGCTGACTTGCTCACAGCAAAGTTCAACATACTAACATAAATGTCCAGATTATCCGTTTTAATGAGGTTGGCTAAGGGATAATTATTGGGCAAGTCATAAGGAAGAACCTGCCTGCTTCAAAAAATAGTCCCTTGGGATATTTTCTGTTCAACTAATACATCTCTGACAGTGTGGTATATCCACAACATTGCATTCAATTGCCACTCCTCTATGTTATACTTCAGCCTTTGGCGTGGAAACCCTAACATTCTGATTTAGAAGTGAGGGTACTATCAGCGAGCCAAAAAACACTATTGAGAAGCAAGGAAAATAAACAACGATAAATTTCCATTGATTAATCAGACAAGGTTTATTCCATTGTTTCCAGAAGATAAAAAAGGGTTTTTTTTGGCAATGAACATACGCATCCTGTGCACACAACCCTAACAAAATATAATCCCATAGTATTTTAAGCAAAACAGTTTTCCTTTCAATAATAGGAGCCTACCCGCTGTGAAGGTACTCAACTTGAGTTAACACAAGACTCCTCATAACAGATAGAAAAGCATCTCAGGAATTCTTCAAAGTAATTGAATAATTCAATATAAAGTGATTTGAGTGTAAGCAGCAAGAAAGAAAATCATCTTTTATTTAGTAGCTGAGTGGTGAAATAATATTTTACAGCCATAGGGTATTGTAGCGTCATTCATTAAATATTTACTGCATGCATTTTTTTTTCTCTGTTATCTTTGTTTCAGTTAGAAGAGAACTCAACTTCATCTTCATAGCTTAAATTAGTTTCACAGATTTCTCTATAGTAATGAGGCCTGAAAGACTTCTTCTCTGCGGTGCCTCTGACTGCCTATGTATCAATCCTCTTATTAGTTTGAATTAACTTAGACATGAAGTCAATGATGGGTTTGAAATGCAGGCCATCAATTCCTTGGGCAAAACAAAACATTCTTTTCCTAATTCTTATTTTGATGGGGCGTAGCCAAGACATACTTTAAAAGGAATTTGCAGTGAAAATAGCATGTCAATGGTGTAAAATGGGCATTTCTTGTGAGGATGATCATTCCTGATCTGTATTCAGTCAGAGCTGAGTTTTGCCTGTTCAGGTTTCTCCTTGACATGAGGTTTAGCCCAGATTCCAATCTGCCTCATCTCTGCAGGCAGTGCCTGTTAACTTGCTGCTGACAACAGTAAAGTGGTTCACAGCTGTGCGTGGAGATATGAAAAAGGTAAATGAAAACACTTTAAAATATATATTTATTTCCCACCAGGTAGGAACATTCTTTACCACATTATGTGCCTTACAGGAATACTTCATAATATAAAATGCTGTTTCCCCACTTTTAAAAATTTTTTAAGCTTATAATGGACTTTAATTTGAAACTAAAGTGGAAATTTCAGCCAAAAGTAATGATTGCAATCTATCGACAAGCACAAGAAGGAAGAGTGATGGCAGAGATTTCAACTAATGAATATGGCTTATTTATCTTTCAAAACTCTTTAATTTACTGATAATTATATGTCTTTTCTGTGATTGTAAATTTTGCTAGCAGTGATAAAGATTATTGCGAGTAGCAATGTTTATTACTTATAAATTCGTTACAAAAGTACATTCATTAACACACGATAATGATATTAGAGCAGGTGATGTATTGTGACTGCAGTATGGAGAGATGATGAACATCAGTGTAGGCTAGGATAGATAAGTCTGCAGTAAGTGACTATAGGTCAAGGAGTTTTAACTCAGAGTCACTGAGCTGGAAGTTAAGTTGCAGGTGCTGTGGTGTGTCAGTGGGGACATGGAGGTGTGTTGAGGGGGAAAGGTGGAGTTGCAAGTATACCATTTCAGAATGTAGTCACACCCATTGGGATAGGACCTTTTAATTTGGTCAATGATCAGGGACAGGTGGATGTGACTACGAGCGGGGCACTTAAGGGGGTTGAGAAGGTTGAAGTGGAGGAGCCGAAGCCCTTGCAATTATCCCACAGGGATGAGGTTCTTGAAACCTGTATGGGCTAAAGGGAGGCTTACGGGGTGGACAAGTAAACCGACATCAGCACTCTGGTACAGAAACCATTCAAGCTGGAAGAGGAAATGGGAATGTACTGGTACTTGGGGACAGTATAGTCAAAATACTGGACACAGTTCTCTGTAGCCAAGCACAAGAGATCAGATGGCTGTGTTGTCTGTCTAGTGCCATGTGGGATCTGCCCTGGGATGGGAAGGAACTGGTAGTGGGAGGGGTAGGATCCAATGGTTCTGGTTCACATAAGTATCAATGACAGTTAGAAATAAGAAACAGATGCAGTTGAGGGAGTATGAGCAGGTAGTGGTCAAATTGAAAGACAGAATTTTGAAGGTAATAGTCTCTGGATTATCTCCTGACCCATGAATAAATTCCTGCATTCTTTAATGGTACATGGGCATCAATGACAAGGCCAGTTTTTGTGGTCCATCCTTAATTGCCATGAACTGAGTAGTTTTTCTACTGAGGGCAGTTCAGGGTCAACCATATTGCTGAAGGTCTGGAGTCACAGGTAAGGGCAGCAGATCTTCCTTCCCTAAAGGACATTAGTGAATCAGCTGGGTGTTTCTACAATCAGTAATAGTTGTGTGATATCTATTAGAATCATAGAATCCCTCAGTGTGGAAGTAGGCCATTCAGCCCATCAAGTCCACACTGACCATCCAAAGAGCATCTCACCCAGACCCGCCTCCCGATTCTATAAGCCTGCATTTCCCATCACTAATCCACCTAGCCTGCACATCTATGGGCACTATGGGCAATTTAGCATGGCCAATCCACCTAACTTGCACATCTTTGGACTGTGGGAGGAAACCAGAGTACCCGGAGCAAAACCGCACAGACACAGGAGGAATGTGCAAACTCCACACAGACAGTCGCCAGAGGGTGGAATCAAACCTAGGTCCCTAGTGCTGTGAGGCAGCAGTACTAACCACTGAGCCACTGTGCAGTTTCAGTCCAGAAGTTACCAAACAATTTGAAATTTCACCAGCTGCTATGGTGGATATTGAGCCCTTGTCCCCAGCCTGGGTGTCCAGATTACTAACCTGGTTATAGTTTCAGTACACTACCACATTTATATGGAATATAAAAGTAATGGAATATAAGGTTTGGAATATAAAAGCAGGGATGATTTACTACAATTGTACAGGGCATTGGTGAATGCTGTGTATAGCTTAGAACTCCTTAGTTATGAAAGATCATAATGCATCAGAAGTAGTTCAGAGGTCCACTCGACTAAGCCTGGGATGAGGGGCATGTTATCTTGTCAGGAAAGGTGGAAATGCTGAGTTTGTATCCATTAGAGTTGGAAGAATGAGAGACAATCTCACTGAAATATGTAGGTCCAGACGTTCAAGTCTCTTGATAGTTTCAGACCGAACATGGACAAACAGATGTCTACCATGACCCCTCAGAATTCCCAATGCAAGACTTCATAATTATTGCCCAGAAAGTTTAACCTTTCAATTGGCAATTATCTAGTATCCAAAACCTCCTGAGAAAGTCCCAACTCCGAGTTCGAGTCAGAGATTTCGAAGGCATCTGATTCATCTACCTAGATAGCTTTGCAGGAAACATTAGTAATATTATAATCTGCTCTAGTTCTTGCCTCATTATAAAACTGACCACTTCAACTCCATACAAGACCCCAAACACTTTCACTGACCCCCAATAAATGTCTAACCCAATACCCCATTCTACCACCCAACACCCCCCATCCCACCCCAGACACCCAATGCCACCCAGGACATCTGACACCTGAGCCACCTGGACACCTGCCCATCCCTTGCAGCAGTACCTGCTCCCCATGCCCCTTTCAATAACTGACACTACTTCTTCCATCTGCATGTGGCTGAGATCCCATATAAAAGCCTGAGTAAGAAATAATCACATAATTGATTACAGTAAGAACAGTGCAAGGAAGAGAGCTGGATTACACTTGCCCTCTTGCGCTGAAGTCGATTGCAGAGTGACTGCAGTAAAATAGTCAGTAAAGTCGCCATAAGCCCCAGAGCCACTCTTTATAAAATTATAAAATTCTAACAGGACTGGACAGGGTAGATGCAGGGAGGATGTTCCCGATGGTGAGTGTGTCCAGAACCAGGGGTCACAGTATGAGGATTCGGGGTAGACGATTTAGGACAGAGGTGAGGAGACATTCTTTCACCCAAAGAGTGGTGAGTCTGTGGAATTCATTATCACAGGAAGTAGTTGATGCCAAAACATTGAATGTATTCAAGAAGCGACTAGATATAGCGCTTGGGGCAAATGGGATCAAAGGTCACGGGGAGAAAGTAGGATTAGGCTATTGAGTTGGACAAAGAGCCATGATCATGAAGAATGGCGGAGCAGACTCGAAGGGCCAAATGGCCTCCTCTTGCTCCTATCTTCTATATTTCTATGTTTCATTAGAGAGACAAAACTGGTAGTGTATTTAAACTGAGAGTCACCACACCTTCAATCAGCGGCAAGGTTGAGAAGGCTAAAATAACATTGTAACTTCGATCAGTACAGGAATCAAATCTGTGTTATTGCCATCACCCTGTGTCATAAACCAACCATTCAGCCAACTCAGCTATCTGATCTCTTCTGTGTTTGCTGCATATTGTATACCTTTCAGTATACTATTTAGTATGCGTGAACGGAGCCATGACATGGTAATGTCAGATCACACCGAGTTGGATCCTGGGCTTGTATGTCTCCAAGTATGATGTCCTCTCTTACTACCCTCTGTGCACAGTTCTCTTCAATGAAGCCTGTTGCTATTCACACACAGTGTCTAGACCTCACATTATTACTGGTGAGTCCTCCAGGGAGAAAAGTTCAAAATAATATTAACAGACAGCTCCATCTGCGGTAGGTGACTGACCCAGTGGTCAGGGTCTGAGAACGGAGAAAAACAAATACTATTTTTTAATTCTCCATGACTGACTGAAACTTACATGTTAGCAGCACACAACATGTCAACCTCTTGAGATGGAGCTGATGAGAAAAAAGCACGTTAATTTAATTTACTGCCCAGACCCCCACCCACCATTCTGCACCTTCTTAGTTTGGTTTCCTGTTGTCTCAGATCTATCTCCGTACTCCCCTGTTATCAGGCACTCCAGTAGGGAGAGCTCCATAGATTAGAACAGGGAGAAAAATGACTATTGATAACAAAACAAAGTATTCACATGTAACCAGAGTGGGTCAGGAGGCTGCAAGGGTGGGTGAAGAATGAAATCTCAAGAGATGAGGGAGAGGGTGGTGCAATTTTTGATCCAATAAAAACAGAAGCACTGGAAACACTCAGAAGGTCTGGTGACATTTGTGCAGAGAAAGACAGAGGTCAGTAACCATGCTAGAATATGATACAGTTAATCTAAAACAGTTCCCCTTATAAAAAAAAGTCACATCGTTATTTACCTTGAAGGCTTTTCTGTGCCTTATTTCCTTTTACTGGACAAAATAAATTCCTCTTCAGTTTCTGTCCTACTTGCTAAGAGCTCACATCAAAGTCTGGTGCTTTTTTTTAATGGGCAACATTCATCAAGACTCTTAACACCGGGCAGTGTCTCACTGCTCACATTTTATATGAGACTATCATTATTTTGACTGCTATTAAGGCAAAAGAGAACATGTTTTTTGATGAGCTATCTGGGATCATCTACAACCTTTTTTGTTCATTTGGCTGTATTATCCCTTTGTGCATTTCCATTGCACAGCCAAAGAACTTTCAGAGCTGGAGTCAAAACACCGTGACGATTCTCACAGTCAGACTTGGCAAAGGCAGAATCAATATGGGGTCAGCAGAGCCAGCCCACTCACCATAGCTTTACTGATCTCAGAGACATTTGGGAATGCCTTAGCAGCCATCAGTCATTGAGGAAATATTTTAAAAACAAACCAGATTTGCTACGTTCTGGATTAAGTTGCTCATCAAAGTGATTGACAAAGTGGTAAAGTAATGGCCTTTGCAAACTGACTCCTTTATTTGGTACAAAATTCCTTCTTGTGGATTCTACATTATTTGTGGCTTCTGGCCTGTGACACCAGTTAAAAGAAATAAAAAGCAGAAGGATTTGCATTTATGTAGCATCTTGCATAATCTCAGGATGTGCCAATGCACTTTATAAATATTTAAGTATGAGTACAGTAGCTCAGTAGTTAGCACTGCTGTCTCACAGATCCAGGGACCCGGATTCAATTCCAGCCTTGGGCAACTTTCTGTGTGGAGTTTGCATGTTCTCCCCATGTCTGCATGTGTTTCCTCCAGGTGCTGTGGATTCTTCCCATAGTCCAAAGTTGTGCAAGATAGGTGGATTGGCCATGCTAAATTCCTCATAATGTCCAGGAATGTGTAGTCTAGGTGGATTAGCCACGGGAAATGCAGGGTTACAGGGACAGGGTAGGCGTTGTGTCTGTAGAGATGCTCTTTGGAGGGTCAGTATGGACTTGTTGGGTTGAATGACCTGTTTCAACACTGTATGGATTCTAGTTGAGCTCTGCATGAGTACCCAAAGGGAGCAGTCGTATCATGTTCAGGTCCCAAGAATACTTAGTAGTTATTGCTCACAAGTTTATGTAAAGTACATCAATTGCTATCTTGCAATCCACTAAAATAAAACCAGAAAGTGCTGGAGAAACTCAAAAGATGTGGCAGCAGCTGTGGAGAGAGAAACATGGTTAATGTTTCGAGACCAGCCTTTCCAAAGCTTACTTTTATTTCAAATTGCCAGCATGAACAGCATTTTACTTTTATTTGAGTGTATGATATGCTACCTTGTTAACTAAGATAAGTGCATTTTCTGTTCGGTCACATCAATGGTCTGTCCTCCACGACTGAGAACTGTACAGGGCCTAGACTTCACATAGAGAAACAAAGATAGGTGGCAGAATATGACTCAAACCAGAATACGGTGGCATGGTATCTGAAGATACAAGAGCTACTAAGTTTGAAACATACCCTGCTTTGCACAGTAGTAACTCTCACTTCACAGATGATGTGCAGTGGAGTGACTGCTGACCCTTGAAATGTAGTAGGAGCATGTTATTTCATTAATTGGAAGGAGACAGCCAGCAGTGGCATTGCTCCCTCTATAAAGGTTCAATTAATTGCAGTCTCTAATTCCTGACAGTGCCTGAGCAGTTCTACATGACTAGACACGCATCGGCCATAATTTATTGGAGGTGAAGGTGAGGGTAGGTCTCACCCACCAACTGAAGAGCCAGCAAGAATCTCACACCGCCTCTTTTCAGAAAGCCTTGCTGAATTGAGTGGCAACCACGCATTTAAATAGCCACCAGGGCCTTCCCTGGGGTCAAAGACCCCAGGATTGGAAATCCTGTCCTGCCCCACTAAGGACTGCCAGCCAACTAGAGGCCAGTAGATGACTATGGAAGGCAGCCCCTGTAGGAGTGGTGGTAGATATTGGAGGTGAGCCCACCCAAGGTCCCCAAGATCACCAGATCCAGGACACAGGTGAGTGATGGAGGGATGGGGGTGGTGGGGGGGCGGGGGTGGTGCAGAGATTGCCAAGGCACTGTTCAGCAGCAAGGGAAGGGAATGGGCTTCTGAGCAGATCTCACCTTCCTCATTAAGTGTTGAGCATCCTAAGATGATGGAACACTAACAAGGCTTGCTTTTTGTACTACCTGTGTGGCATGTGCCCTGTTCGCTGTGGACTGAATATCCACTGAAAGTTTCAATTTAACAGCAGGGTGGGAAGGTTGCCCACACAATGGTAACAAGGTTCCCATTCACAAAACCAGCAATACCCTGCCTGATTAAAATCCCCCTCCCCACTCCCTGAACAAGGGGATTCATCTCAGCGGAGGCCGTTAAAGCCCTCCTATCTGGTTGAACTCAGAGTGGGGAAGGCTCATTGAGCAGGGAAGATATCACTGAGAACAGTAGGAAAGCAAAGCATAGTTAACAGTACTTATAGTTTTATATTTCATGGTGTGATTTCTGCTCCCAAATTTGTTCATCAATTTTGAAACTTTGAGCAAATCATCATAAAAGTTTGCAATGCATTAGTACACTCACGAACAAATTGCATGGAAAATGTGATCAAACACTAATAAGGTATCATTTCTACTTAAAGGATTTAACCTACACCATGATCATTCAAAATAACCGCCGTGCCTTTGGTTCCTGATCTAATTCCAAATCTATTACAAAATAGATTGCTTAAACATGTACACAATATCGTTGATAAAGAAAGTTTTTTTTTCAAAAAGTCCCAGTGAAGGCTATCATGCTTTGTTAATTTAAAGGTTAACACTTCTCTATACTTGTGCTTAACATTAGGGGAGTGTCAGATGTACCAGCTGCTTGAGTACTTTTTCATATCAATGACTGGCTAATGTGATTGGGCCCAACAAATTGATTAACTAACAATCACAAACCTATTGCAAAGTCACTAGTTTGCAATTATAACCACTGTAATAAACCACTCTGTACCAGGCAATATGTCATATTAAAACAGAATGCAAATTTAGAGTGACACTAATGATTTCTTTTGCAGCAACAATTTACATGAATATAGTGGTCTTTGTATGCAGATGATCCAAAGCAGTTTAGTAAGGACAGAAAGAAAAAGAAAACCAAGAAGAAAAAAACTGGAAACATTTCAAAGGCCATGGCAAATAAAAAATAAAATTTGAAGAGGCTTTTTGAAGCTAAGTAAAAAATCCAGGGAGCATTTTCCATATTTATGCTGCACCTGGATGAAAACTAAAAATTGATGAAACATAAAGCCTTGTTTGAAGTGATCACGTTGATCTAGATGTCTCCCATATTTTGCCATTCCCTTACTTTGAGTGCCTTTTTCCATATCATTGCAGTGATGTTGAAATTCATAGTACACAAACAAGCATTTTTTTCACATTCTACAAAAGTTACATGCTCAAACAGATTCAATTTTATGTTCAAACACAGTTCAAGTTATTGTGTAAATCAGATATTAATTGTAAATAATTCAGCAACTGTGCTATTTTGCTTCTGTATAATTATAAATGTCATAAATAAACCTGGCTATGTACTTAGCCTGAAGGTTACGATCTGATTTTGAAGTTTTGGAATGGCTTAGAACGTCTAGTGGGACACGTACAGAGTTGGAAGCATGACACTGCATAGTAAAGGATGGTTGTTAGAACTATAATCCGTTACCCCTGTTCAAGTTATGAACAAGAGAGTCCATTTCACATCATGGGAGAAAAAGGTGTGTACAGAAATGGAAACTGCATTTTGCTGTGATCATAGGTAAAAGAGTTGAGAGAATGCTTTTGGTATAACACTTCTATTTCCATTTCCTTTAACAAGCCATTAAACTGAGGGCATTGTTCCCCTAGAATTAGACATAAAACTGATTTGACTCTCCATCTACAGTAAGGGCTTTTGTGGTGCACTAGTAGTGTCCCTACTTCTAAATCAGAATGCCTAGGTTCAAGTTCTACCTACCCCAAAAGTGTTTTGTAATGCGTCTGAGCAGCTTTATTAAAAAGGGAAACAAAATTTATATGCATGTTGCTGTTTTGAAAAAGAAGAAAACAGCAGATATGTCAAGGCTCATATTTATTCTTCAACCAGTATTCCAAAAAAAAATGCCCTGTCCATTATCTTATTGAGGTTTGTGAGTGTTTGCTGTGTAGAAATTGGCGACTATATTTTCTATAATGCAATGGTGAAATTTGCTCAAAAGTGTTTCAATAGTTGTGACACTCTATGGGATGTCTTCCTTACCTTTCATTCCACAGTATGCTTGTTGTGTAAATATAATATGTTTATAATATGTTACATATCATCTGCTGGCATTTTGCTGAAGATACCCAATTTGATTTGGTACTCATTCCATTCTGTCATTCAATAACAGCAGTAGCAAAAATAAAGTCACATTGTATCAATTTCGAACCAGAAGCTGCATAAAAGTATCGTGAGTTTGAATGATTGGGTAAACTGGACCATGGCTATAATAAATAACCAGAAGCACTTGGTTTTCCAGTAATATATTTAACTGAGATCCTGTCTGCCCTCTCAGGTGGATGTAAAGGTACCTGGAGACTATGCAAAGAAAAACAGATGTAGTCTCCCTTTTATTGTGGCCAATGTTAATCCCTCAACTAACATCACTAAAAGTGCCAACCAGGTCAATTATCTCAGCATAGATTCTGGGATCTTGCTGTGTGAAAATTGGCATTTCCTACATTGAAAATCTAACAACATTACCAAAGTACTTTTGGCTGTAAAACAATTTGAAACACTATATAAATGCAAGTTCTTTGTTCTGTTAAATACAATGGGGTCTGAACTATCACAAATGTATTCGTTATTCAGCCAAGGAATTTTTAATGGTCTCATTTCTGTTCACCCTGGTTAAATAGAAGTCTTCATTCAAGCGTAAACCTGATCCTAGCATTGCAGTTTCATTTTAGCAAATACGTTGTATGCTTGCCAGCATTAGGCTGTATTCTTCTCTCTAACTGGAGCGATCTTGGATTTCTTCCAATCATCTCCCCGTCAGTTGCGGGTCAGTTTCACAACTGTTCATGGTCCACCAGCTGCTGAGATCTGTGTACTCTGGCTGACCCAGCAGAGGTATTGTCAGTAAGCAGATTTCACCATTAAAACGCTTGCGAAAATTTTAACTGAAAAAAGGAACCGACCATTCTGGCATTAATAATTTTGGAAACTCCAATCAGTGGGATGTGTTAATCTGTTCCAGATATAGGTGCATGAAGTAGGGTACGAGAAGCAGATAGCAAAGTTCAGGCATTGAGATTGTCAACTAGTTTTAGCTAACATTTCATTGCCCTGAAGGGCTGTTAACTCTTTTTAAATTGGAAGAGTTTAACTCTTCCAATTGAGATTCAGCCTTTGTCTGTGTAGGCTTTACAAAGTGGCAGCATGGCCCCAGATCCACATACCCATTATTTTCAAACAGGTTTCTACACTTTTCTTTTCTCCTTGGTATTTTCTCAACACAATGAAATAGACAGGCAACCTAATGCCAGTTTCCCCTTTCTACTGATATGTCACACAGTTACTCACTTTGGACGTAGCTAACCAATCAAAGCAATTCTCAACCCAATACTCCATTATGCCTGCCGTTCTACTCTCCTGCAAATAATCAACTCAACAAGGCTTATGCTGTAGAAAATTTATGGTCAGTTCAACTCCATAGACAATTCAAACGTCTGATACGCCCTGTTTAGCACATCCATTTCCCATGCCACATCTTGTTTCTGGAGCTTGGTATTGCAGAACTTGAACACTGCTGTAAAATGAGACATGTTGTTGTAGCTTTTCATCTTGCACTCATCAGGATAGACATAAGGGGTAGAATCTTCCCAGCCCCTGGAAACATAGGCTATGGCATGTAAGTTGGCAAAGTTGGGTGAGATGTCGAGTGAGACCCTTCTTGATGTCAAGACTTGAAGTCACATTTTCCAACCAAGTGTTGGGAAGTCAAGACAGGATTTTTGCTAGCAAGTCGTGGCAGTCTATTAGCCTGAGTTACCACTCATTATCACCCTCATTATTACCCAATCTCATCTCATTAACATACAGTCTCCCATTCTACCACCTGCCAGGTAGCTACCAAGATTTCACAACATGAATGTCAGAGCAGGTGCCTGACGACTCCAACACATCACTTGCTCCTTCTGACTTGCATCTTGGACAGCCAACACCAACATCTCAAGGCATGGTCCATTGGCAGCAGCCATGCACACTTCACACTCCATATTGGCAACCGAGCCAGGTTCTCTGCATCATCACAGCATTATCTCCATTCCACTTACAGTACACTTCCACACTTCAATGTTGCATTTTGGAGAGCAGAGGCACCATTCACCAAATTATCCTTCAAGGGCACTTTGTACAGCAGGGCAGGCACTCAGCTTATCTCGGGGCTGGTTGCTTGCTGTCATAGTTCTCACTAACTTTCTGCCTACATAATGCTCTCAGCATCCCTGCCTTGTCTTTTGGCTGTTTGATCCCTCAGCCACACCTTAAAGATTCACAGAATTTCTGTTTTGACTTGTCTTTTAGCTCCAACACAAAGCCCATGAAGTTCATCTTGGTTGTCAGCACTGATTAGATAAGGGGGCGGACATGTTCTGTATGGCACCATGCTACATCAATGTTACACCTGCACATGTGCCAGACGTATACTCACCAATCACAGACCATGTGCTTTAAGCATATCAGCCATGTCCTAAGGGGAATAGTCTTCAGTACAGTCCAGGGCGATGGCCTTCGGCGAAGGTGGGGAGGGGGAATGTTATGTCACTGCAAATCAAAGGCAACCTTCAATATCAGTCTCAGGGCTTGTGCATGGCCAGATGGCTGCACCAGATGATCAGTCAGGGACACATACTCTACAGTTCTGGAAGTGAGTCACATTCAGTAGGTGCAGGGCAAATAGTCTGGGGAAGTCACAGAAACACACTCTGTGAGCTATACAGGAATCAGCCAAGGGCATAGTCACTCACTGCTCAGGGCAGTGGGATGCAGTCAGTTCTAGGGTCCTTCCACTGAAGTTCAGGGGAGGATATTATCAAAAGCCCATTGTTGCAGGCCAGAAGCTGGGGAACTTAACTTAATTGTGGGGATTGGAGTCATCATTATGCTGAGATGCAGAGGGGATAACAATTGTAAACAGGGTGCAACTCAATATTTATTTGGCAGAGATGATAGGGTACTGAAGACAAAAGGGTAAAATGTAGAGGGGAGGGGGGAGAGGTCATTTATTGTAAGCAGCACCCCAGCTTCCATTGGGAACATAGTTCACTACTGTATTTAACATATTTATTTGATATATCTGTGGCTTGTGGAGTGGAAAGTGAGCAGTTGACTTTAAATAGATGCATTGGCTGACCTGGGGAATTTGAAAGTCTATGGGATTGACTGGGAGAATAGCCAAGAAAGGGGTGTTTATGTTTGGAGGTTCCCCAAGAGGCTGAGCCAGAAACTCACTGCTTGAGGAGTGATTGCTGTTTCTTTTCCCATCATTCTGTAAATTACAAGTGTGGAATGGAGCTGAAAATGGTTGTTACCATAACCAGCATAGGCAGGATGTTTCATTCTGTGAGGGAGGGACATTCAAACTCAAGTGATGTGAGGCCGTTCTAAGGGGAATATCATTACCCAGACAGCCACAGAGTGAAGCTGAAACACACCTGAGAGCACTGCATGCTTTGGGAACCTGAGACATTAACCTTCTGAGTACAGTCCAAATACTCTGGACCATATTGGGTGGACATAACGAATCAGTCCAACTAATGGCTGTGATGCATAACAATGTTTGTCCACCAGCACAAATTGACCCTAGTTTCCAATGTAGCAGTCAGCTACGAATTATCTATCCCGTGCACATAGTGCAGGAACTGTTCTCTTCACACCTTGGACCATCAAACATTGTGTGGTGCAAACGATGGTTGGGCTCTATACCTTCAATCTATAGTTACAGCTGGACAGACATTCAGTCACCCAGCTAATGGAAGGTGAACCTATACTTCAAACATGATAATGTATTTACAGTAATGTGTCACTCATGCCATTTCTATGCCTTCAGAAAGTCTTCTTTTAACTTTCTTTCTTTGTGGAGATGCTGAAATATCCATATCTCAGCAACCAAGTAAAAAGTATTGTTCATTGCTGTGCTCTTCTCCCACTATTCCCACTGTGAATGGGAACATTCCACAACTTTCTACCTTTCAGCCACAACACATTCTCTCTTCTGTCTCCTGTAGGTACCTACAGGATTTCGGTCTCTGGTCCTCGCTAGTGAGGACCGAGAGGAAAGGACTGAGCCAGATTAAAATTATTGATACTGCTGTTGGTGTGATGTGCAGGCGGGGAGAAGTGGCGAGCCATTCCAAGTGAGCAGCACAGACAGCTTGCAGGGTAACTAGAATGGGGTCTTGGGTGGGCAAGATCAAGTGAAGGAAGAGTTTTGCATGAAATGGTAAAAATGTTGGATCATGAGCCTTGGTGAGGGGTGGGTGCAGTGGCAGAGACAGAGTGAATGTGAGGGAGCAGAGAGAAGATAGTGGCACTTGCGCCATTGGAGCAGAGAATGTCATTGACCTTCTGGTGGCACTGCTGACCATCCATCAGATGATTGAGACTGCGTTGTCTCAGGTGACAACTGCAGACCAGGCTGGCAGAATCTGTGGCTTTGATCTCCTCCTGAGGGACGATTATGCCCTCTGTCTGCCCCATATCATCTTCCAGAACCTTCAGATTTCTGTCTGCAAATAAAGCGACAATTTTTCCTTATCTGTTATGTCTGGGGCAAATGTCTTCAACATGGAAGGCAGCTCTGGACTGTCAGCATTTGACCAGGTGCACTACAGCCTGTTACAGATGGCATTGGTGCCAGGGATTCAGAGATTTTTCAGAAACTGTGATTACTTCTGCCTCTGGTAAGTGGGAGAGTTTGGTTGGCATTAGATGAGGGCCTGCCAAAGAGGCATGGTGCCTACGCAATGAGGCTTTTTTGGGATGATTATGTAAGAAAACCTGCTAGGCACCATAGGCAAAAACCCACCATGAAACTCAACAAAAACGACACTTAGCCAATTTCCGGTAAGGTTCAGTCCAGGAATACCATGTTTCGAAGGGAGCAGTAATTTATACAGCATGAGAGAAAGGATGCTGATTGGTTGGGAAGTGGGCTCCAATTGGTCCAGGTGTGGCCATGGAGATTGCACAAAGTGACAGCTATCTCCCAGGTGTCTGCTTAAATTCAAATCTGATTGGATAGTATTTATTAAGCAATCATGAAGGTGCCAAGAATAACATTAACAACCAAGTTTATCCATTGGATTTACAAAGTGGATTACTTACATTGCTGGAATTTGCATGTATTCATACACAGGGCTTAGTTCTCTGACAGCAAAAGGAATCACCCTATATTGTATAATTTCCAACTACACAAAAGTTTGGGAGATAACCGGTTTCTGGTGCATTCCTCATGGCAATGCCTAACCAATCAGAGTCAACTTGCCTTTTTTGAAAAACTGTTCTGTAGTCCATTCTGAAAGCAAGCACCTTCACCAATCAGAGCCCACTTACCAACCAAGCAGCACCGTTTTCTCTCATGCAATATAAATTATTATTCCCTTCTGAAATTTGGCATTTTTGCTTCTGTCCTGATGTGCTGATGAATGCAAGACAACATGAATTGAATATTACGAAGTTGTGGACTTTCAACCCCCATGCCCAGAAGGAAAGTCAGCTGGAAGCTGAACTGTCCGTTAGGAGCCCACCTTGCAATTATACATCACTATGGGTGAGTTATGTTACCAAATTGCACAACCTCTGCTCCTCACTGGCGTTGACGTCCTGTCCTCAGGGGCTGCTGGCACCAGCAGTGCCACCAGCTTAGTAATGGGCAGTACCTGTGCCACAAAGCAGGGTCACACAGGAGACCCAATGGAAACTGCCCAAAGGTAGATCTAGGCTACTGGTCAGGGAGGCAGGAGATGTGGTGGGATGCAAGAGGTAGAATTTGCAGAGCAGGCAGATGGGATGAAAGGAGGTGAAGGTGTTCTACCTTCAACAGTGATACCACGGTTGCTCAAAGGGCACTCTTGAAAATTGTATCTCGTTCCATCACATTGTTTTGTAAACCTCTTTCAAAAACCCAGGACTCCCATTCCCTCCTGTCTTCAGACTATTGGGGTCAATTGAGCTTCCACCAAGCTCAGTTGAGGCTTAACTGTGTGTTTACATATGGCAAGTGAACTGTTAATTTCAGCACAATCCCACTCTCATATTATGGGGGTAAGCTCAGGGGCAAATGGGAAGATGTTGAGTTAGCCACCCAGTCTGTATTACATCTCCCACCCCACACCCACCAAAAGCACACCCAGTTAGGTTAATGCATTTTCTAGTCCCTTGTCTCTTTTATCACCAATAGCACAAATTCCTACAACTTTTCATACTGTCTAACCACATCAAGATTATCATCATTCTGAACAAGCCTCCAAAACATGCATCTCTTAAAGCCCACTTTACCGTGTAAAAGGTGCTATATAATGGCCTTTCACTGTTTTATAGAATCAAATTGCATTAAAATTCCACCCCAGTTAATTTATAAAGTCACTCCAGCCCAAGTTTGAACAGTGATCCAGTAACAAAAG
This sequence comes from Rhincodon typus, assembly GCF_021869965.1. NCBI lineage: Eukaryota > Metazoa > Chordata > Chondrichthyes > Orectolobiformes > Rhincodontidae > Rhincodon > Rhincodon typus. The sequence continues at coordinate 119,395,760 of NC_063333.1, read as the reverse complement.
GCAAAAACTGTATTATCTGGAACGGGTTAATGCCTGATAGTTCAAACATTTCTAATTTGGAAGAATGTGCTAAAAGAAATGCAAGCTGATGCTGGCTGTATTTCTCTAATTAGTTTGTTTGTTTATTTAAAATATTTCAATTGGTAACTGAAAGAATCGGCATGTTGTGCTAGAGTCTGCATTTCAAGACAGCAATTTATTGCACTTGCATTATTTAATTTAGAAAGATGTTTAATTGGACTCCAAGCAACCAGTCATTAATTAAATGAATCCTCCTCCTCTTTTACTTCCACTTACAGGTTTTATTGCATGCTACCCTTTCAATTGACCCAGCTAATACAGTGCTGCAATAAGTATATCCAATTGTTCTTATGCTATACAGTTCCCATTTGAATTTGAGCTTTAAATACTTGCAAAGCTTTCAAAATATCTTCTGTCAACTGTTGTTGTGAATTTAATGAGGTCAGCCAGGTGGACCTCATTGAATGAGTTCCCTGACTGTGGCTGGTAATCTGATCCAGTCAGGGAGCCCTGGCTGACAGATAAGAACAGGAATGTCAAAGGTTCTGTTCACTCTGACAGTTGGCTCTGAGGAAGCCTGACCAGTGTTGAGTACTATGTACAAGTAAATAAAAGTGACTTGGTGATGGGATACCTGCCTCTGTGGAATTATTTCAGTGGAAACAAGAGAAAAAATACACTCCTGAACAAAATCACTCAGAACAGTCATCTTTGAATTGGGGTAAGCATTTCTAGCATCATTATTTGGGAAGCTTGGCTCGTTCAATCCTGCCATCGAAGACTGGGCCCAGTATGGGGAATGAATGTGCTATTTTTTCCAGGCAATGACATTGGGGCAGATGAAAAGCAACGAATAATTCTCCTGACAGCTTGTGGACCCACAACTTTTTCAGTTATTAGGAGACTTACATTTCCTGAGGCACCAGATGTGAAAATCTTTCAAGTTAGGGAGTATTATGACCCCAAGCCTCCTCTAATTCTAAGACACTATCAGTTTTACATGGCAGTTTAAGAACCAGGGAAATCCGTGTTGGGATTTTTGAAGAGGTTAAGATGAGTAGAAAAGGATGTGACTTGGTTTAACCCTAATTGAGATGCTAAGACACCATTTGGATGTGGGATTAATTGGGTAACCATCCAACTAGATTTCAAACAGGCACTATAACTTGCTGTGTCATTTGAAAATGTGGCAAGTGGATCATATGAGTTACAAGGTATCCCAGTGGAAATGGACACCCTCGTCAGGCCAACTGAGCTTGGTGGGGGGTGGTGCCCCATGATTAAAGGCAATTGCATAGCCTCACTCAGGACATTTCTTGAACAGAGGGACTCTAGGTCAGCCCACAGCATAACCCCAAAACAAAGCCAAGCCTCAACCAAGCAGTCAACATTTTCTTCAGGATCTGCGCTGGCAAGCCATTGTATTTGCTGCTGTTATGCGGATCAGAGACAGCAAAAGAGTCCGACTAGGCCTGAATTGAGTAAGAGAACTCATTGGCTGGTATCCAGGACAGTGCACACCCTGGAAAGTCCATTTACATTTGGCTTGGAACAGTTAAATTGCTTAGCAACATTCAAATCAGAACCAATCAAAATAAATTTCTGGTTAAATGGTCACCCATTTCTAATGGAGGTTGATATCAATGTTGCTGTATCAGTGATTGCAGATCAATCTTTAACAAAATTCACTCTGGACTCCAACACTTAAATTTGCAGAAGACCAAGTTTAGACCGAGAACCGATACTGGGGTACCTTTATAGATTAAGGGAACAACTTTGGTTCCAGGCTTGTATGAGAAGCAGCTGGTTTAATTACCACTGAAGAGGGCAGCAGACTGGTGATGCTGATTGGCTGACGTGGGGAAGATTTGCATCAGTGCAGTCACTGCTCCCAGAAGATGGTTTGTGGAGGGGCTAGAAGACAGTAGTTCTAGTGGGGTGGTGACACCCAAAGTGTAAGGTAGATAGATAAGTGACTGCTGGAAGAGGCGAGGCGAGGCGAGGCGAGGCGAGGCAGGGCAGGGCAGGGCGAGGCAGGGCGAGGCAGGGCGAGGCAGGGCAGGGCAGGGCAGGGCAGGGCAGGGCAGGGCAGGGCAGGGCAGCCGACCGACCAACCGTTTTGGATACTGTTTGTGGGGGGGATGACCAATTGGGGGACAACTACAACAACAACAACAGCTGCAACCAGACTGGTGGCACCATGGCTGGCTCTGTTCTTAAGAAGGGAAGAACAAAGACTACTAGAGCAGTAGTAATAGGGGACTCTATAGTTAGGGGTACAGATAGTGCTTCTGTGGATGTAAAAGAGACTCCAGGATGATATGTTGCCTCCCTGGTGCCACGGTCCAGGATGTCGCTGAATGGGCAGAAAGCATTCTGAAGGGAGAGGGTGAACAGTAGAGGTAGTGGTACATATTGGTACTAACAACATAGATAGGATGAGAGACGAGGTCCTGCAGCAGCAGTTCAGGGAGTTAGGTAGAAAGTTAAAGAGCAGGACGTCTAAGGTTGTAATCTCGGGATTACTCCCTGTGCTACGTGCCAGTGATGCTAGAAATAGGAGGATAGTACAGCTCAACACGTGGCTAAACAGATGGTGTCGGAGGGAGGGTTTCAGATATCTGGACCATTCGGATCTCTTCTGGGGCAAGTGGGACCTGTACAAGAATGATGGGTTGCATCTAAACTGGAGGGCCACAAATATTCTGGCTGGGAGGTTTGCTGGTATCATTCAGGAGAATTTAAACTAGCTTTGCAGAGGCAACAAAAACAAAGTTACTGGAAAAGCTCAGCTGGTCTGGCAGCATCTGTGAATAAAAAAACAGAAATAACGTTTCAGGTCCGGTGACCGTTCCTCAGAACTTCTGAGGATACTCAGGGAGAGGGTTGGCCCACTCCAGGACAGGGAAGGGAATTTATGTGTGCAGCCAGACGAAATGAGCAAGTATTAAATGAGTACTTTGTGTCAGTATTCGCCATAGAGAAGGACTTGGTGGATAATGAGTCTGGGAAACGGCGTGTAGATAATTTAGGTGATGTTGAGATCAAAAGGAAGTCTGTACTGGGGGTCTTGAAAAACACTGTAGTAGACAAGTCTCCAAGACATGATGGGATATACTCCAGAATACTGAGAGAGGCAAGGGAGGAAATTGTTGGGGCCTTGAGGGAAATCTTTGTATCCTCACTGGCTACAGGAGAGGTCCCAGAGGATTAGAGAATAGCCAATGTTTTTCCTTTGGTTAAGAAGGGTGGCAGGGATAATCCAGCTAATTGCAGGTTGGTGAGCCTTACATCAGCGGTAGGGAAATTATTGGAGAGGATTCTTCGAGACAGGATTTACTCCCACTTGGAAATAAGTGGGCATATTAGCGAGAGGCAACATGGTTTTGTGAAGGGGAAATCGTGTCTCACTAACTTGATTGAGTTTTTTGAGGAAGTGACGAAGATGATCGATGAGGGTAGGGCAGTGGATGTTGTCTGCATGGACTTCAGTAAGGCCTCTGACAAGGTCCCTCATGGCAGACTGATACAGAAGATAAAGTTGCATAGAGTCAGAGGTGAGCTTGCAAGATGGAAAAAAACTGGCTCGGTCATAGAAGACAGAGGGTAGCAGCAGAAGGGTGCATTTTTGAATAGAAACGGCTGTGACTAGTTGCATTTCTCAGGGATCAGTGTTGGGACCTTTGCTATTTGTAATATATATAAATGATTTGGAGGAAAATGTAACTGGTCTGATTAGTAAGTTTGCAGATGTCACAAAGGTTGTGAAATTGCAGATAGCGATGAGGACTGTCAAAGGATACAGCAGTATATAGATCGGTTGGTGACTTGGGCAGAGAGATGGCAGATGGAGTTTAATCCGGAAAACCATGAGACAATGTATTTTGGAAGGTCTAATCCAGATGGAAAATATACGGTAAATGGCAGAACCCTTAAGATTACTGATACACTGAGGGATCTGGGTGTACAGGTACACAGGTCACTGAAAGTGGCAGTGCAGGTGGAGAAGGTAGTCAACAAGGCATATGGCATGCTTGCCTTCATTGACCAGGCATTGAGTTTAAAAATTGGCAGATAATGTTGCAGCTTTATAGAACCTTAATTAGGCCGCATTTGGAATATTGTGTTCAATTCTGGTTGCCACACTACCAGAAGGATGTGGTGGCTTTGGAGAGGGTACAGAAAAGATTTACAAAGATATTGCCTGGTATGGAGGGCATTAACTATGAGGAGAGGTTGGAGAAACTTGTGTTGTTCTCACTGGAACGACGCAGGTTGAGGGGCGACCTGATAGAATTCTACAATATTATGAAGGGCATGGACAGAGTGGACAGTCAGAAGCTTTTTCCCAGGGTGGAAGAGTCAGTTCCTAGGAGGCATAGGTTTAAGGTGCGAGGGGCAAGGCAAGTTTTTTTATACAGAGGGTGGTGGGTGCCTGGAACTCGCTTCCAGGGAAGGTAATGGAAGCAGATACTTTAGTGACTTTTAAAGGGCGTCTTGACAAATACATGAATTGGATGGGAATAGAGGGATACGGTTGCAGGATGTGAGGGGGGGGTTTTAGCTGTGACGGGCAGCATGCTGGTGCAGGCTTGGTGGGCCAAAGGCCCTGTTCCTGTGCTGTAATTTTCTTTGTTCTTTGATTGTCATAAAAGGCTAGGGCCCAAGCCTGATGGGGCAAAATTGGTTGAGAAAGATTCATCGAGATTGGCTCAACATTTTCCAAATAGAAAATGGCTGCCTGTGTGATGTCCTAATTAAATACCCAGAAGTTTTGTTGGAAGGTCTAGGGACTATCAAAGGAGCCAAGGCCATCTTACATGTTGACCAGGAAGCAATTCCACGATTCTGCAAGGCCTGCCCATTGCCATTTGCCTTACGGACAATGGCAGAGACAGAAATCAGGAGGCTTGTAGGCAAAGGAATCATCAAACCAGTCCAGTTCACAGAACAGGCAGCACTAGTCGTACCAATTGTGAAGCCCAATGGGTCGGTTCATCTTTGTGGAGATTTTAAACAAATGGTAAACCACTTTTCGCAGCTGGATAAATACCCAGTCCTTCGCATTGAGGATTTATATACAAAGCTGGCAGGGGTGCTGTCTTTCACAAAGCTGGACATGAGCCAATTGCAGTTGGATGAGGATTCCCAGAAGTACACTACAATTAATACCCATAAAGGTTTTTACCAATTTACGAGACTGCCATTTCGGGTATCATCAGTCTGTGTCATTTTTAAGCAGCTGATGGAAAACATTTTACAAGGTCTACCCCAGGTAGCCATTTATCTAGATGACATGCTAATAACAGGGAAGACCACTAAAGAGTACTTAGAGAACTTGACCATAGTCCTTAGATATTCCTCCAAGGTGGCTGAATGGCTTAGAAGGGAAAAATGTGTGTTCCAGGCACCCTAAGTGACCTATGTGAGATACAGAGTCAACAAGATCCAGTTACTCCTGTTGGAAGTGAGGGCAATCAAAGGTGCCCCAGCACCCACAACTGTACTGAAGCTGAAATCTTTCCTTGGATTGGTGAATTATTACGAAAAGTTCATACGTAACCTGGCTTCCATCCTGGCACCCTTACATCTTCTATTGAAAAAGGGTCAGCTTTGGAAATGGTCTCATAGCCAAAATGTAGCCTTTAGGAAAGGGAAGAAGCAGCTATCATCGTCTAAGGTGTTGGTACACTACAATCCCAAGCAAGATCTGGTACTGACTTGCAATGCCTTCCCAGATGGTATTGGGGTAGTGTTTGCTCACAAAAAGTCCAATGCAGAGGAACATCCAATAGAGAATGCTTCCTGGACTTTGGCTGATGCAGAGCACTAATACACTTGGGTAGAGAAGGAAGGTTTTGCAGTCATATTTGGAGTCAGGAAGTTCCACCAGTTCCTTTGCAGACATAAATTTGTAATAATAACACACCACAAACTCCTGCTGAGTCTACTTAAAGAGGTCGAGGTCAAGGCCATGCTGCCTATAGCTTCAAGTCAATTTCAATGGTGGGCTCTCATTCTAAGTGCATGCAATTACAAATTAGAACACTGTCCAGGAGGTCAAGTAACAAATGCAGATGCCTTGAGCCACCTCCCACTGGCAGATACACCACCACAGTGTCGCCACTGGGAGAGTCCGCTCTGGTTTGAAACTCTGGACATCCTTCCAGTCAATATCAGAGTGTGGACACAAAAGATCCGGACCTGGCAAAACCAGAACAGTTGGTGGTGATGGGGGAAGCCAAAGGGCCATCACAACCGGAATTGAAACCTTTCTGGACCTGGTAAGACCGGATCACAGTCAAGGATGGCATATTATTATGGGGAGCAAGAGTGATTGTCCTGAACAAAGGTCACTGCCAGATACCAGCTGAACGCCTCCAGGGTCATCCAGGCCTGCCCAAAATGAAGACGTCAGCGAGCCATTATGTCTGGTGGTCAGGATTGGATGCAGATATAGCTGCACTGGTGGGGCAGTGCCTAGAGTGCCAACAAGAACAAACATCACCGCCAGCAGTTCCCTCACATTCGTAGGAATGACTGGGTAAACCCTGGACTCAGTTACACATTGACTATGCTGGCCCTTTCATGGGCTGAATGTTCTTAATCATTGCGGACGCGCACTCAAAGTGGCTGGGCATGCATAGAGTTCATTTGTTAAATGGGGACAATGAAAGTAAAGCTGCGGGCATCTTTTGCATTACACAGGTTCTGGAAGTGTTGACTACAGACAATGGGCCATCATTTACTAGCAGGGAATTTGAATATTTCCTAAAGTCAAATGATATTAGGCATATAAGGACAGCTCCACACTATCCATTGTCCAATGGTCTGGGGGAAAGAGCAGTCTAAACTTTGAAGACAGGCTTGAAGAAACAGCCTACAGCTTCACTCAATGCAAAACTGTCCCAGTTCCTGTTTGATTATCAGGCCACCCCTCATGAAACCACAGTGATAACCCCAACAGAGTTGCTAATGTGGAGAAGACTCCACACCAGGTTAAATCTTTTCTGCCCGGATCTGTGGGGGAAGGTGAAATGGAGCCAGGAATGCCAATGCTGGACACAAGACTCGTCCAAGTGAGAGAGACAGTTTGCTTCAGGGGACGAAGTTTGGTGCCGAAACCACAGAAACGGCCCTGCATAGGTAAGAGGCACGGTCAGGTCCCCAGGTGTACAAAGTTCAGGTAGGTGAGGTTGACCTGAACATGAACGTGCACCACATGAAAACTACAAACTCACAAACAGGGCAGAAGCAAAACATACCTAGCCCCTCAGAAAAGCCAGAAAGGCTGTCAGAATCCATGGGTTCTCCCCCTCCATCTAGCATCAAAGAAACCTTGAAGGAATTTCTTCCAAGATGCTCTGTGCGCAAGAGGCAGACTATGGTCCGATACACACCACCAATATCCCAGGCTGATTCGTAGGAACCGGATCCTGTGTGCAAATGCACCAGGACAGGTTACAAGAAAAAGAATAAGCCTACATCCCAGACTTGGACGAGGAGAGATATAGTGATTGTAATGAGGTCAGCCAGGTGAATCTCATAGAATATGAGTTCCCTGATTGGACTAGATTAACAGCCTCAATCATGGAACCCTGGCTGGCAGATATAAACAGGAGTATCAGAGGTTCTGTTCACACTCAGAGCTAGCTCTGAGGAAGGTGAAACAGTGTCAAGTACTAGGCACGTGTCAATAAAGAGTGACTTGGTGATGGAATACAGGCCTCTGTGGAGTTATTTCAGCTGTTAATTGCATTTATCTGTAAAATGCTTTAAAAACAGATTTAGATTTAACTTCTTTGATTTGCAGGTTCTGCATGTTTATTAGCACTAATATTGTACAGGCCACCGGGGAGTGGGAGATAATGAGCTAACATTCATGTTGAGCGTCCCTTGTTTCTCTATCATCCTTTCTTAGACCTCAAGAGATGTCAAGGAGAATTGGTTGTTCTATCCGGGTAGTCCATCCCAGATATTTCCCACCTACCTGAAAAGTAACTAATCATTCATCTTCCATTTGTAAAATTCTCAAGTTATGTGTATTTTTCATATTAACATATCTTCCACTGCACACTGCTAGCTTCTGATTTAAGCCACAAGAAGGTGCGAGGAGATATGGAGAAGTAATGAACATTATATGCGCAAAACATCTACCCTAAAGTTTCAAATAAGATGATACTTGTTGCTAGGCACTCATTAGATTTAACTGGAAGACATACCTTAAGCATACGATGCTTCCATGGTAACCACTTCACTGAACTGCATGAATAGATTCAACTGACAACATGCCAAATGATTTTTAAAATTACGAATATAAAATCTATCTGGATCTAGCTCACACTCACAGTTTCTGTTTTGCTCATTCTGATGGATTTACTCCTTTACTAATCTTTTACATGCATTGTAATGCTGGGTCTAGATAAATGTGATTACTAACTGCTCTACTTGTAACGCAGGAGATTCACAAGATGACAGTGGAAATGCTTTAAGAACATACCTGAAAAGATCAAACAAATCCATCATCTCTTGGGAGTCTATGCCTTGTGAGCAACCAAAATAGAGAAGGTTTATTCAGGAAGGCATCAAAGAAATCGGGGAACTTCATTGGGAGGATGCAGAGGCAAAGTCAAGGTCAGTGAAAGTACACAAATCACCTACCCATCATGTACAATCTCTCCCAAATGCAACACAGACTGCAGATCATGCACTGGACTTAACAACCATCTCTGAACCCATCAAACTGGAGTGGAAGCAGCTTATCCTCGATCCCAATGGACTGTAAGAAGAAAATACCTAGTAAAATTAAAGATAGCATAATCTTATGCAATGCATTCCATATAAACACAGCAAAACAGGCCTGGCAGGGATTGTCATCGCAATTGATTCTCAGACAGAAAGTGGCTCATAAAAATTGCATGCAATGGTAAATACCTAGTTTTCAGAGCATACCTAGAGATTTAAGGGTTGGAGCAGTTTGAAGTGAGGGAATGGGATGCAAATCACACCCACCCACATGATCGATGCAAGACAGAGGAAGGAGCATTGATCAATTCATAGTGCACAGGACTCATTCATGTTTGGTCACCTTGCTGCATATTATTGGCAGCTTCAGGTACATTCAGTGGGTGGTATGAGGGAAAGGGAGAAGGACATCATCATAACAATGGGAAACCATGGCTCACATCATTCTTGTGGAGAACTCCTTCCCATAGAGTTCAGTAGTTCTCAAATCTGCAGATATCTGAGGCTTCGACCTGAAAAAGGTTCAAGGAAAAATGTTACAGTGCCAGAATAGGTTTGCAAGTTGACAAATCAATTTTGACACTGCTGCTCTCCTTTTCTGCCTGGAGGAGAATGAAAATCCTCCCCATTAACACCCTTTTCTGTCTTTGTAAGGAATGTGGTTAAGTAATAGGGTCATCTCTTCAGCTTTACACCATTTGCATTTAGACAAGAAATTCTAAATAATTTACAAAAGGTCCAATCTGGGCAGTATTTAGTACCCTGATCCCATCTTCCACCCACCACACCACCAACATCTCTTGCACCAATAGCTTTCATTTGCATTTAGACAAAAAAAATTCTAAGTAAGAGACACAAGGTCTAATCAAAGTCAACATAATAATCAGTTAAAGAGAATTGATTTGTTCCAAGATGGACTGTTTCCCTTGGCGGCTGATTCCATTAAGTTGAATAATCTCTTTGCAGTAAGAAAAGATTTAAATATTCTGATGTTACCAAGTATACAGTTTAAGACTAGTGACTTAGAGAATACATAATGTCAGCTGTTTTCAGCATAGATGGGTCAAAACAATGTTATTCAGATGTTTGACAACTAAATGCAACCACTCTGACACCATCTAGAACCATTCCAGCCACTGTAGAAGAGACGATATCACCTTCTCAATCATTTGCAAGTAAAGGCAGGTACACTGCAAGGTTGAGAATGGTCAACCAGTTGCCCAATAAATCTCTGCTGGCAGGGAATGAAGGTGGGGCTGAAAACTCAATTCTGATTCATGTCCTTTACATGCTGCAGGTTTCATTGCTGTGGGTTGAGGAAATTTATTTATTTACTGTATACAAACACTCAGAGCCAAGCAATCCCCTCCACATTTGTTAGTTGAAGGTCATTAATTGGTCTCTTAGTCTTTTGAGGGTGTCACTCCTCTATAATGGGCGCTCTCTACTAACTAAGGGGTTAGTGCTGAGGCTCCAACAGTGGAGATTGGCTGCACAGGAATCACAGTTTGCCTTGAACCACTCTCGCTAGTTCAAAGTCTGCCATTTGACAATGGGGGTTTTCACAAGGAAAATGTTGGAAAGTTTCCCATTCCTCAATGAAAAGGATGTTTGCTGGTAGAAGGAAGCTTGCTTCATGTGGGGTGCCAAGCTGAAAGGTGGGCAGTAGATAGATTGAACCAGCCACCATGGAGTAAGGGATAATGATCTACCATTCATGTTGCACCCCTGTCAGTACCCAGGCACCCCAGAGAAGCAAATGATTCTACCAATAAAGAGATTTGCAAGAGAAAATTAAAAGACACTAATAGTCTCAACATTGAGCAGGCCTCTGGCTTTATAGAAATTGGGAATAATCTCCAAATCTTAGAACTAAATTCTGTGGACCTATCATCACAGTGGAAAAAGTTGATTGGTTGAGGGATTAAGAAAAATCAGAGAGCCAAGCACCAATGTGGAGAACCATTACATCTATCTAATTCATCCTTATATAGAAGCTTCCAATTCCTCCACCACAATCATCTGAATCATTCTAGAGATTTCAAATTTTGCTTCATCTTTCTTACTAAGTGGACAAATGGGTTGGAGTTCATTTTTTGCTGAAGGAATTCTGTGGCCTCTGACACAGTGTCTCCAACCAGCAGCCAAGAGTCTCTGCAATATTGTGTGGCTTTTCAGTTCTAATTTTGACCTGAGTGGGAGTGTTTTCAGTGTTTTTTAGCCTCTTATTGCACGTGTATAAGAGAATTCTGGATTTTTATACATCTTGCCAGAAGCTGTGGGGAACACAAAGGAGATAAGTGACAAAAACAGAAATTACTGGAAAAGTTCAGCAGGTCTGGCAGCATCAGTGGAGAGAAATCACAGTTAACTTTCTCTGAGGAAGGGTCAGTAGACCCAAAACTTTAACTCTGATTTCTCTTCACTGATGCTGCCAGACCTGCTGAGCTTTTTCAGCAATTCCTGTTTTTGTTTCTGATTTACAGTATCCGCAGTTCCTTCAGTTTTTATTTAGAAGATAAGTGACCTTTGGCAACAGAGCTCTCCTCAAACCCTTTGGGGTGGAGTTTTAATGCTGACTTTACATCTCAGTATATACACTGAAAACCTCCTTCAGCATCTGCCTGCATCGACTGAACATGAGTGGAAAACCTAAGTAGGCCCAATGGGGAGAAGCTGCAAATTAATGTTTTTGGTTGATCAACTTGCCTGATTCCCTTCTATGGAATTATGTAATTCTCTAAACTGGGAAACAAAGCATTGCACATGTTTGGAATGAATTATTACTTTATCACTTTCAGTGCCAGGATGATCCCTCAACATGTGACTCCTTTAAAGGGGCACCAAAGTAATGGAACGGAGGTAGTCCTGACACAAACACATTCAAAACAAAAAGATTTATAAACTCTCTCATTTGACTGAACTACCTGCTATAGATTGAATAACGGTCCCGCCACAATATAAATTGAATTTGTACAATAGGTGCTTCCACACGTAATTATTGTGTTATCAATGGAAAATCTGTTCTATGGGCCAGTATTCATCTATTATTAGGCCTGTTGTGCCATTTGTTAAGACAATTCATTTATTCTTTATCTTACTGTGCTTCCCACACCGTGATGTATTAAGCAGAAAAGTATTCTAGAGTTGATGAAAGGAACAGCGACAGGCAGCCAAAGTCATTCCTAGGTCAAGGATACAGTAACTGCATAACAAGAATTTCCTTCTTATTACCCCAATGGGGCACATTAATCCTGGTATGAGAGAGGCACCCCCTGTGCCATAGAGTAATGTTTTGTGTTTCTCACACCAGCCATCCTGAGTAGCACTGCCAAGCACCCTGTGCCCTCTGTCCATTGCCATCAGGTTTATTGGCTGATCACAATTAATTTTGCTTGGAAGCATTGTAGTGCCCACCTTCCACTTAAAATAGCATACATTATTTCTCAATAAATCTCTGACATCTAGCCTTCGTAACCCCCATGATACTCCAAGTGATAAATTAACACTGTAGCATTGTAAAGTATTACGTGTCAGCAACAATTTCACTTTTTTGAAAATCACCTGGCTTGGATGAATTATGACACATAGTGATGGCAAGTAGGGACTTGAACTTGGACCTTCGGATCTAGAGGGAGGCACACTATCATTGCACCACAACAGCCTATGGTTTCATTATTTGGTATTATTCCTGAATGCTACAATTGCAGGTAACGAACTCAAAGGTGCAAAGAGAAAGCAACAGAACATAGACTATTCTCTTTAAAGAATGAATTGGATATAACCCTTTGTTCAAGACCATTTACTGGCAGTTTATCATGGAATCATAGAACCATAGAACACCTACAGTGTGGAAATAGGCCCTTCGGCCCAACAAGCCCATACCGAGCCACAGAACATCACACCCAGACCCATTCCCCTATAACCCACCTAATCTACACATCCCTGACCACTACGGGCAGTTTAGCATGTCCAATTCACTTAGCCTGCACATCTTTGGACTGTGGGAGGAAACCGGAGAACCTGGAGGAAACCCACACAGACACGGGGAGAATGTGCAAACTCCACACAGACAGTCGCCCAAAGGTGGAATCAAACCCAGGTCCCCGGCGCTGTGAGGCAGCAGTGCTAACCACTGAGCCACCATGCCACCCCAGGAAATTCATTCATTTCCAGTTTCTGCAGTTGGAGACATAGGAATAAGCGATGGGCCCTTTCCTGTGACAGTCTTGATGGTGGGGGCCATTTAGTTAGGTAGGAGCATGTACATCCTTCCTACTTTGCCACCAACTGAGTAGTCAATTAATACCAGTTTCAGGGCAATTGTTTTGCTTTTAACACAGCATTGCCAGGGGCTTACCAGAGAGTACAACATGAAAATGCATGTGGATTTGACACTTGGTGGATATGGCCTCCTGCTAATAGCCCTTTCTGTCTCAAATAAATTAATTAATTAAACAAACAAACAAACAAAGAAAAAAGGTGGAACCTGTACAATAAGTACAGGTTGCACCTGAACTGGAGGGGCACTAATATTCTGGGCGGGAGGATTGCTAGAGCTCATCGGAAGGGTTTAAACTAGTTTGGCAGGGGTATGGGAACCGGAGCTATGGATCAGAGGATGGGGTAGTCGGTGTACGGGCAGATATAGCATGCAGAGAGTCTGTGAGGAAGGATAGACAGCTGATAGGGCAAAATTGCAGTCAGTGCGATGGGTTGAATTGTGTCTATTTTAACACAAGAAGTGTCAGGAATAAGGGTGATGAACTTAGAGCATGGATCAGTACTTGGAATTACGATGTTGTGGCCGTTATGGAGACTTGGATAACACAGGGGCAGGAATGGTTGTTGAATGTTCTGGAGTTTAGATGTTTCAAATATTTCAAAAGAAATAGGGAAGGAGGTAAAAGACGTGGGAGAGTGGCATTGCTAATCAGGAATAGTATCACAGCTGCAGAAAGGGAGGTCATCGAGGAGGGTTTGTCCACTGAGTCAGTATGGGTGGAAGTCAGAAACAGGAAAGGAGCAGTCACTTTATTGGGAATTTTCTATATACCCCCCAATATCAACAGAGACACTGAGGAACAGATTGCGAGGCAGATTTTGGAAAGGTGCAGAAGTAATGGGGTTGTTGTCATGGGTGACTTCAACTTCCCTAATATAGACTGCAACCTCCTTAGTGCAAATAGTTTGGATGAGCAGATTTTGTCAGGTGTGTCCAGGAAGGATTTCTGACTCAATCTATTGGATTTGGTGCTTGGCAACAAACCAGGCCAGCTGTCAGATCTCTCGGTGGGACAGCATTTCGGTGATAGTGATCACAACTCCCTGACCTTTACTATATTCATGGAGAGGGATAAGAGCAGACGGTACGGGAAAGCATTTCACTGGTGGAGGGGGAATTACAATGCTATTAGGCAAGAACTGCAGAGCGTAAAATGGGAGCAGATTTTCTCAGGGAAATGCACAACAGAAGTGTGGAGGTTGTTTAGGGAGCACTTGCTACGAGTACTGGTTAGGTTTGTCCCACTGAGGCAAGGAATGGATGGTCAGGTGAGGGAACCTTGAATGACAAGACATGTGGAACACCTAGTCAAGAGGAAGAAGGAAGCTTACTTAAGGTTGAGGAAGCAAGGATTGGACAGGGGTCTAGAGGGCTACAAGGTAGCCAGGAAGGAACTGAAGAATGGACTTAGGAGAGCTAGAAGGGAGCATGAAAAAACCTTGATGGGTAGGATTAAGGAAAACCCCAAGGCGTTCTATACTTATGTGAGGAATAAGACGATGGCCAGAGTTAGGGTAGGGCCGATCAGGGATAGTGCAGGGAACTTGTGCACGGTGTCAGAGGAGGCGGGGAGGTCCTTAATGAATATTTTGCTTCAGTACTCACCGGTGAAAGGGACCTTGTCGTTTGTGAGGACGGCATGAAACAGGCTGACATGCTCAAACAGGTTGATGTTAGTAAGGAGGATATGCTAGAAATTTTGAAAAGCATGAGGATAAATAAGTCCCTGGGCCAGACGGGATATGCCCAAGGTTACTACGGGAAGCAAGGGAAGAGATTGCTGCCCCTTTGGCGATGATCTTTGCATCCCCACTGTCCACTGGAGTGGTACCAGATGATTGGAGGGTAACAAATGTTATTCCGTTGTTCAAGAAAGGGAATATGGATAATCCTAGGAATTACAGACCAATCAGTCTTATTTCTGTGGTGGGCAAGTTATTGGAGAGGATACTGAGAGATAGTATTTATGATTATTTGGAAAAGCACAGTTTGATTAGAAATAGTCAGCATGGCTTTGTGAGGGGCTGGTCATGCCTCATAAGTCTTATTGAATTCCTTGAGGATGTAACAAAACACATTGATGAAGGTTGAGCAGTGGATGTGGTGTATATGGATTTTAGCAAGGCATTTGATAAGGTTCTCCATGGTAGGCTCATTCAGAAAGTAAAGAGGCATGGGATTCAGGAAATTTGGCTGTCTGGATACAGAATTGGCTGTCCAATAGAAGACAGAGGGTGGTAGTAGATGGAAAGTATTCAATCTGGAGCTCGGTGACCAGTGGTGTTCCGCAGGGATCCGTTCTGGGATCCCTGCTCTTTGTGATCTTTATAAATGACTTGGATGAGGAAGTGGAAGGTTGGGTTAATAAGTTTGCCAATGACACGAAAGTTGGTGGAGTTGTGGATACTGTTGTGTAGGGCTGTTGTACGTTGCAATGGGACATTGACAGGATGCTGAGCTGGGCAAAGAAGTGGCAGATGGAATTCAACCCAAAAATGTGTGAAGTGATTCATTTTGGAAGATCGAATTTGAATGCAGAATACAGGGTTAATGGCAGGATTCTTGGCAGTGTGCAGGAAGAGAGGGATCTTGGGGTCCATCTCCATAGATCCCTCAAAGTTGCTACCCAAGTTGATAGGGTTGTTGAGAAGGTGTATAGTGTGTTAGTTTTCATTGGCAGGGGAATTGCGTTTAAGAGCCGTGACGGCATGCTGCAGCTCTATAAAACCCTGGTTAGAACACACTTGGAATATGGTGTTCAGTTCTGGTTGCCTCATTATAGGAAGGATGTGGAAGCTTTAGAGAGGGTGCAGAGGTGATTTACCAGGATGCTGCCTGGACTGGAGGGCAGGTCTTATGAGGAAAGGTTGAGGGAGCTAGAGCTTTTGTCATTGGAGCAAAGAAGGATGAGAGGCGACTTGATGGAGGTGTACAAGATGATGAGAGGCATAGATAGAGTGGATAGCCAGAGACTTTTTCCCAGGGCAGAAATGACTATTATGAGGGGGCATAATTTTAAGGTGATTGGAGGAAGGTATGGGGGAGATGACAGAGGTAGGTTCTTTACACAGAGTGGTGGGTGCATGGAATGCACTGCTGGCGGTGGTAGTGGAGTCGGATACATTAGGGACATTTAAGCAACTCTTTGATAGGCACATGGATGATAGTAAAATGTAGGGTATGCAGGGTAGTTTGATCTTAGAGTAGGATAATAGGTCGGCACAACATCGTGGGCCTAAGAGCCTGTACCATGCTATACTGTTCTATGTTCTATGTTCTATGTTCCATCTTCCTTCTGTTTCTCTCTTCTAACAGTTTGTTACTCATCATAGTCTGTCATGTCGTATTGGCAGGATGAATAGTTAAAAAATGGTCGTGCTAATTTCACATATTGCTGCATATTTATTTGCATCATGACCTTCCGGCAGATGTTATACGCTCACTTGCAATCCCCTTTAGCAAAATGTTATTGTACGCACTTCTCATCAGAAGGCACATCTCAAACTCATTTTCAAGTTTTAGGTGATACCATAGCACCTGAAAACCTCAAAAGATTTTATGTTCAGGCTTCAAGGTGGGCATCAGAACTCTTTTATTGAACTGACAAATTAGTGCTATAAATCTTGCCCAACTTAAGCTAACAAACACACTCCTCACACACAAGGTTAAAGAGAACGAATGGAATAGAGAATCTGGCTTTGAGATTGTTCCTGATTGACAACTGCTTTGCAATCATTGCTTTGCATCTGGGAATTCAGTTTCCAAAGAAATTGGTTAGCACTGGCAATAGCTAGGATCAGGTAAGAGGAGAACAAAATTTGTCCTAGATTACATACATCATGAATCATATTATTTCTACTGAGGTTATGTCACCAAATTAATTTTTTTTAAGTCAAGTCTGAAGTCATTCTTTTTCAGTTTAAGTCACGTGACAATAAAGGTTTGATTCAAGTCCATGATTCCAACTGGAATCAACAACTCAAGTACAATCCTAGCTCTTCTAGTCCCAATATACGTGAAGTCTTTCACACCTTCTCACAAGCTGTGGACGCAACAACTGGTGGGTTATTGTTGGATTGGAGTGCTGCCACCAATCCTCCTTTCTATCTTGAATCGAAGAGCCTATCTAATTAGGAGTGGTAGAAGATAAACCATTACGAGTCTTAACAAGAAGAGGACATGTCTTACACATCAAGATGTGGTATATTTCATGATAGCAATAGGTGTAAGTTACATTTACTAGTTAGCCTTAATTACAAGGACTATAACGAACTAAAGATGTTGCGTCTGTTTGTATCAGAACCTTGTGCTAGACTGCTTGATCCTTCACCTAAGATTGTGTAATATCGTCAGATTGGATGGAGCCTAATACAATCTCCAGCATTAACCTCTTCAGAACCTTTATTTTATACATCTCTGGCATCACCAAGATTTTCCCCCGTAGTTAACATTTATACATTCAAGTACGTCAATACTTTTACATTTACCATTATTCCAACTCCTCCCAAGTCTCTGCCGTCAGAAATACAGGTGGTCTGGATGTTTCACAATTCTTTCAGAATGCATTCCCTTTGAACTTGGAAGATTTGTAGGTCTTTGACTTGTGGACTGTTGACTTTTATTCCGAACTTCTGCAAATTATATCTCTTTTGAAGGATCTTTTGCGTCTTGGATATCCCTTGCAGAGGATGTTGTTCTTGTTTAAAATGGTAATTGTTACATTGCTTTATCCAGAGAAGCCTTAATCTCCTGAATTCCCTTTGCAGAGGCCCTCTTCTCAGGTATAACATCATCTGGAGAATCTCAAATCGGGTGAATCCCCATCATGGAAGGCAGCTGTTCCAATAAAACAGTAATGTCTTCTTCACAATATGATGGCTTTTCATACCAGACAACGTGTTGTCGTTGACCAAATTGGGAATCTCTGGGTGTTAGCCTGTCTTCCATAAAGTCACGGGCATCTCATCACAGATTTGTTCGAGAAACTCTTTACTCTCAGTCTGCTGATACATGTGTGTTGAATAATGTAAACTCAGTGAGTAGGTTAGATATCTTCATTTACCCCAAGTGTTTTATTTGCTGGTGGAATGGATATTTTTATATGTTTAGTCACAGTGCTGGAGGATTGCTGCTTACTTGGCTTTATCTTTGTCACTGTTCTTGATAATTCTTCTTTGAAAGACAAATGATTGAAATGTTGCTCTCTAAATCCA
Organism: Rhincodon typus; assembly: GCF_021869965.1. Classification (NCBI taxonomy): domain Eukaryota; kingdom Metazoa; phylum Chordata; class Chondrichthyes; order Orectolobiformes; family Rhincodontidae; genus Rhincodon; species Rhincodon typus. The sequence goes on along the minus strand of NC_063333.1, from coordinate 119,377,496 downwards.
ATCATCATCTGGCGTCAAGGTCAAATTTGTTGTATCAATTTACTCAGCATACTGATTTGCTTTCTGAGCAACTTTAGTTAGAGGTTTGTCAAAGAGCTCAAGTGGGTTGTACTGTTCATTCTTGTTTCCTAGCTTCTTCTGGCAAGCTTTCCTGATTTTTGTCACCTGAATGTTCTTCAGTGATTATAGAAATAGAAAACATTTCCACAAGTCTTGTAAAATCACAGTCTTCTTCCATTTGGACAGTACAATGGGATTCTCTTTACCAACATAAATTATCTCAATAAGGTGCAGGGCTGGATGAACACAGCAGGCCAAGCAGCATCATAGGAGCAGAGAGGCTGACGTTTCGGGCCTAGACCCTTCTAGG
>NC_063333.1:119305510-119376726 GCF_021869965.1 Rhincodon typus | reverse complement strand
CCTAGAAGGGTCTAGGCCCGAAACGTCAGCCTCTCTGCTCCTATGATGCTGCTTGGCCTGCTGTGTTCATCCAGCCCTGCACCTTGTTGTCTCGGATTCTCCAGCATCTGCAGTTCCTACTATCTCTAAATTATCTCAATGACTCCTTCATTTTTTTGAGTTTCAACATGATTTTAAGAAACCCAATGAAATCTACTACTGGTTTCCCCTTTCCCAGACCAATTGTTGTCTCGGAATTAATTGAACTCTTTCAGCTACTGCAAGGAAATTGAGGTCAAAACATGCTACATTCTTGGTGTTGCAGTGTTACCTGTAGCATACCGTTAAGATTGGAAGTTATTCCTCTTTGGGAGTTGTTAGATCAGTTGGCTGGATGGCTGGTTTGTGATGCAAAGTGATGTCAACTGCACAAGTACAATTCCCACACTGGCTGAAGTTACTATGAATGTCCGACCTTCCCAACCTCACCCCCTGCCCAAGGCATGATGGCCCTCAGTTTAAACTCACCACCAGTTATCGCTCTCTGTATTGAGAGAGCATCCCTATGGCGACTTATTTTTAATGTAAAACGTTCAGCGTATTTTCAATATGATATTTTTGAACTATACTAACAGTTTTGTTACTAAAGTGTAGCATGCAGCATCTTCCTCATGTATTTTGCAGCACATTTTCCAGATAACTAATCAAATATTTGAACAACATAAACCATGCCATGGCATAGCAGCTCAAACTAACTGGCTAGGGAAGCTTCCTTAATGCCTATGGGAACTTCATATAATAACAAGTAAGCTGTAAACCAGCTAGCTGACTGCATGTGGAGGATATATATCAGCTGCAAGAGTGGTTCTACACACCTCCATTGGCATTACTGCAGTCTCTAGAGAGCATAAAAAAATCAGCCGGAGAAATTCCTATTGCACATTAAGAGATATTAGCCTTGGTTCATGTTTCACCCTCTTGTCGGATTGTTGGGGAATTAATTGTCTTTTAAATGACATATTGCAGTCTGTGCGCATTTCAACATGAATCTTTTGTGAGCAGACTTTTTATTTACACAGAGTTCAAATGGAATTTGAATGACTCCTGCATGAGATCTCTCTCAGATCCCTCCCTCTCTCTCTCTCTCCATTTCGTATTCTTTCTCTGGTCATTTGACCTCACGTCACAATCTCTTAGACTCATTCTCTTACTCCATAGCACAAAGACAACAATTTTACCTCAACACTGTGAATCACAGGACTCTGAATTCATGTTCCAATCCAGAGAATTGACAACATAATCTACGTTAATGCAACAGTGCAGCACCAAGAGAGTACCACACTGTTGGAGGTGCTGTCATTCAGATGAACTACTAAAATGAAGACTAATTTACCTCTCCAGATGAGCATAATAGATCTTATGCCACTACTTTGAAAAAGAGCTGGAAAAGTGTCTGATATTAATCCCTTGACTAATGTCACGAAAATGAATTAACAAATCATATCACATCGCTGTTCGTCAGGCCTTTCTGCGGACAAGTTAGGATTGCATTTCCCCACACTGCAGCAGTGGCAGCACTTCAAAAGTAAAGTGCATTGAGATACCTTGAGATTGTTAAACATGCTACATAAATACAAGTTGTTTATTTCTTTTGCAGTCTGTTGGTACTGGCACTGTAGTACTATAGGGATGATAGGACTACATGTTACTTGACCTTGGAATAAATCGGTGCACTAACTGTATGCACGAGGGACCAGGCTATGCAAGCATCAGTAGGCTGGATTTTTCACTCCTTCATTACCTGTGGTTGCAGCATAAATCAGGCTTGACAAGCAAATGTTTCAATTCAATGGAGGCTTCAAAACAAATTGGTGCAGGTACATGAAACTATCTTGATGCTGGGTGAAGATACACTGGCTTACTGCCATTTCCATCCTGCATTGAAACATGACCCAGGGGAAGCACCAATTTCATTTGTCAATTAACTCCGTCAGGCACACATGGTCTAAAGAAGTAAGAAGTTTCCTGCTTTCTTCAAGGCAGTAGTTTGTTTCAATTGTAAGAGAAAGGAAAGGGGAATGCCAAAGGGGAGTACACTTGTCAAAAGCACAGCTGGTGCTTGCCTCGGAGTTTGAGAAATAAATAGAAAATTTCCCATCCCAGAGAGAGATTGACTTTTTTCCTCAAGTGATGGCACAGATGGCAAGGGACCCAGCATACCATGAAGGAGCTTCGCTGGTTTTATTTTAATCTTGTGTGGCCTGGAAAATGATTTAGAAGAGTGTTCCAAACTGGAGAGAAAGGAACATTTAGGGCCTGCAGAGGTTTGCTCAAGGGCGCTATGGTTCCATTCCAGCATTATGTATGATTTCCATGACTGATCATTGAGGATGCGATGGTCAAGAGTCAGCAAGTATGATAGCAGTAAGATCCTGCTCACCTGGGGCTCCTATCCTCCCTATGTACATGGTCTTTTTGAGCTCCACATATCCCCGAACTCCAGCTCTCTCTGAGCTTCCGCTCTCTCCACATTCCAGCTCTCCCTGGAGTCCTGCACTCTCTGCACCCTTACATTCCCTGAATCCGTGTAAGGTCCTACTCTCCCAATTTCCTGCTCTCCACTCTCCTTGGACTTGTGCTTTCCCCAATCTCCTCCTCTCTCTGGACTCTTGTTCTCCCTGAACTTCTGTTTTCCTCAGGCTCTTGCTTTTCACATGTTCCTGTACACCACTGTCACAGATAACTATAGGTAAATATAGTCTTCTTAAAGCACTTCACTTGTAACACTTCCATATTAGGTGTATTATACAGTATTATAACTTATAAATTGAGTCTGTGATTATTAATCAATTTTAATCAATTTGAAAAGGAGTTCTAAATCAAAAATGTTTGAGAATCATTGATCTACACCCATCCTATCCAATATTTAATTGTATAATACTGAAACCCAGGAGGTGGCTTGTAACAAAATGTTTCTAAACCTATAAAAAAATCAGTTTTCACTCGTGTCTACTCTGACGAGATTTTGTTTTTGCATGCTCTTTTAATGTAAGTGTGAATCTATTTAAAGTAAATCCATAAATAGACCTTACAAAGGCAATTTTCAGTCTTGAATCTGAACCAATACAGAAAAATTGCAAGGTGCTAATTTATTAATTTAAGTTTGCTGAACTGATCAATTTCAGGATGCAAAGGAGGAGAAACTGATAGCCAATCATAACATCAGAGAAAACGAGCAGAATGTAAAAGTCAGGTACATGAAGATCGGTCACAACAGAGCAGAATGTAGTGCAGTACCACAGTGTTGAGGTGTCGTGTACTTGAAAATTAACACGACTCAGGGTGTACTGTTCAATCAATCAGTCCCTGGCTTGCTCAGATAGAGAAAAAAAAACACCTTTCTGCTACAGAGTATCTTCAAATGAACCAGGGTGTGGAGGCAAAAATCCTCAATATCAGGCTTTCTCCACAGGATTTTAACCTGCCAATGACAGCAGCTATATGGTACTTCAAATACGTTACTATGTTTTAAAGCTGGTAGCAACGAGTTGGGTGGGGGCAGTGTGGAATTTATAACGTAACTGCCAAATTAACATACCAGGGAGGATAAAAGGACTTGAGACGTCTGTCACCTTGGTATAAGCAGCACTGTCCCATGGCCTTTCCATGTTCAAGGCTGATAATGAGAAAAGTCAGGCTTGAGGGGGGAGGTGTGGGCCAACTCCATTAATGTTGGCTGTATGTGCAATCAACGTGTCTCCTAGCTGTCAATTAATGTAGGTAGACCATGGGGCATCTGATTATCTCAGACATACAGCCACTCAGAATCACAAGCTGCTGTTTTACTTCACTCTACACCTTCCTGAATTCTAATCAGCTGACATCTTGCAGCCTCAGTTTATTAAAAGAATAGGACCCACAAAGATTTCAGTACAATTCTATCCCAAATATATCGTAACAAACGTAATCCCTTTTTAAGCAAAATAAGTGATGCTAGTTCGTACATATTGAGGTAAACCTAAGTCATTGGTCAAACTTGCTTGAAAATGCTTAACTGCCCGGTACATTAATCAGAGCTATGGCTGAGTGTCAAAATGACTGAGGGGTTTGAAAAGCATTGACATATTCCAGAAGGAGGTGTGTACAGTCTCAACGCCCCCGCAGCCACTTCGAGGGCAGCATGCGGTGGAGCAGACAGACCAGGCATGCATAAAGGGTCTTACAGGTTGTGCCCTTCTCACCAACAGCCAAGCGATGTCTTGGTGCTTGTTAGAAAGTTATGGTGATGAGGCGTTCTGCCGAATGACTTTGACAGTCTGCTCAGGCAACCACGTGACAGGATCCATCCTCTCCTTTTCCCTCAGGGTCTCGAGGATGTTACGTGCTGACCACATCCTGATGGACTTGTGGTCAAATGTGTTTTTATTTGCAAATTTCTCTATGAAAGACAGATGGCACGGGACGGTCCAACTACTTGGAGTGTTCTGCAGCAGTGAGGCCAGTCCCATCCTTCACAACACCAGGGACAGGTAGAACCTCAGTACATAGTGACACTTGGTGTTTGCACAGAGCATCTACACACAGCTTGATGCAGCTGCTTACAAAGGTGGCCATCAGGGTGAGGACAACATTAGGTACATTCTTCCCCTCCTTATCCAGAGTTTTGTACATGGAGTCCCTGCAGACCCGGTTATCTTAGGCTTCTAGATGAACTGGAAGATGGCTCGGTGACTGAAACAGCACACTTTTGGGGTATGGGCCACATCTGTGCTACATACAATAACAGAGAGGGTACCTCAAAGTCTGGTGAAAGATGCAATGGTTTCTGTCGAGGTTCGTCCCGAGCAGCCCTGTAACACGGGAGTCCGTGGTCTATGGTCTGTTCCTCAGGAAGCACACCGAGACAAACATCAACCGTGCCTGGAGGACCATCAACTCAGTGAATGCTGCTCTTTGGTCTGCCCACACCTTGTTGGTCTTCCAGAACAAGGAGCTGACCCCAACCGAGTACAGACTGGCTTATTCCAAGGTCCAGGACTACATGCTGAGGGACACACTAAAGCTTGGGGCAGCTGCGACCAAGGTGCAGTGGGGAAAGACCACTGTCTGAGGTCTTTCTACTATAGGTAAATGGGGGCCCATTTGGTTATTGGACCCTCCTAGTGTGTCAAATATATATAAATATTAGTTTCGTATGTATAAGAGTGATCTTTGGTTTTGTGGACAGTCAAATTCCGACATTTTGTGTGTTTACTTGATATGCAACTGTGCAGAACTGAAATGCTTTTGTGTCAATGTATATATAAGATGGTTTGAAAAGCATTGACCTGGCTATAATGAAAAATCAAATAGGATTTCCTTTTGCCTTAACATTTAGAATATCTTCCATCATGTTGTGTGGCACTAAAACTGTGCTAAATGAAATTGATTTTGAACAGATCTAGCAACTCAAGACAGGCATCCATGAGGCGCTGTGGGCCATCATCAGCAGCAGAATTGTACTCCAGCACAATCTGCAACACCATGGACCGACTTATCCTTCACTCAACCATTACTATCAAGCCAGGGGATCAACAATGGTTCAATGTAGAGTGCAGGAGGGCATGCCAGGAGCAGCACCAGGCATACCTAAAAATTAGGTATCATCCTGGTGAAGCTACCAAACAGGACTACTTGCATGCTAAACAGTGACAGACAGAGCTATGTGATCCCACAACCAACAGTAGGGATCTAAGCTCTGCAATCCTGTCACATCCAGATATAGAATCATAGAATTGCTGCAGTGTGGAAGCAGGCCATTTGGCCTATTGAGTCCACACCAACCCTCCAAAGAACATCCCACCCAATCCCTGTAACCCTGCACTTCCCATGACTAATCCACGTAGCCTGCTCATTCTTGGACACTATGGGCAATTTAGCATGGCCAATCCACCTAACCTGCACATCTTTGGGCTGTGGGAGGAAACCGGAGCACCTGGAGGAAGCCCAGCAGATACAGGGAGAATGTGGAAACTCCACACAGATAGTTGCCCCAGGGTGGAATCAAACTAGGGTGCCACGTGCTGTGACGCAGCAGTGCTAACTACTGAACCACTTTCCCACCACCTCAAGAATGGTGGTGGACAATTAAACAACTCACTGGAGGAGAAGTCTCCACAAATATCCCCATCCTCAATGATGGAAGAGCCCAACACATCAGTGCAAACGATAAGGCTGAAGCATTTGCAGAACTCTTCATCCAGAAGTACCAAGTAGATGATTCATCTAGGCCTCCTCCAGTGGTCCCCAGCATTACAGATACCAGTCTACAGCCAACTTGATTCACTCCACATGGTATGAAGAAACTGCTGGAGTCTCTGGATACTGCAGAGTCTATGGGGCCTGACAACATTCCAGCAATTGTACTAAAAAATTGTGCTCCAGAACTTGCCACTCCCTAGCCAAGCTCTTCCAGGGCAGTTACAACACTAGCATCTACCTGAAAATGTGGAAAATTGACCAGGAATAGGTCGTATACAAAAAACAGGACAAATCCAACCCAGCCAATTACCACCCCATCAATCTACTTTCAATCATCAGTAAATGATGAAAGGTATCATCAATAGTGTTACCAAATAGCACTTGGTCAGCAATAACCTGCACAGTGACATCCAGTTTGGGTTCTGCAAGGACCACTCAGCTCCTGACCTCATTACAGCCTTGGTTCAAACATGGACAAAACTGCTAAATTCCAGAGATGAGGTGAGATTGACAGTCTTTTGACATTAAGGCTGCATTCAACCGAGTGGCATCACAGAGTCCTAGCCTAACTGGAATCAATGGGTATCGGGTGCAAGCTCTTCACCGGTTGGAATTATACCTGGCACTTAGGTTGTGGTTGTTGGAGCTCAGTCATCTCAACTTCAGGACATATCTGTTGAAGCTCCTCAAGGTAGTGTCCTAGGTCCAACCATCTTCATCTGCTTCATCAATGACCTTCCCTCAATCATCAGGTCAGGACTGGGGATGTTCGCTCATGATTGTACAGTATTCAGCACCATTCACACGTCCTCAGATACTGACGTATTCCATGTACAAATGTAGCAAGATCCAGACAATATCCAGGCTTGGGCTGACAAGTGGCAAGTAACATTTGTGCCATACAAATGCCAGGCAACGACCATCCCCAATCAGAGGCAATGTAACTACTGCCCCTAGACATTCAATGGTGTTACCATCACTGAGTCCAAAACTATCAACATCCCTTGGGGTTATCATTAATTAGAAACCAAAATGGACTCACCACATAAAAACTGTGGCTACAAGAGCAGGCCAGAGACTAGGAATACTGCAGTGAGTAGCTCACCTCCTGACTCCTCAAAGCCTGTCCATCATTGACAAGACACAAGTCAGCAGTGTGATGGAGTACTCACCACTTACCTGGATGGGTGCAGCTCCAACAACACTCAAGAAGCTTGAAACTATCCAGGACAAAGCATCCACATCCGCAAGCATCCATTCCCTCCACTGAAGCTCAGTAGCACAGTGTGTACTATCTACAAAATGTACTGCAGAAATTCTTCAAAGATCCTTAAACAGCACCTTCTAAACCCATGACCACTTCCATCTAGAAGGACAAGGGCAGCAGATATATAGGAACATGACCATCTGCAAGTTCCCATCTAAGCCACTCACCATCCTGACTTGGAAATATATTGCTGTTCCTCAATATCGCTGGGTTAAAATTGGGGAATTCCCTGCCTAAGAGCATTGTAGGTCTGCCAACAGCATGTGGACTGCAACAGTTCAAGATGGCAGCTCATCATCGCCTTCTCAAGGGCAACAAGAGGTGGGCAAAAACTGCTGGCCATCCAGTGACACCCAGATCCTCTGAATGAATAAAAAAAGGAAATCTGCAGCCTTCTTGTATGAGACCTTCTTGTGATCTTCATAATAATGTTGCCTACAACCTTCCAAAGCATCTGGGCTCCATGGGCTTCACTGCTTGTGCTTATAGATAAAGGTGTCAGTACAGAATGGAAATGTTCTCTCCATGGAGTGGATATCAAGGAGAAAATCATTCAACTAACATGGCCCCTTCAGTAACTGGGCAGTAGAAGACGGGACCTAGCTTCAATATGTAAGGATACAGGTTAAAGGATCCACAGCAATGGAGTCAGTAACACATACCGAAGCCTAACTTTAGGTACTGAAAGGGGAGAACAATTGCAATGGCAGTGGTACAATGAAGGATGCATTGTTTGTCATAATTGGTGAACAGTTAATCAGCAGTTGCTCTAGGGATTGCAGAGTAATCTTCATTAAAATATAATTCTCCAGGCTATAGAATTTATTATTAGAACAGAAGATCTTTTAGAATATATCTAACAGCCTTACAGGGCCTGATGTGGCTTCTTGTGACCAGACTACATACATCAAAAAACATGCAATTAACACAAAGATAACAAGGTATAGAGCTGGATGAACACAGGCCAAGCAGCATCAGAGGAGCAGGAAAGCTGACGTTTCAGGTCTGGACCTTTTTTCAGAAATGGGGGAGGGGAAGGGGATGCTGAAATAAATAGAGAGGGGGGGAGGCGAATGGAAGATGGATAAAGGAGCAGATAGGTGGAGAGGAGACGGACAGGTCAAGGAGGCGGGGATGGAGCCAGTAAAGGTAAGTGTAGGTGGGGAGTTAGGGTGGGGGTTGGTCAGTCAAGGGAAGACGGACAGGTCAAGGAGGCAGGGATGAGGCTGGTAGGTAGGAGGTAGGGGTGGGGGTTGAGGTGGGAGGAGTGGATATATGGGAGAAAAGACAGACAGGTCAGGGAGGCAGGGACGAGCTGGGCTGGTTTTGGGATGAGGTCAGGGGTGGGGAGATTTTGAAGCTTGTGAAGTCCACATTGATACCATTGGGCTGCAGGGTTCCCAAGTGAAATATGAGGTGCTGTTCCTGCAACCTTCGGGGGCATCGTTGTGGCACTGGAGGAGGCCCAGGATGGACATGTTGTCCAAGGAGTGGGAGAGGGAGTTGAAGTAGTTCGTGACTAGGAGGTGCAGTTTTTGTGGGGATGAAGGAATGAAGGTGTTCTGTCAATCCTTCGCTACATCAAGAATCCAGAGAATCCTTATGGAAATCAGTTATGTACTTCTGTTGAGTATGTCAGCAATGGTTCGGTATGCTTGCCTGGAGGAGTAATTCAAATCCCACTACACCAAAGGCTTGAGCATAAAATCCAGGGTTTCAATCCAGTGACGTATTGAGAGGTACTGCGATGCTGAAAGTGTCATTTTTTGAGGAAGACATTAAACCGAAGGCCAGTTTTGCCCTCACGTAGATATAAGATATCCCCTGGCATTATTTGAGAAAAAGCATGGAACTCTTGTTGGTGCCCTGGTCATTATTCATCTGTCATCCAACTAAACTTGAAATGCTCATTATCTGGTACTCATTGTGCTGATGTGTGCAATAATGGCTGCCATATTTTTTGTATTGTAATAGTGACTACATTTCAAAATTACTTCATTAGATGTAAAGGAGGTCATGGCAGTCACAATGTAAATGCGCGTTCATTTTGTTTTAAACTGTCAAAAGAAGGAAGGTTGGCTGTTTAGTTGGCCCTCCTTAGCTGTATCAATGCAATATTTTATTTTCTGAGCACAAACTGTGTCTTTGCTGCTGCTCAAACTGAATAACAGACTCTACTTAGGCTAAAGACAGTTATGGCACCATGCTGACCTGTAAAACACAGGAGGAGAGGTGAACACTATTGGGAGGTGAGGGAAGGATGTCAACTCTATTGGGAAGTGATGGAGGGAGGTAAACACCATCAAGGGGTGAGCAAGGGAGGTGACCTATATCAGGAGGTGAAGGAGGTAGGTGAACACCATCGGGGTTTGAGGATGGGAGGTGAACACCATCGAGAGGGTGAGGGAGGGAGGTGAAAACTATTGAAGGGTGAAGGAGTGTTAACAGTGAACAAAAAAAATGCCAGCCACACAACAATCAATATTGGTAGATATTATTTTTGAAAATATTCTTTTCTGTGAATCAAAGCTGCAAATAACACCATTAAGCCAAGCTTTGGGACATCTACACTCCCAGGTGCTGCCATAAAAAGGAGGTCCATGCTTCTGAAAAAGTTGGGATCAGAGATGAACGCAAGTCCTGGTCATAGGACGAAGAAGTAGGAATGGAATGGCCATCAGACAATGTTTACTAGTCCTAGAAAGATTCAAGCCAATTCATAGAAACATTGAAAATAGGTGCAAGAGTAGGCTATTTGGCCCTTTGAACCTGCACCACCATTCAATATGATCATGCAATTTCAGTATCCCACTCCCGCTTACTCTCCGATACCCCTTGATCTTTTAGCTGCAAGGGCCACGTCCAGCTCCATCTTGAATATATCTAACAAACTGGCCCCAACAACTTTCTGTGGTAGAGAATACCACAGGTTTACAACTCTCTGGGTGCAGAATTTCTTCCTCATCTCAGTCCTGAATGGTTTACCCTTATTATTAGACTGTGAACCCCACTACTGGACTTCCCCAACATCAGGAAAATTCTTCCTGCATCTAGCCTGTCCAGTCCCATCAGGATTTTATATGTTTCTATGAGATCCCCCGTCATTCTTCTAAATTTCAGTGAGTACAAGCCCAGTCGATCCAGTCTTTCTTCATATGTCAGTCCTGCTATCCCGGGAATCAGATCGAAGATGGTGGTGGAGTAGGACTCCTCAGCCAGAGCTCATCCACTCTGCCTGTTTCTTTCTTTTTCTTTTCACTTTTGTTTTCTTTTGTATTTCTTTTTTCCTTCTTTCTTCTCGGCGATATCCCGAACTCCCAGCCTCAGTGCGGACTCGGATTCCCAATCTCAGCATGGACCCAGTGTAGCAGTCTCTCAGTCCAGCATGGCAATCTCTGAGCCCGGTGCAGCGTTCTCTTGGCGACCCACCATGGCAGACTCTCAGCCTGGCGTGGCAGTCTCCCAGCGGCCCAATCTGGCGGTCTTTCGGCCCAGTGTGGTGATCTTTTCGCCTGGCGTGGTGGCAGCATTGCAGTCCCTTGACCCGGCGTGACGATCTCCCAGCCTGGCGTGGCAGTTGCCTGGCCTGGTCTGGCGATCTCCCAGTGGCGCAGACAGCAGTCTTTCAGCTCGGCAAAAGAATGGACTTCCAGCCTCAGGGTAATTCCAGAGTGGTCTCCCAGCCTAGAGGTGAAGCTGGCGCAGTCTGGAGTCAAGGCCCTGCGTGAATTTTATATTTCTTTATTTTTCTAAATTATTCCTATGATCTGTAGTGCTGGACATTTTATTTCTTTAATTTTCTATTTTTTTTTCCCTAAAAATTAGTACTTAAGAATCTGTACCTAAATATCTTTGTACTTAAGATGGCGCCATAAGTGGTAACTTATAAATTTTTCACTGCGTTCATTTGAGTACATCTGACAAAAAAGCTAATTCTAATAATCAATACGCTGAAATCTGTTATTCAAATGGCGACAGTGGAGGTATATTTTCCATGCTATCCGGAGGTGCAGGGATACGATTGTGCAGAATTTAGTCTTGATGTGTGTATGCCTGAGCCAGACAATCTTTACAAGAATTGTCCTAATTCATTGCAAGCTCCCAGGGAGATGATAATTCATCAGGGACTGGAATGGATGATGCTGCTGAAAGAACAGTAGCTGCTTTCTAAATTGCACAGACCTTTTGTTTCTCGACATGCAGCCTTACATGCAAAACAAAGACAAATGGTGCTTTAAAAGAAGGTAAATTATTCATATAAGATATTTAATATGAATTTTGAAACATCAGTATTTCCTGTGCCAAAATATGATGTAATATTTTTCAATATTGCGCATCTATTTTAAATGAAGGTGAGGGAAACAGAGGAGGAATGAACAATAAGCACATTGTGAAAAGGAATGTAAGTATTGATGAAGAAAATGAAGCCCCTACACTACGTTTGAATCTATCCAAATGATTACTTAGATTTTTTAGTTAAATTGAAGGCCTTGAACTTCTATTAATTCTCTTACCAACTTCAGTTTAAACAGTGAGCCCTAATAGCATCAGCAGGAGGCAATTGCTTGGAAGTGTTACTAGGCTTGATTGTAAAAAGCTGAAATAGTGTTAGAATGGATGCAACCATCAATACAGGGCGATTCAGCATTGACTGTGGTAATTTAACTTCCACACACTGCACGACTCAAAAACCTGTCTGAAACAGTAACACTGTGTGCGTAGGGTAACAGCACCCATTTAAATCAAATTGCATCCAAAGAGAAGAATTAAAATCCCAACAATTCTTGATTATGGTTTTACTTTTAAGCAGTCATGTGGATCTGACACCCCCTTGAACGGAGTGGAGGAGAGGAATCTGGTTTGGTTAGGATCAAGTGCTTTGTTCTCCGTAATGAATTGATCAAGCTGATTGATTGCTTAAAGATTACTATCTGCATTTGAGAATTGCTACTTTGCCAGGGCAGCAGGAAATAGGGCAATCAGTTTAACAATATTTGGATCAGAATTGTAACATCAAGGGCCTATTTGTGTGAGCTAAAAAAACAGATGGCATTGCTTTCTTACTCATGAAGGTTTAATCACTTAAATGGCAGACAGCTACCTGAGTGTTCTCACTACAAGACCATTAAGGCAGATGCCAGAACCCTTTAATTAACTGGCAAAGATACCTGCAGCGTCCAGCACTGCCAGACATCGAGCAGGACTATATCCCGAGAAGCATCACCCTATTACAGTCTCTGCATGCTGCTACTGCTGCTGCAGAATAATGATCTTAATCAACTTCCCCCTTTTCTTTCCATTTCAATCAGCATTTGACATTTCCTTCCCTGTGACTTGTTGAGTAGGCAATGCAATGAAACAACAACAAATTGTACTTACATAATGCCTTTAATGCAGTGCAATACCCCATATTGCTTCACTGGAGTGAAATCAGAAAAAAGCAAATTGACAATGTGGATTTCACAAGTTTCAAAATCTCCCCTCCCCCTACCGCATCCCAAAACCAGTCCAGCTCGTCCCTGCCTCCCTAACCTGTTCTTCCTCCCACCTATCCCCTCCTCCCACCTCAAGCCGCACCTCCATCTCCTACCGACCAACCTCATCCCGCCCCCTTGACCTGTCCGTCCTCCCTGGACTGACCTATCCCCTTCCTAACTCCCTACCTACACTCACCTTTACTGGCTCCATCCCCGCCTCTTCGACCTGTTTGTTTCCTCTCCACCTATCGTCTCCTCTATCCCTCTTCTATCCGCCTCCCACTCTCTCCCTATTTATTTCAAAACCCCCTTCCCCTCCCCCTTTTCTGATGAAGGGTCTAGGCCCAAAACGTCAGCCTCTCTGCTCCTATGATGCTGCTTGGCCTGCTGTGTTCATCCAGCCCTGCAATTGTTAAGGTGTTTTGTGAGGAGACGGAGACCAATGGAGGTAAAGGAAATCGATTAGGGAATATGATTAAAGAAAAAATGGAGTGAAGTTTCTGTTAATCATCAAGGTAGTGAGGTGGAGCAGTTTGGAATTGAGCTGCAGAAATGCAGCGATGTGCGGTGGCACTGCGAGCATTGGCAGGATGGAGAGAGTATGAGTCAGAAGGCAGGCTGGAAGAAAACTACCAAAATTAGCAACAAAATATACCTCTGCCAAAACCATTAAAATGGACTTTGATTACAAATACAAAGAACTCTGGAAAACTGAGCAGGTTAACATTTGAGAGTTAACTCAAATGTTAACTCTGTCCTTTCCACAGATGATGCTGGATGAATATTACCTGGGTCTCTGCATTACTGGTCCAGTGACAATACCACTAGGCCATAATTGATCAGGCAGGATGAGGTTTCTGTCCTTAAAGAATATTTATGAACCAGTTGGATTTTGATAACTTCTAAAGGATTTGTGACAATTTTAATGAAACCAGGTCTTAATGTCAGATTTATTGTTATTTTAGATTCAGTGAATTTAAATCTGCAAATGACATGTGATTTGAATTTTCAGTGCTAAGTCACTATCTAGGTATCTGACCACTAGTCCAGTAACATAAACACCGTCTGAATTCCTCTTTGAAACTTTACATTTCCAACATTTTCTATTTTCCTTGAGTAAATGACTACTTTTCTAATTTTAATTCGTTTATCTTCCAAAATATATCATCTTCAAAATAACATAGTCTTTGTTGTAATGTAGAAGAAATAAATTGACATGTTACCAGCTTTTTAAGAAAATTTCCATTTCACGATATGGCTTCACAATAAGGGATCTCAGTTTTGCATTTTTCAAACTGGATACAAAAACATAAATCACCTTTTATCCAGCATCTTACATTAATGACTGAAATCAAGAATTTTGCACAGAATGCTTCGCTCATAAGTGTATGGTCACAGTAAGACCTTATCCCAAAACATTCCTTGAAGTAAATCCACTTCTGAATTCTCAAAACTTAATCTTTCATAATCCTAGACATTCTGCAGTGTCTGTATCCGTGATATTCAAGACAGTGTCTGACTAATACAGACACACAAAGCAGAATGTTTGAGCTAATGATGTTTTTAAAGGTCAGTTGAACAATTTGTTGCATAGAATAAGTTGAAAAAGACTGGTGGGGAACCTATTGAACCAGTGTCACTGCACAGTTGTCTAACTGCTCCCTAATTGGTTTGCTGTTTGACCTTCTCCACTCGCAGAAGCAACCTCTGTAAAAGGACATCAAGAGGCGCAAGTACAAAGGACAAAAATGGTGTCAGATACCATTGTGCACAATGCAAAGCTCACAAATCAGTGCTCAGCTCTAAAAGAATTTTGGCAGTCATTGTATTGCTGGATTTTTCCTTGTTCTTACTCCAAAAAGTTACATTCTGCAAGAATATATTGCAAAAACATGTAATGTTTGCACTTCTACAGAATCTTCTCACATGGCTAGATATCCCAAAATACACTTCAATCAATCATTACTTTTGAAGGTCTGTCACATAGGAAACCATAGAAGACATATTCCATACAACTGGCTTCACAAATAGGAAACAAAGGATTGGCCAGCCAATCTGTTTTAATTACGAAACAAAAAAAAACTATGGATGCAGGAAATCAGAAACACAAACAGAAATTGCTGGAAAAGCTCAGCAGTTCTGGCAGCATATGTGGAGAGAAATTAGAGTTAACGGTTCGGATACAGTCAGTTTAGATGAAGGGTCATTGAACCGGAAACATTAACTCTGCTTTCTCTGCACAGATGCTACCAGACGTGCTGAGTTTTTGCAGCAATTTATGTTTGTGAATTTACTTTAATGATGCTCGTTGAAGAAGCAAAAGTGGCCAGGATATTCAATGAATGCTCTGTTTGTGTTCAATAGCAGGGAGAATTGATTGGCTTGATTTTCAGCTCTCACAGGGGCTGGAAATAGAGATAAGTGGATTCTAAAAATAGCATCACCAGATTGTATGCTGGTTCCCCAACTTCAAACTGCCCTGAGCTGTTTTCTGACAGCAGAAATGAGAGAGGCAGGGTGAAATGCAGGCATGTAGCGGGTAATCAATGAGATCAATTAAAGGCCTATTAAGTTAGGCCTTCAGATTTTCAGAGGGGGGCACATTAGCTGCATCTGTCCATGTGACAGGCTGAAAGGGCCAGTTGTCCTAGGGTGAGAGCTCTTTCCTACCTGGATGAAGCAACCGCTCCCATCCAACAGTGGTGTGCCTGCATTTTCAACTTTACATTTTAAAATGTTACAGAGAATTCGCCACCATTTTGATGCACATTTTCCCTCACTTGCCTTCCAGTCCAGCCTTGTGCTGTTTTCAAGCTGGAAGGTATCTGTCTTCTCTCGAGCACCAAGAACTCCACACCCACCAACACCCCATTCCAGACCCTAAAACATTTATTTGGACAGTAAACTTGCCCACGGGTTACAAATTAGCCAATCTGGGGAGAATTATGTTGAGTAACTGTTTCCTACACAATACAGAATTCTGATTCACACTTGAGTCTGGAAACAGGGTTTTGAAGAACATACAGACATCCCCCACCAACCCCCTGCCACCGCCACACCCCACCCCACCACCCAACCACATGTCTCATCTGAAAGATGAAAAATGTAACATTACCTAAGTGATGCAAAGAATTCCCTGGCTATCTAGTTACATTTGTAGTGAGGTTTGATCAGGTCATTTGGTCATTAGTGTATTTCTTACTTTGAATCCTTGATATGTACAAAATTGTCTGTTGTATCTCCTTGATATGTAAAAGTACCTACATTTCAAAAACTACTGTGTTAGTTGCAAAATGCCTGCAGTCCAGAAAGGAGCTAGATCAATGCAAGTTCTTTCTTTCAGTGGCATGAATGCTGCCAATTGAGCCTCAAGGGCTTGCATCTGACTTTGTGCAGTTGTGTAAAGCAGCCTCTTACTTCTCGTCAGGTATTTATTTTCATTGACACACTCTGAATATACACCTGTGTTGAAGTCCTTTACTCATTGAATAGTTTATCTACTAATACTTTAAAAACACATAAACATTCACTGGTGTCACAGCTCTGTGACATACACAACAGATGCTGGCACCACAGTCAGTCATATGCAATTAGTGGTGTAAAAGAGGACTTTGAGAATTCATTCATTTCATGTGTTTTCAAAACATCTAAGTTGTATCTTGGTTGATCTCTACATTTACAAGACCTGATTTCACGTCATGTCTGCCACATCTTTTCCCACTGGCCCTGATCATTATTGCCTCCTTGCCTGTCTATTGCACTCCCCTGCCAGACATTAACAGCAAGAGAGGTTTGAGGTTGCACTGTCTGACAGCAAATCCTTGAAGCTTAAAGCAAATGCTGCCTCATTCTACATTTAGACTGATAAACACGTGTGTTCAAAAATATCATAATTAGGACTCGGCAGTAAAGAAAGCTTTTCATCCCTCCAGCAGTAAATGAAGATTCTCATCCTGGAACCAAACAGCAATGAGGATGCCATTTAGCCCATTGTGTCCTGCAACGTTTTTTTCCTTTCAAGCATTCTCTTTCTCTTCACGTTTATCTAATTGTGTGTGATAACTAATAAGCAAAAATGATTGCAAATGTTCAATATTATTCATTTATATTTGAATTAAAGTGCACTTTTCATGTTTAAGCAAGATGGTTCTTGTAATAAAACCAGAAAAAAAATGAAAATTGAATCATGTACTACTTTTTGTTTCAGTAGTGGCTGCAGGAATGAGTTCCAGATAGTAAGTTGCCCTAAATGTCCATTTGATCTTGAATCTTTGTTCAATCCCACTCAGAACTCCATATTGACCTCTTTTTTCTGATATCTGATGATTGATGATTGTATCTTGCTGACCCTTATTAGCCTGATCTGGAAAAATTTCACAAGTACCAAAATTTCTGCCCTTCTTCACTTTTACTTAGTCCATCACCTACTCTTTCCTTTCTGGATCTCTTTCTGTAGTAATGAACTTTGAACTATGTTACAGATGAAGCAAGACGGTGTTGGAATTATCTCCATATCCTCAGCTCTCAGTTGTTCTCAACCATGTTTTTAGAGGGCGTATTTTTAAACTCCTTTTGTGTGGTGCAATTTTTAATAATTAAAATGAAATGGGCTTTCTGATTAGCTTAAACCAGGAGAAAAGACAAATGTTTACTCACACAGCGTTGGGAATGTAAATGTAACAAAACACTCACTTCTGTAAACACAGACACATGCATACAAAATCCGATGAGTTTTACAAATGGTGGCTGCCCTTATGTTATTAATCGAATACAACACAGCAAATCACGTGTTTAAATTGGTCCTTTAAACTGAACTCAGTGCAGGCCTGGGTTGAGTCATCTCATTATTCTTTGAAGGTGAATGGAGGTTGGTAAGTCGTGGTAAGCTGCTGTAGAGAAAGATATAGTGTTGTTGCAGAAGGGGAACAAATTAGTTTGCTCTCACTGACGCAGTTAGCCATGTTATTCTGTATTCTTGACAGAGGTATCTGGCTGGTTCTTGGAGTAGTAAGATTTGTTACCTAACGTTAAATTTCAATCACATGATCAACACTTCTGGTTGTCCACATAAATGATTTGAAGTTGGAAGTCATTGCTGAACAATGATATGGTGAATGGAGGCTGCCTGTGATAAATCAGCTTCTCTGTTCTACTCTTTGTTAAATTTCGAGCTTGCAAACACTGATTCTGTTGGAAAAGCATTCATGTTTTTATTATGGTAAACTGGACATTAAATTTACAGTTGATTTCACATCTAGCATGCCTATTGAAAATAGTGTGTTCCACTCTAGGATAGAATCATAAAATCCCTACGGTATGGAAATAGGCCCTTCAGCCCAACAAGTCCACACCAACCCTCAAAGCATCCCACCCAGACCCATCCCCCTATAGCCCACCTCATCTACACATCCCTAAACAGTACAGGCAATTTAGAATGGCTGATCCACCTAGCCTGCACGTCTTTGGACTGTGGGAGGAAACCAGAGCACCCGGGGGAAACCCACGCAGACAGTCGCCCGAGGGTAGAATCGAACCCGGATCCCTGGTGCTGTGAGGCAGCACTGAGCCACCATGCTGCACGATCATACTTATGTGTCAATGATTTTCTCGAAGCATGTGTTAGTTCTTGTCTCAACAGAGGTCAAAAAAGTTATCAGATCTACCTTTTCAACAGCAATTTGTTCATTTTCTTAAAAGGCACAGGTTTATTTCAATGGTCTGTATGTTGCATTTTCTTTTGCTTTTGTGGTGATTGGAACCAGTTTGACCTGGTTGACTACAAGGTCATTGATTGCGGTGGTTAACCTGGGCCAACCAGGAAAGCCCTGGCTGTCAAATATAATCAGGAGATTCTTTACAAAAATAAATAAACCCAGGAGATTAGAACCTCCTCAGTTGAGGACTGACTCCGAGCTGGCTGGGTAGCTACAGCCAGTGAAAAAAATAACCAGGAGATTCTTTACAAAAAAAAGACCAGGAGATTCTTTACAAATGAGAATCTCCTCAGTTCAGGCAGCTGATTCCAAGCTGGCTGGGTCACAGCCAGTGGTACTGCTGGATTTTAATTCTCAGTGGGAAATTGCTTTTTTAAACTGGCTGGTTTAAGTATTTATTCTTTACTTTTGCATGTGTTTTCACTTTTTTGTGCCCAGACTGAGCCTCCATGAGTCAGCTGTGCCTTTGCGAGTGGACTGTGTTTCTGTGAGTGGGCTAGGCCTCTGTGGGTGGACCAGACGTCTGTGGGTGGACAGGCCCTCCATGGGTAGGCCGTATCCTCAAATGTAGGCCTGGCTTGCGGGTGCCTGCTGTGTTTCTGCAAGCGGACCAAGCCTCAAGGATGGACTGAGTATCTGTATGATGCTGCGAGGTGTGTGCTTGCTGCCTTCGTGCATGGACTCAGCCTTCAGGCGTGGACTCAGCCCTTTATGTCTGGATTGTTTTGTATGTACTGTGTTTTGCGTGTCCTCCCTGGGTCTAACAGGCCTTACCAAGGGCCAGATGGTGCATATGTCATCCCAAAAACTGTTGCCCCAAGCATCAGACGGTGAGTAGTTCGCCCTGAGAGACGGAAGGTACATAGATAGCCCCAAAAACTGTCATCCTGAGAAGGTATAGGGACAGGCTATCCTAGAGGTGGTCAGAAGGTGAGTAAGGGTAGGCTTGGAGCCGGAAGGCGCATAGGGGTAGGACAAGAACGGGAAGTTGCATAGGGGCAGGCTGTCCTCGAGGTGGTCGGAAGGTGAATAAGGGCGGGCCGATTACTAGTTTGCCAGGGGTGTCATTGTTGCATGTATTGCATCTTTGTTGTTTGTTTGAATGGATTTATCTTGTATGTACTTCTGTCTAAAGTTTTCTCTTATGGCGAGTTATGGTGCGATTTGGGGGGTTCGGTTACCATCCCCATTTCCCTGTAAATTGTTGTTTGCTTTGTTGACTGTTAACTTGATTTGTTTTGTATTTTTGTACAGTTTAATAAAAGTGTATAAATAGGGGATTCAGAATCTCCTCAGTTCAGGCACCGACTCCGAGCTGGCTGACCAGAGCCAGTGTACTGTGCACAAGCAAATAAAGGGGGTTTTGGTGACAGGATATTGGCTTCTGTGCAGTTATTTCAACCATGTTCAGGTGATGTGAGATTTTTGAAGGGTCTTGTGCTGTGAAGTCTAGTGAGTTCTCTTGCAAAATCTTTCTAAATTCATCGCATTAATTACCCATCTCACCTCGATGTCATCTCCCATGCCTGATCTTACCTTGCCCCATTCCCAGGACAACTCAACATTCAGCAGCGGCCTCAGAATTCACCCCTGGGCCTGCGCAATTTTTTAAAGCTGTCATGTAGCTGGACAAACACTGTCAGTCCAGAGTTGCCCTGTATACATCCTGGCATTTGCCTCAAAAATGGCAGATCAGGGGAAATCGATGGACTGTTGTGTTGGCAGTGACCTGGACATCCTGCTGGAAGGGTGGACATCGTCTTCTTTCAGGATCTGGCAAGGTAGGAAGAAGGTCGATGACCTTCTCTACTCTGCCAGAATAATTGCTGCCATCTCCTCTATGATACCTCACGTTCACTAAATCTTTGCTGCCTCCCAGCAAGGTTCATGCTTTATCAGTCTCACAATTGCCTGCAATATCGTCCCTATCACCCACACCAAAACCTGCAACCACTAACCCTGCATGCCTCGGTGCTACCTACTCACTCACGTCGGACATCTCCCCACCTGCACCAACAATAGCAATGATGGCACCCAATTACTCTGCCAGGAGGAAAGCAGCCCCCAGTGGGGCAGAAAGAGGCAAGGTGGATGGCAGGCTACCTGCCACTCAGCTCTCACCTCCTTATGCAGACAACATTCTGATTCTGGAACAAAAACACAAATTGCTGGAAAAGTTCAGCAGGTCTGGCAGCACCTGTGAAGAAAAAGTCAGAGTTAACGTCTCGGGTCCAGTGACCCTGCCTCGGAACTGTTCTGCTGCCAGACCTGCTGAGCTTTTCCAGCAACTTCTGTTTTTGTTCCTGATTTACAGCATCTGCAGTTCTTTCAATTTTTATTTAGTATTCTGATTCTGACCATCCCAAGTGACTGACGAACCATTTCCAAACCCCTGTACTGGGACTGGAAGCTTCCTTTGACTTACTGTGCCAGAACCACCAAGTGAAGGCTGCTCGATTTGACTGAGGACTACTGCAAACCATGACAAGCTTCCTTCCTTTGTGTCTGCACTTAAGGTCAAGGCAAGACAGAAACAATATAAGTCTCGTATATCTGTGGGTGAATTGGCGTAGCACAAAAAGGCAAATCAATGCAAGACAGGGATACTGTGAGCATCCAGGT
Source organism: Rhincodon typus (assembly GCF_021869965.1). NCBI lineage: Eukaryota > Metazoa > Chordata > Chondrichthyes > Orectolobiformes > Rhincodontidae > Rhincodon > Rhincodon typus. Next base: position 119,355,427 of record NC_063333.1, on the reverse strand, counting down.
AGGGTCAGAGTGAGTGAAAATTGTGACAGCAAGAGAGCAGTATGGATGTACAGCCTGCTGTAGTCCAAAAGATGGGTGTGTGTCACTGAGCACACTGTGTCCTTGTTGCAGCATTACAATGACAATTGCCAGTGCAGCACTGAAGTACAGAAGTATCCTGTAAGTGGAGTGGAGATGTGCCATTAGAGTTCATAGAATCCCTACAGTGAGGAAAGAGGCTAATCAACCCAAAGAGTCTGCACCCACATTCTGACGACTATCCCACCCCATCCTAACCTGTAACCCTATGTTCACCATGGCTAACCCACCTCACCTGCACACTATGGGACAATTTAGCATGGCCAATCCACCTAACCTACACATTTTTGGGTGATGGGAGGAAATGCACACAGAAACAGAGAAAACATGCAAACTCCACACAGACAGTCACCCAAGGCTGGGATTGAACCCAGGTCCCTGGCATTCTGAATCAGCACTCCTAACCACTGAATCACCATGCCACCCTATAGACTAGAACAGATCAGACCCCAATGTCCATTGATGTAGAATTTACGTGGCCAGTGTCCATGAAGCGTACCCTAAGATTTTGGTGCCCTGTGTCCAACATGAAGGCCGTTTGAAGAAAACGATGAGCTGAATCCACCGAGTATCCGCTGTGGTTTCCACTGTGAGTTTTCTCAACATCGAGCCTGTTTGTTAAGATTACTGAATATTAATGAAGTGAGTTTTGCCACTAACAAGAACTTTAGCAAGCAATAATCCCCTGGTTTAGTGAGAATCTCACCAAGCTGCTTGTGAGTTGGAGCAAGTTGTTCCTGATGTCGTGATGGGTGTAGCTGGATTTTTCATGTGATTCTGCCACACATCTAAACATAGCCCATATGACTCAGATCGCTGTAGCACTCTGCCCAATGAATCCATGTTGAATAAAATCCATATCATCAAAATGGGGGAATATAAATCTTTACTGCACATAGCAACTGACATAGATTATGAACGTATCTACTCCCTTTTCCAGTAAGGACCTTATTCCCTGTTTTCAGTGCCTCCAATACGTGTATCCTCACATTACCACATCCACTCTTCTGAAATTAGCATGAAATTAACACTAAGTGTGAGAATTTGGGTCCCTTTCCCTCTGTGCACCATTTGCTCTGCTCCTTTTTAAAAGCTGTTCATGTCTAACGTCCTTTGGTTGAGAGGATGAGTCCACATCTGAGAAATTGGTTCTCACCATAGACAGTGTCAGACCTGCTGAGTATCTACAGCGAACCTGTTTTTTTCCTTTTGTTGTTCAACTGTCAGCTCAAATTTCAGTTATCACTACCACTTATATTTGTGGTTACCTTTCTAATCGGTTCAATTTGTTGATAGTATCAGAGTAATACGGATCTCGTGTTTGGGCCACTCTTTGATTTCAGACAGAAGAGTTTACAGATTTCCATGCAATCCAATGAAGCTAAGGCTGTTTATTAAGCACCTAATTTCTTCAGGATTGTAGCTATATAAATTATTTTTGAAGAATGCTCATTGGCATGGAAGTAAAATGGGCAGCTATGTGCCACAAACAACAAACAATTTAATTACCAGGTAATAGGAAAGGATTTCTTGTCTCGAAAATTAAATGCACGGGCAGTTTTCTTTAAGAGTAGGCTCTCCAACTGCTTGCCAAAATAGTCACCTGAACCCCATCAATATTCACACTCCAATAATGTTTACTGCCCCCAACAAAAATATTCAGCTCCTCTAAACAATGTTTGCAATCACCTGACAACATTCATCAATCTTTGGTATTGTTCACACATGTAACCCTCTAAAGTATTCACCTCTGTCCAGTCAATGTACAGCCATGCCAGCTCACCTTCAGAAACAACTGTCTCCTGTTTGCCCAATGTAAGGAGACTCAGCTATGTTGAAGCTTGACTTTGAAGGAGAGAGAGCAGGAAAGGGGATGAGAGAGGAGGTGAACATCTGAGTCAGGCTGGGTGGTGGGAGAGCAATACTGGTGGATGAGAGGCGGGTGTAAGTATTGTTGTGGGGGATAGGGGGTGAGTATTGTCATGGGATGAGCTTCTTGTGGGACACTGAGGAAGGGAGGGAGGTGACTATTGTCAGGGGATGAGGGAGGGAATTGAACATTATCTGAGGGTGATCCTGTGACTATTTTGAGGGCTGACAGATTTATTTCTAAACTCTTAAGTCAATGAACTGCTGTTCCTAATGGAAATATTTTCAAATCATGACAATAAAAGGGACATGACTTTTCTAGAATTACCAGTGGCACTTGATCTCTGACCATCACTGGACTCAAATTGGTACTGGGGCCAGAAGATGCAGAATTCTGCTGTAAAATGGCAATTGTACAGTTTAAATTGTGATCAGGAGCAGGCACATCCTCTCTTCTCCGAAACAAAACATTCTGGGACTGTCACTGGGTCAAAGTCCTGCAAATGTCAAAGCAACCATAATGGGAGCATCTTCTCAACTGCAGAAGTTCAGGAGCAAGACCCACAGACAGCTTCTTGAGGGGAACTAAGGATTGGCAATAATAGTGGTCTTGCCAGCAATGTCTCTGCCTTGAGAATGAACAAAAACCATATCCCTAAGATTGTAATAGTTTTGAAACATATCGTCAGGATAAACAAACCAAGCTGGCATCATTGACCGTTAAGCAATAAGGCTCCATTTTCACTTTGCCTGGATTTTGTCCCACTGTTGACAGTAGCTTCAGTTATTCCAGCAAACAATAACACATCACCATGCAAATGAACCAACTGACCTGTGAAGGCAACGCAACTTATTTAAATGGTGGTTGGAAACATGCAAAGTGACATCTGAACACCATCATTGTCAAGAGAGAGGTGAATGCTTTAACTCAGGCAATTTGATTCCAAAAATTTGATGAAACCTTGCTTTGAAACACACAGGAAACAATTCTAAATTTACAAGAACAAATGGAAGAACACTTTATCACTGTTTGTAAGGTTAATCTAAATTCAAAAACATGCAGACAGCTGTCTTGTTGCATGTGTATTGATAACTTCAGAAGATCATGTTCAATGTAATGAAGGGTTTTGATGGAATAAATAGGAAGAAATCCCAGGGGACACAGATTTTAAGTTAATTCGCAAAAGAATGAAAGGCAACATGTGGAAAAATAAATTAGTGTAGTAGGTTACAACAATTTGGAATGAACAACCTGGAAGCAAACAGATCGAAAAGCATCTATCAAAAAGAGAATTGGATTAATACTAAAAGGTAGAGAAAAAAGCAAGGGGAGTGGGGCTAACCAGCACAAGTCTTATAGGCCAAATGGTTTCTTCCAATTATCATGATATTCTGATTTTATTGGAAAAACGTGACTTGGAATACACCTGAAATTGAAAGCAGCAGCAAACTAAAATACATTAAAAGGTCATACAGAGAGTCTTCAATCAAGCGTGAAACCATCAACTTCATACAAAATGAAGTACGATAAGGACAACCAGATTTCTTTTTTGGCTCTGGCTAGAAGGAAACTGGTAATTCATTTGTAGAATTACATAACCCTGAATAAGGCCATTTGGTCCATTTTGTCTGTGCTGGCTTTTTGAAAGTTTACCAATTGGTTCCAATCCCTTGCTGTTTTCCCTTAGCAGTTCGTATATTTTCTCTGCAAGTACATATCCTACTTCCTTTTGAAAGATCCTAATGACCATATTTCCACCACTGTCAGAGCACTGATGGGAGGAGTGTGCTAGAAATCAACCCCCACTATGTCACAAGTCACCATAGAGGTATAAATGACCAGTTTAATCACTAAGGTGGTTAATTTGCCTTATTTTGACCATTATCTAAGACAAAAGAAACTCACATCAGGTTTTATCAGTAGATAAATAAACAAACAAAAGAGATCATAACAATCTTGTCCTTTATCAAGTGAAAAAATGAGTTATTAATTACTAACAGCAAACTTAAACTATACCATCTTTTAAATCTCAACATTCGTTCAATGCAGATAGTCTTGCAGAAATAGCAACAGTGGAAAATGTAGGTAAAAAAGAACAAATTTGGAGGATCAAAAGTCTAAAGGGTACAATGAGGTGACTTTTTTGCAGTCCTTTGGGATTTTGCAGAGCGGAGCATGTTGTTGTTGATTGTAGCAATTATCAATTTGGTAGCTCATCAGCTGGACCTAAGTTTTTGGTTGAGTTAGTTGTTCTTTTCAGAAACTTTTAGTGCTGGTTTTATTCTATGCATAGCTTGGGAAAGAGAGGGATCTGTCTTAGCATGCAGGCTTTTCAAAGTTTGAGTACAACTGCTTTCTTCTCCATTCTGTGATAAACTACATCTTAACTCATCAAAAGCTGTTGTTGGGCTGTTGATTAACAAAAAGACATCTGGTACCAGCAGAAGTATTAAATCAAAGTATCGCACAAAAGTATCAAATCCAGCTTCTCCAAAATGTACAGGATTTGTGTAACCAATTTGTGAACACTACACCGTTCTACTTTTCCTTTAAGTTTTTTTTTAAGATCAATTCATTCTCTGCAACACCGCAGTTCAAACAACCATCTTCCCTGTTTATATTTCCAAAAAATAATGCAGTGCTTACACCACTCTTTCAAACAGTGCATTCCAGATTGCAACAACCCACTAAAAAATACTCTGCTCATCTCTCCCTAGTTTGCTTTCCAATTTTATTAGGTATGAACTTGAAATTCAGAATATCCTATACATGCCAAAAATAAGTAGTAAATGTTGCGCATCTGCAGATGGTAATTGAATCACAGCAACACAGGAACAGGAGTAGGTCATTCAGCCCTTCAAGCCTGCTCCACTATTCAGAACGATCATGGCTGATCTCTGGCCTAATTCCATATGCCTCCTTGGGCCCATGTCCCTTGATACGCTTGCTTAATAAAAAATTGTCTATCTCAGATTTAAATTTAACAACTAAATTAGCATCAACTGCCATTTGAAAAAGAGAGTTCCAAATCTTCGCAACTCCGCGTGTAGAAGTACTTTCTAACTTCTCTCACAAATGGCGTGGCCCTAATTCTAAAACTATGCCCCCTGGTTCTGGAATCTTCAACCAGTGGAAATAGTTTATTTTTGTCTACTGTGTCTCTCCCTGTTAATATGCTAAAGACCTCAATTAGATCACCACTTAACCTTCTAAACAATAGAGAATAAAGGTCTAATTTGATTAATATCTCCTCACAACTTAACCCCTGAAGTCCAGGTATCATTCTTGTAAACCTGCGTTGAACTCCCTCCAGGACCAAAACATCCTTCCTAAGGTGTAGTGCCCTGATCCGCCCACAGTACTCTAAGTGGGGTCTAGATTGGTTTTTTGTAACTGCAGCATTATATCTGTGATTTAGCTCATTTGGTTGGATGGTTGGTTTGCAAAGCACTATGATAGCAACAGTATGCATTCAATCCCCATACCAGCTGAGGTTACCATAAAGGACTCTCCTTTTCAACTTCTCCCCTCACCTGAGGTATGGTGGACCTCAGATTAAGTCACCACCAGTTGTCTCTCTTTAATGAGAGAGCAGCCCTAGGGTCTGGCAAGACTATGGTGACTTGGTTTATGTAACTATAAAATATTTTCTTATTGTCTTTTATGTCCATCGCAAGTTTCCTTCCATAATCCTTTTTTAGCCTCCCTTATAAGCAGCTTTATTGGTCTTTGTATTTATCCCATTTTGTGGGATCTGTACTATTCTTTGCATTTTTATAAGCCTTTTATTTTTTAACTTAATGCTGACCGTTACCTCCTTAGATGCCCATGTCTGTTTTTTTGTGAGCTGGAGCTTTACCCTCTAATGGAGACAAACTGCTTCTGAATAGCATTTAACGTTTCTTGGAACACCCTCCACTATTCTGAAGAAGGGTCTAGACCTGAAATGTCAGCTTTCCAGCTCCTCTGATGCTGCTTGGCCTGCTGTGTTCATCCAGCTCTACACCTTTTATCCCACTATTCCTCAGTTGTTTTACCGATTAGCAAATCTTCCCAGTTTATTGTGGACAGTCTCTGCCTCATCCAATTAAAGTCTTCCTTACTTAAATCCAAAATTCTAGTACCTAATCTTTGCTTATCTCTTCCAAATGTTACATGAAATTTGATCATGTTATGAGCACTATTTGACAAAGTCTAACAAACAACTAGGTCACTAATCAAATCAAGCTCATTGCTCATTATTAGATCCAAAATTACTTGTCCCCTGTTGCATCCAAGACACATTGATGTAGGAAACTATCCCAGACACAGTGTAGAAATTCGCAAGCAGGTGCTTGTCATCTCTCCCAGTTTATGTTAAGATTAAAATCCCCTTTAAATACTACTCTGCCTTTGTTACATAGTTGCCTACTTTCAGCATTTGTACCATCTAGCACTTCTGACCTGCTACCAGGTGATCTATATATGACACCTAGTGTGGTTTTAGTTCCTTTCCGGTTCCTCAGTTCCGCCCATAAAGTTCCACCCATTTCACCATAGAAATCATTCTGTTTCAAATTAATAATGCTACTCTAACCATTCTGCCATTTTCTCTATCTCCCCTGTAAGCTTTATAATCTGATATGTTTCATTCCCAGTCCTGATCATCCTGCAACTATGTCTCTGTAATGGCTACAATATCATAGGTTCCGATTTGAATCTGTACCCCCAGCTAATTTAATTTGTTCCTTATATTCTATGTTTTTGTATAAAGATATCTAATTTTGGCTGTACACTCTATCCTATTGTTCAGCATCTTTTTATTATTTCTCCCTCCTGGCTTACTCAATGCATTTTTTACAGACCCACCTTGCCTATTAAATTGGCCCTGCTTACTCATCCTATTTACCTATATCTTCTCCTCACTTGTTGACCCGTTGATCCAGTTCCCACTCCCCTGCCACAATAGTTTAAACCCTCCCAAGCGGCACTAACAAACCTCCTTGCAAGGATATTAGCGCCCCTCCAGTTTAGATACAACCTGTCTTTTTTGTACAGGTCCCTTTTGCCCTGGAAGAGATGCCAATAATCCAGGTATCTGAAACCCTCCCTCCTACCCCAGCTTTCAAGCCACTATTCAGCCCTACTATCTTCCTATTTCTGCCCTCACTACCATGTGGCACGGTAGTAATCCCTAGATTACAACTATAGAGGTCCTGCTTTTCAACTTTCTACCTAAATTCCTTTTGCAGGACCTCACCTCCCATCCTGCCTATATCATTAGTTCCAATATGGACCGCAATCTTTTGTTGCTTACCCTCGCTTTTGATATGTCCCGTGCCCACTCAGAGACATCCTTGACCCTGGCACCAGGAAGGCAACATACCATCCTGGAGTCTAGCTTGTGGCTACAGAAATGCCTGTCTGCGCACCTGACTATACAGTCCTCAACTAACACTGTTCACCTGTACTTTGAACCTCTCTGCTGTGCCACAGAGCCAGCTGTGTTGCCACAATTCTGGTTACCGATATCTCCATCCCCTGATAAGCCATCTCCCCAACAGTATCCAAAATGGTATACTTGTTGGACAGGTGAATAGCCACAGGGACCATGCACTGACTGCATGCTCCTCCTGGCAGTCACCTATCTACCTTCCTCAACATTGGATGTGGCCACGTTTCTGAAACTGCTATCAATGACAGATTCCACCAAGTGCATGCTCCTAGATGTTTCGAATTGCTGCAGCAGCCAATCCATGTCAACATCCTTCATTATCCAATCTGTTTCCAGTAATTAATCCAAATAGCTTTTGTTTTTATCTTCTGCTATAGATTTTTGTAGTCGCACCAGAGGTCTACGCTTGTTCAAATTTAGGTTTCAGATACTGGAGGTGAAATGCTGGTAACCATTAGTAGTTCAGTCTGGCTATATGTGACTCAAGACGCACACATGAGCAGCTGAGGACAGAGGACCTAAAACAGCAGTACCCCTTCAGGTTTCACAGAAATAAACACAAATGTACCCAATACCTCCTGTCTGACTGGTCCATTATCTGATGTTGTATGCAATTGGCTGAATTGCTGGCCTGGACAGAAGAGTGTTACATTCAGATTGACAATGTGAGCTGAATAGTCAGTCATTCCCAACAATTTTCTGGTGCGTTTCTTGGTTGAGTGGACATCTCTTTACCTATCAGCCTGCGTGCGATGATGTTGGAAATCAATACTCCTACAAGAAAAATTGCATAGTTTTCTAAACATGAGAAAACTTGACCACAATGTCTGAAGACTAACTGAAGTCAAATTTGAAATTTAGAGCTTGCAGGCAGAATTGTCAAATATTAGGGAATCACATCTCATCACTTAAAATGTGCAGCAAATTTTAGAAAGCCCACTCGTAAATACTCTGGTATTTTGGATTATTGTGATGGAGCTATTGGCTTCTAGAGCACTACTTTTCATTGTTCAGCTTATACACCATTAGAAAAAATGAAATAAAACTGTTGGAGTCAGAAAATAAGGCTTTTTTTGGTAGCTTCTGCTGTAAAAAGGTTTCAGAACGTAATCCCCTGGTTCCAGCAGGTGTGTATTTGAAATGCCTTCTTGTTTTTTAACTATTGAGTGTTTGCATGGACTTTTAACGTCAGTTTTGAGTCAGTGTCCTTCTGTACTATCTATTAACATGTGGAGGTTTATATTTCATGCACTGGCAGTACTGATTGGCACATACCAAATGACAGGTTTAAATGCTCCACAGTAATATTTCCAAATGAATGAAGAAAGGTCTGCATTCCACCAGTTTCAGCCCCTTCCACATCCTGATTTCCTTTGCTCTCCATTGGATGCCATGCCTCCAGCTATCTTGAACCTAAGCTAGAATTCCCTCCCCAAGACCGTCTAACCCACTTTTGGTCATCTGTCTCCATATATTACTGTGTGTCTCACTGTGAAATGTTGTCTGATAAGCATGTTGGAGCATTTTATTTTATTAAATGCAATTGTTCTTGTTTCAATAAATAGGCTGCTCAATAGGTCATGGGGAAGTAAACAGCTTGGATTAATTGAAGTGGAAACATGGGGAAATTTGATTAACATTACTTATTTTGAAGTGATAGCAGCCCTGGGAAGGGCCTTCATAAGTAATTTTTTTTAAAGGTTTAATTTTGCCATTGGTCTGGTCTTTTCTTCTTTGTGGACCTCAATAGCTGCCATTCTGGATTGATCCTCTGATGATGTCCTGCACAGATTCAATCTGCTGACAAGTGGGAGGCTCAGGGAAATAATGCTGATGTTTGTCAGTCTGCTGCCTTATTCTTTTTCCTTCCTCTGCTTCCTCCCTGTGTACTTCTTTGACTCATTCTGCTCAGTGGAGGGCTTGGTGGGTGCACAGCTTCATCACGATCACAGTCACTCTCTGTACATGTGTCTCTTTCTCCAGTGCAGAAGCAGCTCACACCACATTGGCACCACATTATAAGAGTTGATGGGTTCTGGTAGCAGCTCCTTTGGGCAGATATTGCTGCCACCAATCTTTTCGTAATACTAGTCTGCACAGCTTACATGTACTAAATGGTGAAGAGTGAACCACCAATAAGTCTTTGCCAGAAGAGGCACATACCTAAGTAACTATCAGTGATTCATTACACACCAATTAAGATGACAGATTACTTCAACTCAACAAGGTTTAACTATATTACACTTGTTCAGAGATGTGAATATCTAAAAGACACCAGGCTAACCTAAGAAACAACTACAACAGGTATCCAGAACTGGCTAGCTCCTCCCAGAGGCAATCCAAGATATCTAGTGGGCAGAGCTATACAAGCCTTCAGAGTTACCCTTACAGGCCAAATGTTTTGTACAACATTAATCACTCCACCATCTTCAGCTCTTGGTACAGTGACCTTATTTGTGCATGTGACAAAACATTGTGTCTCAATCAATATAAGTTTTAAAAATGACAAATTATCTTGTTGTTAAGGAAACTATTGTTTAAATCTGACCTGTTGCGTGCTAAAACTGTACCAAAGTACAAAGTGACCTACAGACGTGAAACCTCACCATGCTCAGAGCACCGCACTGCAAGAGCTCTGCACTGTTGAAGGAACTGTCTTTAGCTGGGATGTTAAACTGAGGCTCCATTTGCCTTCTTAGCCAGATGTTGAATGCCCCAGTCCACTAAACAAAGTAGAGTACGGTTCTCCCCGCTATCCTGGGCATTACTTATCCCTCAACCCATACTGAAAAAACAGATTATTTGATCATTAGCACAGTGCTGTTAGTAGAACCTTGCTGTGCTTAAATTAGCTGCCACAATTCATACTCTGAAAGAGTGACTAAAAGTGTGCATCACAAGCTAAATCATGGGACATGCCACGGTTACAAAAGGAATATAATTGACAATTCTTTTCTGGTCTGGTTTTGAGATTATTAATCAGCTTTCCTGCTGTTGTATTAAATTTGCACTTCATCCCCCATTGTATTACAGTCACCACAGCTGCTGTGCTTGCTACTGGCCTGCTCCCATATCCCCCTTTTTAATTAGATATAAGCCAAGTCCTTGCTGTCCAGAAACTTGCGCTGTAATTCAGTAGAGTAACACGGGTGCTGATGCCTCTCTAATGTTTCCCCCTATATCTGCAAACAACAGTGGCCACTGGCTACTTGGCTGAGAGCATCACAGCTGGTTTGGAAGCTATAAAACCAAACACAATTACACCACCATTTGTCTTTGTGCATGTACATATACAAAAGTGTGCATTCACATGTACAGACAACATACATAAACACACACTTGATAGCTGAGTTCACGTGGATTACCTTACTGTTCAAATGGCAGAATTATTGAGTTAATTTTCAAAAAAATTTGAAAGTTTGATAATCACACTGCTCAGTCATTAATCTAGCTTGCTGATATGAATCCACTGGAGAATGTAGTCTTGCCATTTTCTCCCGTGCTTTTTGAACCATTGCCTTGGGCTGCGACCTGAGTCATTAGGAAACCACAGACATCTGTAGTTCCCTGATCCTATGCAGGTTACAGAAATATGGAACTGAACCAGGAAGATCAGGACAGCACCCTGTTTCATGTCTACTGCTTTAAGATTGCTTATTATACGTATGGATTCAAAGGGCACCTGAAGAATTTGATGTTATTACAAGAGGATAACAATTATTATTCTTTGGCCGATGAAAGCGACTAACAATTCTAAATGTAGCTACAGAAAAATGGAGATACAAGATGGATAGTCATGCCCTTCAGCCTGTTCCATAATTCAATGATATCTAAGCTGATCAGTATCTTTACTCCATTTTGCCACCTTATATGCATAACCTTTAATGCCTGATAAAAAGCTATAAACCTCAGTTTTAAAATTTTCAACTGATCTAATCTCAATACTTTTTAAGGGAGTGAGTTCCAGATTTTCACTATCTCTTGTATGAAGAAATATTTCCTGACACAACTCGAGAATGGCATATCTCTAATAACTCTTATAACTAGAGGAAAATCTTCTCTCGCCAGCTACTCTGTCAAAACTTCTAATCATCCTAAACATCACAGTTAGATCATTCTTTGATCTTCTACGATCAAGAGAATACAAGTTTAAGCCATGCAATCTGTCCTCAAAATGTAATTTCTTTAACTCTGGTATATCTTCAAATAGAATCATAGAATCCCTACAGTGTAGGGACAGGCCATTTGGCCCAACACATCCATGCTGGCCCTCTGAAGAGCATCCCACCCAGACCCATTGCCCTACCCTCTATTTCTCATGGCTAATGCATCTAAGCTACACATGTCTGAATACTATGGGCAATTTAGCATGGCCAATCCACCTACCATGCACATCTATGGTTTGTGGGAGGAAACCAGAGCACCCAATGGAAACCCACACAGACAGGGGAGAATGTGCAAACTCCACACAGACAGATGTCCAAGGTTGGGATTGAACCCAGGTCCCTGGTGCTATGAGGCAGCAGTACTAGCCACTGAGCCACCATGCCACCCCCTGTGCTACAGTGTCTCCTTTGGCCAATTTATCTTTCCCACGATTCAGTGCCTAGAACCGAACATAACCCAATAAATTGCATCTAATCAGAGTTTTATATAACTGTAATGTAACTTCTACCCATTAGTACAGTACTATGTAACTTAATATCATCAGCAAACTTAGCTGTATGGCTCTCTATTTCTTCATTGAAGTCATCAATAAGTATGGTGACAAAATGAAGCTCCACTCCAAATCCCTGTGATATCAGAATCACATCCTGTCAACAGGGCTACTTTCCCTGCAGACTGTCTCTGAACTTGTCACCTACTCATCTCAATAGATTGCTTCCAATTACACACAATTTCATTTTTGTTAGTAGTCTCTTCTGTGGAACTTTCTCAAATGCATTTTGAAAGGCAATATAAATATCTTCCACAGACAATGAAGCAGTCCATGTTCATATGCAGCAAGACCTGGACAATATCCGGGCTTGAGCTGACAAATAAAAAATAACGTCCATGCCACACAAGTGCCAGACCATGATCATATCCTGCATGAGAGAATCTAGCCATTAACACTCAAAATTCAACTGCATTACCTTTGCTGAATGCCTCATTATCAACATCTGGGAGGTTACCATTGACCAGAAGTTGAACTGAATCAGCCATATAAATACTAGGTCAGAGCAGGTCAGAGGTTGGAAACCTATAGTGAGTAATTCATCACATGACTCCCCAGAGCCTGTCCACCATCTACAAGGCACAAGTCAGAGTGTGATGGAATATCTTCCACTTGTCAGGATGAGTGCAACACCTACAATAGTTGAGACAAAACAAGCCACTTGATTACCACGCTATTCACCACCTTCAACATTCACTGCTTTACCAACGGTGAGACACTGTGTCAGAAATGTATACAAGATGCACTGCACTAACTCACCTAGGTTCCTCCAACAGCACCTTCTAAATTTGTGACCTCTACTACCTAGAAGGTCAGGCGCAGCAGATACATGGGAACACCATCACCTGCAAATTCACCATCCTGATGTTGAACTATATCACTCTTCCTTAATTGTTGCTGTGTCATTATCTTGGAACTCCCTTCCTGAAAGCACAGTGCGTGTCCCTAAACCCAGGAACTGCAGCAGCTCAAGAAGGCAACTCACTACCACCTTCATATAGGGATGGGCAATAATGTTTACCCAGTCAGCTCATAGACAAATAAAAATAAAACTTTATTGTCTTGATTTAATTTCATTTCATTTCTCCTCATATTTGTGATACGTTATCCTCCTCTTCCACTTTGAAGATTGATAAAACACAAGTTTGTCAAATCCTAATTTTCAATTAAAGTATCACCTACATCTAAGAGAGTAGAGCATTAGATAACTAGCAAAAGAAATAATGGAGACAAACAGAAAAAAATGTGTTCATGCAGTGAGTGGTTAAGATCTGGAATGTGTTGTTTGAGAGTGTGGTGAAGATACTTTAAGCAAGGTATTGAAAAGGTGTTGTGAACAGATAAGGAGGGGTATATCAATTCCTCTCTGCTCAACCTCCTCATTTAACCTAAAAGAATATGCAGTTTAAAATCATTAGAGTGTCCTTGAAGTGCAAGCTTTTAAGCTGAGACGACTGCTTGTTAACAGTGGCCTGGATCAATAGCAACTACAATATTGTGGATATCTAAGTTCTTGGTACCTGAAAAGTTGTCTCCAATTTGGTGCTTTGTCTTCCCCCAAGAAAAGCTTTCTGCAGTTTTGCAGTTACAAATCCATTTCCTCTGCACTGCCAAAAACAGTTCCTTGAAATACATAAACAGAAATTGCTGGAGAAACTCAGCAGATCTGGCAGCATCTGTGGAGAGAAATCAGTTAACTTTTTAGGTTCAGTGACCCTTCAGAACAAGTTTCTCTCCGCAGATGTCACCAGACCTACTGAGTTTTTCCAGCAATTTCTGTTTTGTTTCCAATTTCCAGCATCTACAGTTCTTTTGGGTTTTCTTTTTTGTTTCCTTGTAATACAAGCTTGTTTTGTGTAGTCCATATGCAACAGTTATGTTTCCTTAGGTTTCTTAATTGTAAATGAGGTTCCATTTCCAATATGTGAAAATTTTCATAAAGTTATAAATCAAAATAGAAAATAAGGATTTTTTCTTGCCTGGTGGGTTGACTGGTTTCAGTGCCTTTTGATAAATTATTAATTTTAGTTCAGACTCTGTTTGTCTCACATTGGTTTCATGACAGGAGCAACCTGTGGTCGGGAGATTGTGGTGGTAAATTCTAAGTCCGTTTTTGTTTACTTTTTAAAACCATTTCAGGCAACATATGTCCTATCTTTTAAAATCAGGTGATGGAATTCAAAAATCACTAGTCTATATTTAATCACTACACTGACAGAGGGACTTGGATTATTATTTGGAAATGTAGAATGTGCAGGTTCGTGGGGGTTAGGCAAGTGAAAGACACTAGATTTGTTGCTTATGCAGAGAGCCATTACAGTCACAGCAGACTTGAATGGCCTCCTTCTGTTCTATAATGATTCTGTGACTGTAATTCTGTTTTCAAAGGTCCCAGTTACTCACAGTTCTCCTTGTTCTCTCAGCAAACATGTAAAATCCTTTAGTATTGCACTTGATATCCTTCACAATTTTTTTCTCTCATGCTTCCTTTGTGCAGCTTTTGCTTTATTTTTAGTTTCCCTTTGTTGTTTTTCATATCTCCTGCAGTCCACAAAGTGTGTATTTTTTTGCAATATGGTGCATGGATATTATAATCAGTTGGCACTGCACATCTTTGTACTTAGCAACCACATGTAGAACTATATTCTTTCCATTTATATTACTATCCAATAATTTGGATGAATTGGAATCTTAATATCCCTGGCACTATTCCGAAGAAGTGCAGGGGTGTTCTCCAAGTGACCTAGTTGGTATTTAACTCTCAATCAACATTAGTAAACAGAAATCAGGCAACCTGGTCATTATCACATTATGGGACTTTGCTGTGCACAAATTGGTGGCATGTTTCCTCCATTATAACAATGACAGCATTTCAAAATAAGGTGATTTACTGCCTAAAAAGTGCTTTATAACATCCTGTAGTTTGGAAAGTTACTACATTTTCTTTCCTTTTGTTGTCAGGCTTTTTACAGTCACAGAATTGATGAATTCTTAAATCTGCTAGGAAGGCAAAATGGGAATTTTGGCAATGTACAATCCTTGCAAAATCTTCTACCTCCCTTCTATGCCATTCCTTTGTTCCCTTCTCAATCCTTAAATTTCCGTGCTTCAAGAGAAGGTCCCATACCCTGTTGTTCTCATCTTGCTGCAATGAGCTCCGGTTTATGACAAGTTATGGTACTAAAGGCTTCGAACTGAATGTTGCAGGTAATATCTAACACGATATGCCCTCCTCCAGCATGATCCAACCCAACGCCAATCTGAACGCTAATTTAGTGAAACTGATCTGATATCACTTTATACTGGAGGTATAGGAGTCATTGTCTTGTACATCTTGTGGTCACAGTTGTCTCCTGAATTAATTTCAAATGCTTTTGGGAATTGGATGGGAATTTCCCATAAGTCTTATTCAATTCATAGATTCTTTTCTCATCTTTAGCCTCTCCCATGAGACTCCAATAACACTGGCAGTGGGGAGCATTGGGGCACATTAACTGCATTGTATATTATACTTTATTACTTGTTATTATTAATATTAATTATTATTATTATTATTTATAATATATTTGGATTTCCAAAAAACGCTTGATAAGGTACCAGATGTTAAGCTACTTAATAAAATATGAGACATGGCTTTGACAACAGTTTATTAGCATAGATAGAGGATTTATTAATCTGTAGAAAACATAGAGTTGGGATATACAGGATATTTTCATGATGCCAACCTATAACCAGTGGAGTGCCACAGGGATTAATGCCAGGACCACAATTATTCACAATATACATTAATGACTTGGTTGAGGAAAGTGAATGTACTTAAGCCAAGTTTGCAGATGCTACAAAATAGGTGGGAAGGCAAGTAGTGAGAATGACACAAAGTAGAGGGACATAGACAGGTTAAGTGAGTGGGCAAAAACATGGCAGATGCAATATAACATGGTAAAATGTGAGGTTATGCACTGTGGCAGGAGGAATGACTATTATGTAAATGGAGTGAGACTGCATAAAGCCACAACACCGAGGGATTTGGACAACATTGTGCATGGAATAAAAAGATAGATAGGGAAGGCAAATGGAATGTTAGCCTTTATTTCAAAGGGAATGGAGTATGCAAATAGTCTTGCTAAAATAATACAAGCACTAATTAGACCACTCTATTGAACAGTTTCAGTCCCTTTATCTAAAGAAAGATGTATTGGCATTGGAGGCAGTCCAGGCAAAGTTTGCCAGGTTAATCCCTAGTATGGAGGGACTTTCTTGTAAGGAGAGGTTGAGTAGGTTGGGCTCGTATACTCTGGAGTTTAAAAGAATGAGAGGCAACCTTATTCAAACATGCAAGATTCTTAGGAAACTAGACACTGTATGTGTGGAAAGGTTGTTTCCCCTCATAGGACAATCTGGGATCAAAAGGCATAGTCTCAGAGAAAGGAGCCATCCATTTTAAGACAGAGATGAGGAGGAATTTCTTCTTTCCGAGGGTAGTGAATCTTTGGAATTCTTTACTGTGAAGAGGTGTTGCGGTTGTATCATTAAGTATAATCAAGCCTGAGACAGACCGATTTGTAATCAGTAAGGAATCAAAGGTAACGGGGAAAAGGCAGGAAAGTGGAGCTTAAGATCATCAGATCCCCTTGAACGGCAAAGCAAACTCAATGGGTTAAATGACCAACTTCAGCTCCAACCATCTACAGTCTGTGACAATAACTTTTCTGGTCTTTTCCTTCCCACCTATTCCTATGTCACAATTAAAGACTTTGATGTGGCTTTTGTTTAACATCATCAACATTTGTAATTCCTTTAAATCACTGGCTGAAGATCACGCTTGAAGAGTAGAAAATCCAGTCTAAATTTTCTTTCTAAATATGAGTTGGAAAGATCAAAATGGTTTACCCGCAGCTACAAGGGAAAGAGTCTTATTTCAAGTGTAGTGAAAGAGCCCATCCAAACAAACATCTTTCTTTTTATTCCCAATGCTTACTGAGCTTTTCCAGACCTTTTGTTCCTACATTGCCATCAACCTGTGACTTTCCCTCCTTGAACATTTCTGACATGAATAAATAACTGAGCTTTGACAGAAAGTTCTCAAAAACAGGGTATAGGGCAGATACCTGTGTCAGGATGATTCTCTCTGTGCTGCTCGATTTTAAAAGGGGACAATGTTTTCCCTTCAATTTTTATGATTCTAACATTGTTAACAATCTAATTAAAATGCAGTCAAGTCTGACACTTAACCCTTGCCTTTCGTTTGATGTTTACGCTATTAACAATTAGCACAAAACTTAAAATAGCTTCAGAAGCCTTTTGAAACTGTGACACAATTGTCAGTAATACATTTGAAGAGCCTGCCACTTTGCCTACCCAAACAAGATTCATTAATGAGTGAAGCTAAGACAAACTGTCAGATTTCTTTCTCTCTCCCTCTGCTGTTACTTCTTCCCCATTTCTCGTTAATTAGCTTGTTTTCTCTCACTCCGCGGGCTGGTGCTAGAACTGGAGTCAAAGGATGTCAGTTTTTTGTAAACCCAAGCGTCAAACTAATCAACAGGATTAATGACTCTGCAGCCCATTGTACTACAGGTCCAGTAGAAAGGTTTGGGGAAAGCAGACTCCAGCATGCTGCTTTCCATCAAAAACCTGCCAAACCCCTACTGAACTAAAATGAGCAGCGATTAATATATTAACCTTAACAGCTTTGAACTCACATTTTCTGAAAGACTCGACTGCTTGCTGACAAGGGATTGATGGGCGTTTTGATAGGAAGCAAACATAACTACATTACATGCAGTACATCAAAAGACAACCACTTCTTGGGAGCTTTCCTTCTGTATTCCACAGTAATGATGTATGGAGACAAGTGCTCTGAAGTGGGTGGAATTATTCATTATGCTGTCGCCTGCTGATTTGTGTATCCAACAATTTTTGAATAAATATGGAAACTAAAATTAGCCTTTCAGCATAATGTAATTAATTGGATGTTTTTGCATATCTGATTTCTGAATCATACTTCAGTTCATTGCATTTTCCAGCAAGGATCTCACTAATGCAATTTTTTTAACTAGCAGCATGACTGCATTCTTCCCCTTATTAGACAGGCAAGAATGTAGTGGGTTTTCACTTTGAATCTAGTGATAGCACTGAGAATAACCAAGTCAGAAATAATATAGGTCAACTTCAATGGCACTTATCTCAGTACAGTACAGCATTCCATTGTAGCCTGACCTTCATCCCAGACAGGCCTAATCTACCAGCCAACTGGTGTTAGCAAAGATTCACTGTGAAATTTTAATAGGATTTTTCGTTCTTTTTATCTTGGTTCATTTTTCAGTCTGTGCCTTTCATTTTATTTTCTTACTGTACTAATGACATTTTTAATGAGATTTTTTTGTTTCTGTAAACAGTTTACTTTTTTTAAAAATTCTTTCATTGGAGTTTCATTGCATTTGTTGCTCATTGCTAATGCTTCCTGAGTAGGAGATAATGAACTGCCCTCTCAATAATTGTGTTCCATTGGGTGCAGGTAAACCTATGAGGAAGGTGGTTCTAGAATTTGACCCAGTGACAGTGAAGGAATGGCAATATATTTCAAAGTCAAGATTGTGTGTGGTTTGGTGGAGAACTTACAGATTATGGTTTTCCCACACAAATACTGCCCTGACATTTCTAGGTGGTAGGGTTTGGGAGTTGCTGTCCAAGGAGTCTGGGCGAGTTACTACAGTGCATCTTGTAGATAATACCAACTGCTGCTACTGTGTCAGTTGTGGAGGGAGTGAATGTTGAAGGCAGTGAATGGTATATCAATCAAGTGGGCTACTTTATTCTGGATTGTGTCAAGTTTCTTACACATTGTTAGGACTTTACACATCTAAGCGAGTGGAAAATGTTCCACCACAGTCCTAAATTAAGCTCTATAGATGGTGGATAGGCTTTGAGGGGATAGAAGATGAGTTGAAGGCACAGAATTCCAAATCTTTGACCCACTTTTGTAGCCCCAGTATGTATATAGAGTCATAGAGTCATACAGCACAAAGTAGATCCTTCGGTCCAACTTGTCCATGCCAACCAAGTTTCCCAAACTAAACTAGTCCCACTTGTCTGCATTTGGTCCATATCCCTCAAAACCCTTCCCATTCATGTACATCTCCAAACATCTTTTAAAATGTTGTAACTGTACTTGCATCCACCATTTCATCTGGCAATTTATTCCACATATGAACCATCCTGATTGAGACTGTTACATCCAAATTTCTGGTCAGTAGTAGCCCCTAGGACATCGACAGGGGGGACAGCACTGTTGATTGAAAGTCATGGGGAGATGATTAGATTCTCTTTTGCTGGAGTTGTCATTGTTTGGTGCTTGAAAACGTGGCACAAATTTTACTTGCCACAAATCAGCCCAAGCCTTAATCTTACTCAGGTGTTGCTGCATATGGACACAGACTGCTTCAATGTCTGTGGATTTGCAAGTGGCACAGCACACTGTGAAATATCTCCACTTCTGACTGTACGAAAGAGGAAGATTCATTGATGACCCAGCAGAAGATGTGTAAGCACAGGACACTTCCCTGGGAAATCCCTGCAGTTACATTTTGGGGCTGAGATGATTGCCCCAAAACACCATAAACATCTGGCCATACAATGTAGAGAAGCAATGTCTTCATGAAGCCTAGAATAAGAGGCATACTTGCTGCCAGCCCTGACCTGATGGATAGGACTCTCACTTTTGAGACAGAAGGACTCTCGAGTTAAAGTTTCATTTCAGAAGCTTGAGCACAGAATCTAGGTTGACATTGCATGTTGTCCTGAAGGAGTACAACGCGATCGCAAGTAATGGTTTAGGTTGAGATGATAAACTGAGGCTCCATATGCCTTTTCAAATGAAAATGAAAGATTCCACAGCATTCTTTCAAAGAAAAGTCCTCAGCAGTGTCCTGGCCATTTCTTCCTTGCTTCAACCAACTTACCCAATCTAGTTTATCTCTAGGCAACTAACTTGAACAGGAAGTCAGTACCATGGACATCATCATTGTGCATCCACACTGCACAGGAACTGGAAACGGAAGCACTACCCCCATTGTTGCTGCTTGCCATCCAGCTGATCACCCCTCATCACTAGAATCTCACTAACTGTCCCGCTGGTCACCTCCCTGGCCACTAGCCACCTCTCTCACTGTTCCCCTCACTGCCTGGCTCACCACTTCACTCAAAGAGTGGGGCAATGAGTAAGGCAGCAGGTAAGGCATTGAGGGCTCTTTGTGAGTGCTCCTTGGGGGTCAATGGTTATATAGTTCATTTCAG
This sequence comes from Rhincodon typus, assembly GCF_021869965.1. Taxonomy (NCBI): domain Eukaryota; kingdom Metazoa; phylum Chordata; class Chondrichthyes; order Orectolobiformes; family Rhincodontidae; genus Rhincodon; species Rhincodon typus. Next base: position 119,335,033 of record NC_063333.1, on the reverse strand, counting down.
GGGTGCTAGGCCAATACATGAAACATACTCAAAGTATCATACTATTACCAAATTCTGGGGGTCACTGGCTGTGGCATCACAGGCACTGCAATTACATGAGGCAACATATCTAGGTATTATCCCACTTCTATTTGAGGGAATTCACTGTGTGTAAGTTGCTGTGTTTGAAATATCACAACATGACGACACTTCTAAAGTATTCAATTGCTGTGGAGCATTTTAGGACATCCTCATTATCTGAAACACGCTCTTCTAATCCAAGTTATATTGTCCTTTGTTTGGCTCAAATGCCACACTGATTAAAAGCTATCTATTTAAATGAATGGTAGCTAGGAATTATGGTAGTGCACTGGGAATCAAATGAGGTCAAATCCAACTGTGATAGTTTGAGAACTAGTGTCCAGCTTAAAACAAATCTGGAATTGAAAGGCTGCCAGGATTTTAAAGGACCTCAGGAGTACATGCTGGGAGGCAAGGGTGAGAAAATGTCTAGGGTAGCTAGGAGTGGAGTGCTTTTCACCAGTGGTGGGAGGTCAACTCATGACCCTCTCACCCTTGGACCATTTAAAGTTTTTCAGTGGCTACTTAAGGGCCTCACCTTACTACGATGTTATGTCAAACACCCCATGGTACTCCAGGTATGTCAGTATACCATTGAAAGACATGTCCTTGACATCATCACAATATTATAGCCGATATGCTGGGGCTAAAAAAAAGTCTCATACTCCATTTTACATCAGCATCACTTGAAGCACGACTTGCTACTAGACGTGGGCTCCTCTGTTGTAATCTAATAATTATATATTATGTTATATATATTAACCCAGCGTCTGAAAAATCTAATGTGTGTATATAATCATCAACTGTGATAAATATCTGTTGGATTCTTCAATACCACAATATCTACACCTGGTTTTGTATGCTATAGGAGAGAACATTGCCTCATCAGGTAATACACTTTGCTGAAGGCAAAACTCACATCGTCTGCCAGGGCTATATTTTGCCAACAGTAGGGCAGGTCCACACAACTACATGGGAGACAGCCCAACAAAGTCTTGGGTTCTCACTGGGGCTGAGAACAGAAGCCCGCTGATCAGCAAGCTGTGGTCCATAAAGGGCTTCCAACATCAAAGGACACCCCTCAAAAACACTGCTGATTTCCATGGTCTGTGTACAGTCCCAATAGTGGCTTCTGTTCCCTCTGGCAATCATGAAACTGATGAGCTGTCAGCTTTCTAATTAACCAACAATCCTTGAAGGTGGGACTTCACCCCTTAAAAGGGATGTGAGACACAACTCCAGGCCATTAATTGCCTGATGCTTATAAAATGCAGTCAGGGCTCACAAAACCAGCAGAGGCCAAATTTCTTGAATGAGGCTACTGCCACACTGTGAAATTCCAGCCCTGGTGCCAACAAACTGACTGTGAAGATGTTGACATTGTGTCAATAGTGCTAACAATTTCATTTCAGGAAGGAATTCTACCATTCTTAGCCAAACTGGTTTATGTAACTCCAGATATACACCAATGTGTTTGATTCTTAACTGCTCATATAAGAAGTGATCCACAAGCCACTCAATAATATCAAACCACTATTAGAAATATTACGAATGAAACTGGATGGATTTCTCAACTAAGATGTAAACATGATTGGATATGCCAAAGGCTCAACCTGCTTGTTCAACCTTGCAAAGTCTTACTCACTAACACTTGTGAGCTGGTGCACAAGTTGAGAGCATTGTCCTGCAGATTAGTTAAGCAACACTCTGACATAGTGTTAATCGCAGATTGATAAGTATTAACTAACATCCCAGAATTTTCCAGACAGAATATTTTGGGCAGGTGCTGGTGTTGCATTTAAGAAAGTGCCTCTGTTAAAGTGACAGCTCCGATGTCATAACGGTTCAACAACTAGAATATGGCCATCTACCTGATAAAGACACAGTTTTTTTTTGGTCATTCACAGGGTGTGGGAGTCACTGGCTAGGTCAGCATTTGTTGCCAATCCCTAGTTGCCCAGAGGGCAGTTAAGAGTCAATGACATTGCTATGGTTCTGGAGTCACATGTAGGCCAGACTAGGTAAGGACAGCAGTTTCCTTTCCTAAAGAACATTATTGAACCAGATGGGTTTTTCCCCTGACAACCATATCATGTCACCATTAGACCCTTAATCTCAGATGTTTATTGAATTCAAATTCCACCATCTGCCATGGTGGGATTTGAAACCAAATCCCCAGAATATTTTCTGGGCCTCGGGATTAACTGTTCAGTGATAATACCACTAGGCCATCAACTCCCCACAATTGGGCCGCACGTGTGTTGAGAGACCTGGTGAACAGAATCACAGGAGGTTTTCTAGGATCCCTTGCAGCAAACCTCTGAGTTAATTCCTTCACCATTATCACATCTACTTTTACAGGTTCCTGTTCACTTTCATCCTCCTCCTGCAACCTGACCGCTAACATTCCACTAATAGCTCTTCCATTAGTATACCTTATGCCTCTTGTACTACCTTTTCAATGTCAACCTGCATATTACATACAGCTCATTGTTGCTCCCACATTCATTAAATTTTACAGCAGAGAATGTGGCCCTATGGGCCTGGGTAGATCTGCAAAAGAAACTTCCAATTAGTCTCACGCATCCTTTTTGAGTACAGAAGCAGGGATGTCTTGTAGCAATTATACAGGGTCTCAATGAGACTACCCCTGCAGTATTGTATTCAGTTTTCATCTCCTTAGCTGAGGAAGCATGTTCTGGCTAAGGAGGAAGAGCAACAAAGATTTACCAGGCTGATTCCTGGAATCGTAAGACTGATGTATGAAGACAGATTGAATCAGTTATTACTATATTCATTGGAGTGTAGAAGATTAGGGGAGGGGATCTCATAAAAAGCCATAAAATTCTAACAGAACTACACAAGATAAATGTTGCCCATTCTGCTAGCCGATGCCCGATTTGCAACCAATAGGTGTCATCCTCCCTGGCTGCCATCCCTCTATGCTTGGTATCATCAGCAAATTTTAAAATTTTACTCTGTATGCTAATATTCGAGTAATTCATTGATATCAAAAAAGCCGTTGTTCTAATACTGACCCATGGGAATCACAATCATTGACCATCCTCCATAGCCATAGTCATTTCCTATGACTTCTTGTAATCCAAGCTGACACTGACACTCTTATTCCATGAGCTTCAATTTTTTTTACCATCCTTTTATATGGTACTTTGGCAAGCATTTCTAAAATTGATATTGATAACTGTTACTCCATCAAAAACATTTAATTAGAATAATCAGCAATGATCTGCCTTTTACAAATCCTTTTACTTAATCCATGGCTCCGTCAACAATTTTCTTAGATCTGTATCGTTTGGTTAATAACTATATTGCCAGTTGGAATGGCTTGCCCATACTTACTCCATCAAGATCCCAAATAATTTTGAAAACCTCTATTAAATCTATCCATGCCTGCTCTGCCCTGAAGAAGAACAATTTCAGCTTTGCCAGCCTTTCAATAAAACAACAAACTTTCTCCCCTATTTTTGTGGAAGGGAAAGCAAACACAAGGAAAAATAATCTTGAAATTAGTAAAGCCCTGTGGTTACTTCACTTTCTTGTGAAGTGGCTTGGCTGTAGGGTTTTTTTGCATCCATTTGAGCTCAGTTTCACATCTCATCTGAAAAACACACAGCCGAGCACAATTCTTGTTCAGTATTGCATTGCCGGGTTAGCCTGGATTATGTGGTCAGATTCCTAGAGAGGGCTTAAGTCCATAACCTTATAATTCAACAGCTTTTTGCAGATTGCAACTTTAACATAAATTGAGTCCTATGAAATAACATTTGACACCAAATCAAATTTAGTCAAAGAGGTAGATATCAAGGGGAAAGCAGCAGGGAAATTTGAGGAGGGAATCCCAAAGATCAGGGATTAAGTAGCAGAAAGTACATATGCACAGGAGTCTAGATTTGGAGAATCACAGATTTTTCAAATTCTTGTAGATTTGAAGCAGCAGAGAAAGAGCTAGAGAGAGACAAAGCCACCAACAGTTTTTGAAAATGGTTGAAAACTGAGGTTTTGCTAGCTAGAAAAATATCTGTTCAACCATTACCAAATGTTGAACAATCAGAATATACAGTGAAGACATTGAGAGATATGGTATTGATGTTAGTTGAATGATGCTTGTATATATGTGGAGCTAAATTTGTGCTTTCAAATTATGTCACTGGGAGGGAGCATGTAGTTGAAGAATTAAGGGGACTCCAGAGGGATGATGAGAACAGGCAGAGACTCCAGAATTGTATCAGTCATTGGTTGAATGGATGGAAAAGTGGCAAATCATAGAATCCCTATAGTGCGGAAGCAGAGCATTCGGCCTGTTGAGTCCACACCACCCGTCCAAAGAGCAACCACCCAGATCAACTCCCAATACCTTTTCCCTCTAACCCTGCATTATCCCGTGGCTAATCCACCTCGCCTGCACATCCCTGGACACTATGAGCAATTAAGCATAGCTAATCCACCTAACCTGCACATCTTTGCCTTGTGGCAGGAGCACCCACATAGGCACATGGAGAATGTGAAAACTCCACACAGGCAGCCACTAACAATGGAGGGGATCCTTTGTAAATCAAACTTATTGTCACCAACCAAGAACACACCCAGTAATTGATGATTTGTGATATCCCTTCCAGAACTGTAATAACTTGGAGACACTAACCCCAGGGGTATGCTATGATGTGTGTGTGTGTGTGTGTGTGTGTGTGTGTGTGTGTGTGTGTGTGTAGAGAGGTAGTTCTTGGAGGCTAAAGGAAATTTGTTTACATTTTACATGCAAACAAAGTACAGAATTGTGCATTGGGTTTTTAGTTTAGAAGGTCAGATATTGGCCTGGATTTTCAGATGGCAAGGTAATTGTTTCTGAAGGATAGATGACAGCTGCATATGGGGCCCCTGTAGAATCTCCATTGCAGCTGACTCTGAAGAATTTGCCTGGAAAATTGAAGATTCTGCTCATCAATTCCCCTATGTCTAGAAACTTCTAAAAGTATCCCTTTAAATCAGGCAATTTGAGGGGTTAGGAAAAGTTAGTTTATTAAATATCAAATCTAATTCCAAAGGAACAATTAATTTGACTCCCAACTTTCCTTAGATGGAAGGTTAGGTCCACCAACTGGACCTCCCCAGACCCTGACTCTAACCCTGATCTGACACCCCTTTCCCCGGGGTCTAACATTCCTGCTCACATCTCTGGATGGGACATTCCCTCTTCCCTGCCCAAGAACTGACCTTCCACAGAATCTGACCACCCTCTCCTTCACCAGATCTGTCTCCCATGCTGTCATGACTAGATTGAATGGTCCCTTCCCCCCGTGATTTGACCCCCTACTCCCACCTCCCAACTGACCTCCACTTCTCCCACTCAGCACCCTCCCTTTGTTACCCCGACACCCGTATCACACCACAAACCAAACAGCCCTTCCCTACGACTAGAATCAACATCACAATGCCCCTACCTCCCCACTGTGTCTAGTCACCACCATACACACCCCACCCACCCCAGCCCTGCTTGCCCTGCTATCACTCACTCTGACCTACCCCAAAACACTCCATCAAGTACCAGACACCATTGCCAGCTTGCACCTTGATATCCTATTCCCTGGCACCCCAACCTGGAATCCTACCCACCTGGCATCCTATGCTGGCATCCTAACCTTATACTTACCATAAGTACTTACCATTTGACAACAGCAAAGATCCTGAACCTTTAGATTTTGGAAAATGGCAACTAGCTGCTCTGTAAAAGGGGCTCATTCAACACCCCCCAACTCTTATATGCAGTGAGGGGCCTGTCAGCATCGATGTAGAACGTCTTATTGATTACAATCTCCTGTCAGAAATGCAGAGCTTTATCATTGTGTAAAATATAAGGAGTAGGTTGCCACTCCTCAGAAAATCCAACCCACTGATTCTTTTTTCTTTTGGTTAAGGGAACATTCATAGCTTTTAAAAATCTTTTGTAGTTTCAGTTTGGGCAATTTTGTCAAAGTCTTGGCTGCAGCTGGATGTGTAAGACAGTTGCTTCAAAATAAGGGAGATAGTTTAAAACTCTTAAGAAATAGATTACCTCAATATAAAGAATTTAGGTTAAAGATTCCAGACCAGAAGTGTTTGTTTAAAACACAGGAGTTATTTTAAACTGAAAAAGTCTATGCTGTGATGGTACTGGGCCTTTAAGAGAGATTTACTCAGCGCTGTTTCTCTTGCAGAGAGATGTTGCCACAATGGTGCCTGAATACTTCTTCAGAAGCCATGGGTAAACAGCTTTGAGCTCCCTGAGCATTTTTAAATATAAATTGGACAAAAGAAGCATAAGTGAGTGGAGTCAGGCTCATACGGACCCAGAGTTTTAGTTTTGCTTTCTGTTGGGGTTTGGATTTGGCTGTTGAAGTTGATAGATACAATTCTCTCTCTGTTGCAGCATAAAGCTAGAGTTTTCTCTCTGCTACTAGATTGTTTATTTCAGTGTTCCTTTCTCCTGGACTGGAAAGGACATAACACATGTGGAAAATCTGTTTTGCTGAATTTGTCTTTGCCAAGGGTGTGCTCATGGGATGCTGCTATATTGAAACAGTTGATGATTAGTACTTAAATCATATATGATTTTATTAAGTATTTCAATTGAGTTAAAGTTATGACAATTCTTTTCTTGTTTGTATTTTAACTGTGTTGTGAGAAGACTAGGGGTGGCATGGTGGCTCAGTGGTTAGCACTGCTGCCTCACAGTGTCAGGGACCTGGGTTCAATTCCAGCCTCAGGCAACTGTCTGTGTGGAGTTTACACTTTCTCCCTGCGTCTGTGTGGGTTTCCTCTGTGTACTCTGGTTTCCTCCCACAGTCCAAAGATGTGCAGGGTAGGTGGATTGGCCATGCTAAATTGCCTGAAGTGTTCAGGGATGTGTAGCTTAGGTGGGTTATAGGGGGATGGGATGCTCCAAGGGTCAGTGTGGACTTGTTGGGCCAAAGGGCCTGTTTCCACACTGTAGGGATTCTATGATGATGATATGTGTTTTGCTTAAAGCCTAGTAGTGGACCAATTGATTCACATGTGGAACACAGCACCTTGTACTTGCCTTTAAATAAGATCAAACATTAGGGTCTGGGCTATCTCTTTGATATATTTTTGTGGGGTTTGGTTTGGTCCATTACAATGCGCAGTAATATAGAGAGACTATCAGATTCTCCAAACTGGCAGTTGAAACCACAACTAAGTTCAAATCCGCTGTGCAGCTGAGAAAGAAATCCTGTCTGGTTTTGAGTACTGTAAATGAGTGTTGTTGGGATTGATGAGGTTGTAGTTTACAGTGTAATTCAAAATCTTTAAAATTCTGTTACTTGCAAGTAGTTTGGTTCATTGTTTTTTATCTTCATTCTTTTTACATAATAAATTTCTGCTTTACTGATGAAACCAATTCTGCAGGAGTATGTGTTTGTGTTCCAAGAAAAATTACTTCTTTGAACCAAAAAAAAATCTACCAAGCCAGATTTCAATCTGGGATGTAACTTACCCAATAATAACATCAGCTGGGATCATAATAATTTAATGAGCTGTCTTTTAATGCATCTTCAGCATCACCAAGATGACAGTGCAGCAGCAAGTGCTATGTTTGAGCTCTTGAGTTTGTCCACTTCCATCTGTTTTTCTTTCTTTTATTTTCTTTCTTTTATTTTCTTTTTGATTGGTGGTATTCTCACTTATGAGTCAATCCAAAGATCTGAACACAAAATCCAGGCTGTCACTTCACGTTAGTACTGAGGATGTGCTGCACCATCAGAGGTGCTGCTTTCAGGAGAGTCATTATGCCAACCACTGTCTTCTCAAATAGACAAAAAGGATCTGGGTACATTATTTAGAAAAGGGAGAGAGGAATTCACCCCAATCTTTCGGCCATATTTATCCCTGAACCCCAAAGTCAATAATACTGATTGTATGATCAGTATCATTATTCTGTTTGTTGGACCTGCCATGTGCAAAATGCCTACTTTATTTTGAAACATTGCAAAAAAAAAGGTTATCATGCTTCAAAGTATAACATTAGTTGTATTCCACTTTGGGACAACCTGTAATCTTGTCTTAAATTCTCTTTTCCCAATTTTTTTTTTCTTTATTATAGTATTGTGGAAGGACTGTTATTCTGAACTTTTTATTTCTTTATTTTTCTAATTTATTACTATGATTTTGTACTTTTGAAGGTCTGTAATGCTGGGCATTTTGTTTCTTTATTTTTAAATTTTTTTCCTAAGAATTTGCTCTCAAGAATCTGTACCTAGGGCCTTTATACCTATGATGATGCCTATGTGGTGACTTGTAAACTTTTCACTGTACTCATATGAGTACATGTGACAATAAAGCTAATTCAATTCAATTATTGAAAGATACTATATAAATGTAACTCTTTATACCATTCCTTTTTTTCTTCCTTTAGAGGAAAGGAACTAACAACCATATCATTTGGCCGAGATATGATTCTTCTCTTCCTCACATGTCATGCCCTACAATAAAATTCTTAATCCCCGTGATGCACAAAATTTAATTAGTCTGCTCTTTATAACATTTCAGGAAGGACAAAGACCTCTGATAGAGGTTGTTGCAAAATCTTGATACATGTGGAAGGATTTGATACCACCCACTCTGGCCTCAGGGTCAAATTTATAATTGCCATGTGACACAGCCTTTAATTAAGATTTGGTATTGCTGAATACATGCTGGAAGGACTAAATCGTTTTGGGAAAAGAGCTTCCTTAACAAACAGAACTACAAATTCAGGCGATAAGAAAATACAGACAGACAAGATGGATTCGTTAGCAATTCAAAATTCATCCAAAGACACATCAATAAATACTTGTAATACTTCCCTCATCTAGGGGAATGTGTCAGGGAGCTAAGCAAAGGTGGATAGCAAGATACCAGGTTGAAAAGTGGGCAAGAAAGTGGAGCAGAGGCTGAGATGACAGTAGCCATGATCATTTCAAATGGCGGAACAGGTTTGAGGGACTGAACACATAAGATCTCTAAAATGCAGATAGAGGCCATTTGACCTATCAAGTCTGCACCAACCCTCTGGAGAGCATCCCACTTAGTCCCATCCACCCTATCCCTGTAACCCTACACTTGGCATGACTAGTCCACCTAACCTGCACATCCTATACACTACAAGGCAATTTAGCATATCCAATCCACCTAATCTGCACACCTTTGGGCTGTGGGAAGAAACTAGGATACCTGTAGGAAACCGAAGCAGACAAGAGGGAATGTGCAAACTTCACACAGACAGTCACCCAAGGCTGGAATTGAACATGGGTCCCTGGTGCTGAGAGGCAGCAGTGCTGACAACCGTGTGAACTGCTCCGAGTTCTTCTGTTTTCATATTTAACAGGAGAGAGTATCAAATGCATGTCTGACAGAAGGATGGAACAAATAAGTGTACAGTCGACAGATGAGGTAAAATCACGATGCACAAGAGAGGCATAATCTTCTGCTCTCTCTGGAAGTGGGAGAGGCATTAAATTAGTCAGAGTGGAGGTGAAGAGTTTTTTTAATCAAACTTTCAGAGATGTTATTACACAACTCTGGAGAACCTGGGATTTGAACCCAGGGCTTATGAGTTCAGGTGTAGGGACACTATCACTGCAACATAAGAGCCCTCTGCCCCAGACATGATGTACCTAAATCTGCTTTCCCGCCTCCACCTGAATTCAATTCTAGGTGGGCATCTCCTTGGTCAAAGTTTCTGATCAAGGGATTAGATACATGGAGAGGGGCCCACTCCAAGACAAACCCCTATCCTTCCTGCCAAATCTCCTGCTCCCTTCTCCCCATGGACACCAGGCTGCAAAGCCCTGTCTGACACTACAGGTAACCTGGGGTGGTCCACCATCCTGGAACTTTGGTGCCTCCAGCAACCGACACCTTCTCAATGTTGGGAGAAGAAGGAGAGGATGTGCTGAAGGATAGTTTCGGCTGCTTGATGGAGGGAGGAAGCCGCCCTACGATCTGTTGGGATGGACAGAGGTAGGATCACGCAGGGAGCTTTAGCGTCGGAGGATCCTAGGTCCAAATGATTATGGGGAGAGCAAGGGTCAGACTAGGAAGTTTATTGTCAAAGATCTGAGACTTAAGGGTAATTGTGGGATGCTCAAGGATGATACAGGGAGTGACAGATGCATGGCATTTTGAAGTTCTGGAGTTGGGAAATGTACCACTGTGCTGGTGGGAAAATCAAGGAGCCCAGCTACGTCATTGTGACTAATAAGGGGATGGGTGGAACATACCTGAGGGAAAGGTAGGTGTGTTGTCCTGAGGTACAACCAAGATGGAAGGAAATTCAATACTGACTGAGGGGGTATGCAGTTATTGCTTCTATTGCCAGGCTCAAGTCTTCAGAGGCCAAACATATAGTTGCATCAACAAGAAGTGATCTCTGCAGTGATCCTGCAGGCTGGGATTGATTACAGTAGGTTGGGTGGACACCAGGGTGTATCTGATGTTGAGAAGGAATGCTCAGGACCGGAAGCAAGGCCTCAAAAAATTTGCTACTGGATTGTTTGTTGTTCTCAGACTACCTTCTTCACTAACTATTGTGCAGTGGCAGAGGAATCAGGGAATGTTGGGGGCCCTGGCAGGGCAATGGGAGTGACAGCATAGGGTCAAGCAGCATGAGATGTTGGCAACCAGGGACCAGTGTGACGTCAGGCATTGACACACTGCCAAATATACCACAATCAGGGCAGCTCCCTGCACACATAGGAGGCAGAGGATGTCATGGGCTGCTGTCACTCACATATGCCAACATTCCCAGGAAAACCTGCACCTGGGAGGCAATGCAATGATGGAAGCTTTATTCCAGATTTCTACAGGGATTGTGAATGGAATGTCTCAGTAAGCAAAGACATCACCTGTACAGAAGAGGGAATGCATTTGTTAGATTCCCGACAGACCTGGGTAGCCAGAGCTCTGGGATTAACTGACAAATGCAAGATTTCCACAGATGAAAAAGCCAATTGACTGCACACACATGGTGCTGAAAGTTCCCTGGGATCAGCTAACAGCATCCATGAACAGAAAGGAAGTTGAATCTCTGAGTGTGCAGCTGATCTGTGATCACCAGAAACAAATCTGTCAGATGAGCGTGTGTTATTCTCTGTCTATGCGTACATCCTCACTGACTCACTGGTGCTATAAGAGTTTGCTCCCTCTCATCAATTGCAGGGTTGTCTCCTTGATGATAGGGGATATTTACAGAGGATCCTGCCAATGACACCTGTGCAGAAACTCCAAATAGCAGCACAGGAGGACCCCAATGCCACGCAATGTGCCAACAAGAGCACCAATAAAACACACTGTTGGACTGCTAAAGGCAAGCGTCCATTCCTTGGTCTGCTCAGGTAGTGCACTCTCCAGAAAGGACTGACTGTGATCTTCCACCACAACCATACCTAGCAAAGGGTGAGGAGGCGGGCAGGAACTTGCAGAGGGGGAGGTGGAGGTACCTGCTGTCAGTTCTTTACAGGAGGGAAATGATGATGCAGGTCAGGAAGGAATGGAGGGTGAGATGCTGCAGATACCAAGGTGATGGTGTAATGTGGCAGACAGGCCCATGACATCCTGACAAGCACCAGATCCCAGGCTGGTGAGGTACTGCTACATTTGTGTAATGTCAGCTCTGATGGTTGGCAGTCCAGGCTTCCCTTGTTGGATCAGAATACTGTTTAGAATATTTTTGTGGCTGCATTGAAATTGGCAATTTCAACATAATACCATTGGTATTGTTTGAGCCTGCTTGACGTAATGGTGCTTATTCCAATTCTTCAGAGTCATCACCCGCAGAGGTGGTGCTCAGGTGGAGGTGGAACTGGGGGAAGGCTAGTACTTTTTTTCAGTTTTCAACTTGCTGTAAGGGCTGGCAGTGCAGAGCAAAAAGACTATCTGCTGGCTACACACAAACTGTTAACTCAACAATGATTCTGGTGTTACTCCTTATGTTCACTTACCAGATGGTGAAGGTTCCTCACCCAATGTCTATGAAATTGTGATCTCTCCAATGCCAGAGGTTCTAGTATCTATGCCCTTGCCAGTAAATTCCAAGCCTTTTCCTTTGTTGGGATTATGATTCTGATGTCTGCAACACTTTCACCTGTCTTTGATCTCTCCCGCCTATTATGAGCCTTTATCTCCTACAGACAGTCAGAATGATTGCAAGTCATCGCAATGGGTATATGAGAAATCTATGTGCATGCATTTCATGATAGCTCCTGAGCTCTACATAGTAAGCATTTCACCCCAATGCTGCCATACCACTGGTACAACATTCACAATATGAAGTGACTTCCATACAATCTATATGTTCCATCAAGCAACCCAATCTCCTATCTGACAACACTCTGCACTCATACACTTGCTCTGCTTGATGCCTTTATGAATATCACTTTGCAGAGACTATATGTGCCACTTAATTTTGCAGAATTCAGCAGATCATTCGTCTGCTTTCGCCGCTGGTCCTAGATTCTGGAGTGGGTCCCACAGATGCCAATCCTCATGGCAACCTCCATCCAGGCTACTTTTGTCAAATGGGAGACCCTCCTGTTGTGATTCCCCTGAAACATGACCTCCCATCTTTCCTGGATGGCATGGAGGAGAAACTGCAGTGGAGGCATCACTGAACCATGAAGTTACTCTTCTCCTTCTCTGAGGCATCAGCTCATGAGGGGGTGGGGGAGAAAGTCCAGACAAACTGGCAGCCAAGTAACACTCAGAGTGATACTCCTGGCTTGGGGAGAATGAATATCCATCTGGGCTCACTGGGCGTCCTTTAAAGATGGCCTAGATAACGCCATGAATTTACAGATGTTTGATTAAAATTTCTACAAAGATCAACATAATGATTGGAGCATAAACATGGCTTTAAGATAGAAGCTGAAGAAACATAAACACATTTTTTTTCAGAAATTACTTGTAAAAATGTAGTTTTTAACATAAAGCAAAATTTGACATCCCACAAATACAAGTAAAATCAGCTCTTGGGGGCGGTGCTATTGTTCTGCTGTAAGTCTGAACATTTAACAAGGGTTCAGGGCTTTCACAGGGAAACCAGTAATGTGAAAGGGCAAGTTTTCATCAATTCAGTGATTTCAATCTGATTACAACCTGGTCGGACTTCAGCAGTAATTCTGTGGAGAGGCGGAACTGCAATTTCTAGATTTCCACATTAAAATTGTGCACATACAGACTCCAGAAGTTTCCGTCACCTTCAGCGGTGATTGTCTCACTGACATAAAACTGGAAGGTCTGGGCCCTAGCTTTTCAAGAAATATATTCAGATGATGGAACACTGACATTGTTTTTTTACTTATTTGGTCAATTTGTTGCCCATCCCTAAATGCAATTGAGATGTGGTTAGTGAACTGCCTCCTTGAACCACTGCCAGCCTAGGAAGGGTCACAGCACCAACACACATTTGACATTGTCCAAAGGAGGAACATCCGAAGAGCAGAGCTTCAGCAATTGGAAAGATAGCCTGCATTACTTGGGCACAAGTATCATTGAGTCATAGAGATGTACAGCATGGAAACTGACACTTCAATCCAACTCATCTATACCAACCAAATATGCCCAATTAATTTATTCCTATTTGCAAGCATTTGGCAAATATTCCTCTAAACCCTTCCTATTTATGTACCCATCCAAATGCTTTTTAAATGTTGAAATTGTATCAGCCTCCACCACCTCCTCTGTCAGCTCATTCCATACACACACCGCCCTTTGCGTGGAAAAGTTGCCTTTTAGGCCCCTTTTAAATCTCCCCTGTCTCACCTTAAACCTATGCCCTCTAGTTCTGGACTCTCTTCCATGGGAAAAAGACCTTGGCTATTCACCTTATCCATGACCCATATGATTTTATAAACCTTCATAATGTCACCCCTCGGACTCCGACACTTCAGGGAAAATAGACCCCAGCCTATTAAACCTTTCCCTATAGCTCAAACCCTCCAACTCCAGAAACATCCTTGTCAATCTTTTCTGAATCTTTTCAAGTTTAACAACATCTTTCCTGTAGCAGAGAGACCAGAACTGAATGCAGTATTCCAAAACTGGTCGGTCAGAATGACCTACAGTACTCGGGTAAAGTGACCAATAGATGCCAGTAGGAATGTCCACTATGCTGGGGCGTTGGAGCAAATGAGGGATAATATTATCGACACGATAACATTAGCAATGTCACCAGGTATAAGAGTAGCGAGAAACTATTGAAAGGGAATCAAGGAAAAAAAAATTTCTGAAGAAGGGTCTAGGCCCGAAACATCAGCCTTCCTGCTCTTCTGATGCTGCTTGGCCTGCTGTGTTCATCCAGCTCTACACCTTGTTATCTCAAGGAAAAATGCATTGGCCTAAATGGGGAAAATGAGTTTGATGTGTTGGAAATTGAGATAATGAAGTTTGAGGGAGGAGGTCAGGAAGCAAAATGGGACAGTGGAAGGAAAAGGGTAGATGATGAAGCGCAGATTTTTAGATATTTAAGGCATTCTCTGTGACAAAGGATGTTGTGTCATTGAGGACTCCCAGACCAGACAACATATAGATCGACCGAGCTAGTGAGGAAGGTGACACTGAACCATTAATATTACAAGCCACTTATGTTGGATTTGCAAAATGTATGGCAAGATGCCTGATAAACCTCGACAATGTTGAACGCAAGGGGTGCCTTAGCCTAGCATCTCCCAGTAAGTCCAAGTCAAATTGGGAAACTGGAGTGACTGCTGGGACTATTTAGGAGAAAGTTGCCGTGGGCTTGTACAGGATGATACAGACTAGCTAGCCACGCTCACACTCGAGGTCTTACTCAGCCATTAATTATCCTGCACGATGGAAAAGAGATTCAGCACCAGGAGCAACATCATTTACCAGATGTGGCCTCCCCTAATGTCCAGCTGTTAGTTCTTCAGTTCCAACCTCGCAGATTAATTACAGCGATTGGTTACTTATTACAGCTCCAGTCACACCTGCAGCCTCTGCAATTAGTCACTAGATTGCTGTGAAATCCTAAACAGATGCAAATTGGCCCCTTGCCATTTTCTAGCCAGGTGTGCCCTGCTGAGGGATAATAGTGTTTCTCTTTCAATTGGGATGAATTTCAATCACTGTTCTTCCCCTTCATTGCCTATAACATATAGTGATGGTCAATGGAGATACTGTGTCCCTGTTTTAATAAATTAATGTAAAATAATCTTCATCTGTAATTTCATGCAGTAATTCTTCACCTTACAAAGGATGGCTAACCTTAAGCTTTCAGATTGTTGTTACACAGCTTTCCTGCTTTTAACTGTAGTTATTTTATCTCACACAATTCCCCTGAGTCTAAACAGAGACTAAAAATCATCTCTGGTGATTTGCCTGAGAGATACTGAGCGTCTGATGAGAACACAGTAATATTTTTTCCTGATATTTAGCCGTCAGGGAGAATGCGATGAGTCAACTTTCCTATGGGTTAACTTCTCTTCTGTACCCTGTTCCCCACCCCTGTACGGTTTCTCTTTGTAAATTACATTTTCCTCTGCTACTTTCTCTGAGGCATTGATCCTTGCAACCCTGCAGTACACCATTCAAATGACCATTCTTGATGTGTGAACTTCAACAGTGAGCAGAGTCTATTTTTATTACTGAACAACACAACCAAATACAATTATGTTTCTGTTCAATGAAAATCCAGAGTGGACACGGTGTCTAATCATTTCCACCTCCTAAACATAAAGGTGAATAAAATGTGAATAATCAGTTTCTTTGGGTTTTACTTCCCTCTCTCTCCATCCCTGCCTAAGTTATCCTCCACCTATTTATGATATAAGCTACATATTTATCATCCAGTTAGGTTCTTCCCATTGGAACAGGAGTAGACCCTTCAGTCTTTTGAACCTGTTCTGCCATTCAGTTAAATCATGTCTGATTTTTTTATCTATTCACAGAATGAGAGCATCAATGGCTTGTCCAGCATTTATTGCAAATCCCTAATTTCCCAGGGACAGTTAACAGTCAACCACATGGCTGTGGGTCTGGAGTCACATATAGACCAGACCAGGTAAGGATGGCAGTTTCCTTCCCTGAAGGACGTTAGTGCACCAGAAGGAGTTTTCCAGCAATCAACACATGGTCATTCCAGATTTTTTTTTTTCATTGAATGCATATTTAATGGGATTTGAACCACATCCCCAGAACATTACCTGGGTCTCTGGATTAACAGTCCAGCAATGTTACCACTAGGCCATCGCCTCCCCATTATCTTAAATCAATTTACTTATCATGATTCTGTATTTCTCAATCCCCTTGACTAACACAAATCTATTAAACTCAGCTTTAAAATTTTCAACTGACTTCACCTCAACTCTTATAGAGGGAACAATATTCCAGAATTCCATATGTGATAAAGTACTCCGTGACACCACCCTGAATGGTCTAGCTTTAATCTTAAGATTATTGCCATCTTTGTGCTGGATTCCTCCAAAATACTTTACCTCAACTAAGCCATCAGATCCTTCAATCACCACAACACCCTTTAATTCCCTTTTCCCAAGGAAATAGGAACCCAGTCTAGACTTTCTAAAATCAATTTTGTTATGACATACTTCTGGACAAGGCTGGACTCGAACTCAGGTTCTCTGAGGAAGGGCCGCCTCCACGGCACCACAAGAGTCTTTTATTAACATTTCTTACCTTTTAAAACTTTTTATCTCCAGTATAATTTTGGTGGATCTGCACTGCATCCCCTTCAAAAGCAAAGTTTTGTTCCTGGGATGTGGTAAACTGAACACAGCATATTAAATTGAGTCCAATCAGACTTCTGTACAACTTTAACATAGTTTCTATTCCTTTCAATTCCAACCTCCTGAAGATAATAAAATTACAATAAGCCTTTTGATTTCTTTATTGCACCTGTCTAACAGCCTTTGGTGATTTCTGTACTTGAAGGCCAAAATCTCTCCGCTCTTCCACATCTCATTACTTAGAAAATATTCTGATTTTTCCAAACTACATCAAAAAGTAAAAAAGACCCTACTTGATAAATTTCCGCATAATTCCACTTTCTAAACCATGGTATGATGCTTTTGAATCTATGCAGTCCTCTCTCTAAGATCAGTATATGATCCTCAGACCTGTATGGCCCTTCTGCGAATCAATTCAATCAT
This sequence comes from Rhincodon typus, assembly GCF_021869965.1. Classification (NCBI taxonomy): domain Eukaryota; kingdom Metazoa; phylum Chordata; class Chondrichthyes; order Orectolobiformes; family Rhincodontidae; genus Rhincodon; species Rhincodon typus. The sequence continues at coordinate 119,317,796 of NC_063333.1, read as the reverse complement.
CCTGGGCTAAGGAGGTTTAAAATCACTGGATTGCTGGTCTTGCTTGCCAGTCAATGGACCTTTCGGGAGATAATCTGATTGCAATTCACTTTCATAACTCTACCATGTAGCGCTCAGTATCAGGAGTCAAAGGGAAACAATTTTGATACCCAGGTAAGCAACTGATTTCAGTCCTTCCACCAAATTGATGCAAAAAAAAAGATTCTTCCAGGAAGACTGGAGAAGAAACTCAAACCAAAAACATTGGCACTAGTGCTAAAACTGAAAATTAAGTTGTGATAAATAGTACAATTTTAGTGTTACCTTTTAGCTTAGAACTGTAATGTTAGATCATAATATTCTGCAATGCTTTAAAATAGGAAGTCAGCAGTTAGTTTTGACATCTCTCTAGATTTTAAAGTCCATTGACTACGCCAAGATGTTAAGGTCTTCATAGAATCATCCCAGACAGAAGGAAGTCATGTGGCCTATTGTAACTTTGCTGAGCCTTTGAAAGACGTAACTAATAAGTCTTACTAGCCCTTTCTTCCTCCAGAAACTTGCCATTATTTTCCTCTGTGTGTATATGATATGTATATATTATTTCCTTTCCAAATGATAAATGAATCTTGCGTTCAGCAGCTTTTCAGTCAGTTATGTTTCTGAGCATAATAGCATGATGCATAAAATTCAGTTTTCATGTCATCTCTGGGTCTTTTTATTGGAAGACAAGAACTAGGGCAATTTTCACATGGCAAATGAGTCAATTAGTAACACTCAGAAAACTAAATCCAGAGTTGTGAGTTAGTGGGCAGTTATGAAAGTGACTTGAAGATTTAAAATGTGACAGACCTTCCACATTAGTTTAGAAATAAGCCCATTTCCAGGGGTGCTTCTGTACTGTCCCAGATATGTGCTGTAAAGTCTCCGTGCAAAATGGTTGTAATTTCAGCTTTGTGGGTGCCATTTCAGAATCAACGTGATTTCGCACCATGGGTGTATGTTTCTAGTGTGCAATGTACTGTGGGACATTTTGGGTATGCCATTCATGTGGGCATTGGAAGCATGGAGTGAAAACCTATAGAGTAGGCAAATTGTGCCATCAGTCTGTGTGCGATGCTGATTGTCCTTTCGGTGCGTCATTTTCAATCTCAGTGTTCCAGGTAATTCCCTCTCTTAATCTTATGGAGCCAAACAGGGGTCCAGTAAGAAGGCATATAAACATATAAACATCATTAAATACTCGTAGCTTAGTTGCTGAAAACTTTCTACAGTCTGTTATTGAATTATTAAAAGTTTTTGAAGGTTTTTACAGTTACCTAGAGTTGCCAACATCTACAAGGCATGGTGTGACATGTGGTGAAATTCTTGGCTTTCACTTTAAGGATTCCGCTTAGAGTACTCGGTTCCAATGATGGGGGCTGTGGCTCTATTCCCCTTGGCTTGTAAATCAAAATTGAGAATGAGCATAAGGAGCACAAATAACTCAAATAGGGAGTCAAAAGAATGCACAGTGTCCATATCTGAGCTGGTGACTAAGTGAGAGAAATTGACAGCATTTTTTGTTCTTCTTTGCTGTCAACCTGCTCTTCTTCCTTTGCTCTACTGCCATGTAGACAGCTTACAGTTCTTGGGGATGTAGAAAGTGAAATGAACAAACAGTTGTGGTGCATGGAATTGGATGGGGTGTGGGGAAGCAACAATTACATCCTTAAACCATTTGTAACCTGTAAAGCAGAAGATATTGTGGGAAGAGGAGAAAGTGAGATGTGAGAAGAAAGTCTTTGATATAAACATACTGGCATCTGCGATGGCATCTGTGATGGTTTCTGCCCACTGATGTCCTGGCCTCAGTCATGACTGCTCTAATGATGACAAGCACTATCTCCCCCTTGTAGCCGTGACTAAACCCCTGGTTAATTGCTGTACTGTTCTGTGCCAACTTATCCTGTAAGAGGAAGGGGAGTGTCAGCGTGTGAGGTGCAATGTCTTCGGGCAACATACTTATTTTGGATTAATCACTGGTACTGTGTGCCACTGTGGCATGTGGGTGTGAGGCTAGCAAGAGTATGTGTGGGTGAGGGAAAGCAATGAATATGAAGTGTGAGTCATGGTTGGTAAAGATTACTGGAAAGTGACTGAAAGGGCACCATTGTGCGATGCTAATGGCTCAATTGTACACTCATGGCAATTAAAGACTGACCTTGACCACTTTATTGAGCTTCTTTCATCAGGCATCCAGATCCTTGGCATTGTACTGTTAGCATTAACCATAATGACAATCTCGTCCCACTACTTTTGTAGTGTGTCTGTCTATCAATCAGTCTGTTTGGATGGTCTCCTAATCTGCTGTGGATAGAGGACCTCTCCTCTTGTACAATTCTTCCACTGCATTGGACTACAATGAAGCCATGTCTGTGCCATGATGGGCCAATTTTGTGTCTTTCTGAGATCAAAATCATTCACTGAATGATTTCCAGGATCTGCTCCAGTAGAAATGCCGTCCCCCTTTAAGATATTTTAATTAATGAATGTTAGTTTGACCTCGTGCAAAAGTAATGATTTTGTTTGCCCTACCCAGTTATTCAACCATTCACTAGAACATTTACAGCTCTTGATATAATCTTGTAATTAGCAGGCAGCGTGAAGTTTGCATCAAAACGAATGGATGGCTGGTCAATATTGCATCGTGCTCTCCCACCCACTGATCTCCAGGGCCAACTTTACCCACATTGTCACTGGACAAATTTTACATTGTTATTCATACCAGGAGAGAGATAAACTAATGTCTAACACATCCTGATGATATGTGTTGAGTTGGTCATTGCATAACTAAAACATCAATTGAAGGCTACGATCCTGCTTCAGAAAGGTCTGGAAGACCACTGGATTCAAATTAAGCCAGAATCTTGCAGTGACAGTTGAGATAGAAGTCTGCCATGGGCAAAAGATGAAAAAAGCGTGACATGAAAATGACCAGGAGCTGCATTCACGGTGCACTGACTTAACCAAAAGCCTCTGAATTCAATTCAAAGTCATTCAAGGCACGTGACAATCCTTCACTCAGAGTTCAGCATGCTCCCTGAGTCACTTTTATATTTCACTGTACATTCACCAGACCAAAGGCAGCAGGAATAACATCAGATCCAGCAAGTGGCAGCAGGAAATCAGGTGGGAGGCCAACCCCAACTCTAATCAGGGGATCGAAAGGAATAAAAACTGAAAGAACTACGGATTCAGAAATGAAAACAGAAGTTGCTGGAAAAACTCAGCAGGTCTGGCAGCACCTGTAGAGAGAAATCAGAGTTAACATTTCGGGTCATGTCTGAGGAAGGGTCACTCAACCCAAAACGTTAACTCTGATTTCTCTCCACAGATGCTGCCAGACCTGCTGAGCTTTTCCAGCACTTTCTGTTTTTGGATCCAAGGGAATGGTGCTCAAGTGAAAATTAGTGTTCAGAAAGGTGAGATGATCTCCACAGAGCTGTAAACTGATGACGCTCATGGATTCTTTATGGGGCCTGGAGGACTGCTCTTGTTTTGCCAGGTCCACAAGCACTCTACATAAAAATTGTTCCAAACTACTTAACTTGGGCTTGTAGGAATATCATCAATGGCTTCTAGAAGCTTGAGACATACAAGAACTAGACACAAGGGAGGTGTGAATCATCAACATTTATAGAGTCATAGAGTCATACAGTATGGAAACAGACCCATCAGTCCAACTCATCTATGCTGACCAAGTTTCCGAAACTAAACTAGTCCCGCATGCCTGCCTTTGGCTCGTATCCCTCCAAACCTTTTCCTATTCATGTACCTTTCCAAATGCCTTTTAAATATTGTAACTGTACCTGCATATCTACCACTTCTTCTGGCAGTTCATTCCACATATGAACCACCCTATGTATTAAAAAGTCACCCCACCTCCCCAGTTCCCTTTTAAGTCTTTCTCCTCTCACCTTAAAAATACACCCCCTAGTTTTGAACTCCCCCACCCTAGGAAAAAAACCTTTACTATTCACCTTAACTATGCCCCTCATGATTTTATAATCCTCCAAAAGGCCACCCCTCAACCTTTTATGTTCCAGTGAAAAAGTCCCAGCCTATCCAGCCTCTTCCTGTAACTCAAGCCCTCCAGTCCCGGCAACATCCTGGTAAACATTTTCTGCACTCTCTCCAATTTAATAATTTCCTTCCCACAGCAGAGCAACCTGAACTGAACACAGTAATCCAAAAGCGACCTCACTAACATCCCATACAACCTCAATATGACATCCCAGCTCCTATACTCAATGGTCTGAGCAATTAAGACAAGCGTGCTAAACTTCATTTTAACCACCCTGTCTACCTGTGACAACATTTTCAAAGAACTGTGTACCTGAACCCCTAGGTCTCTCTGTTCATCAACACTACCCAGGGCCGTACCATTAACTTATTAAGTCCTGCCCTTGTTTGTTTTACCAAAATGCAATATCTTGCATTTATCCAAATTAAACTCCATCTGTCACACCTCAGCCGATTGGTTTAATTGATCAAGAACTCTTTGTAATCTTAAATAACCTTCTTTACTGTCAACTAAAAGACCAATTTTGGTGTCATCTGCAAAGTTATTAAGCATGCCTCCTAAATTCTCATCCACATTGTGTATATAAATGACAAACAAAAGTCGACCCAGCACCAATCCTTGTGGAACACCACTGGTCACAGGCCTCCACTCCGAAAAGCATCTCTTCACCACTTTATTGTCTATTAACAAACAATACATACATAAGAATGGTAGAGCAGAGTTTAGCAGGAGCTTTCTCCATTATGTCTCAGTCCCTTATTGTTTGACATCAGGTGGCATAGCTTTTTTCACACATGCTTGATAAATATTGATATTATAGTCAACACTTTGCCCCATATTCCTCTTCTGGCCATCCCTGACAAGTATGTCTCCTGCATTTTTTGACCTCCCTAAATTTCAAACAGATATTGTACCATGGCTCCAATTCTCTTGGCATGCCATGACCTCAGAACATTAAGTAGGACCCCCCACTCTCCAGTCTCCCTTAAAAGCGCTGGTTAAAATGAATGAAATGTGATACTAACCACTCTGACTGCCATTTCATGACATACCAAGTATTTTGGATTACACTTGGGTGTACATTTTTTATTCTAATACAACTTGCTTTAAACTAATCTTTGTGGTTTTACTGATTAAAGCAATCCAACATTCATAATTTTGTTCAAACGTTCTTTTCTTCAATTCCAAGGGGAATAAATATCTTTACTTTTGAAAATGAGCCTTTATTGCTGCAAGAAACAGGCAGAATGTTGAAACCTCTACAGAAGGTCCTCATTGTAAAGTGAAGAGCTAATTTCATGTTCAAGTGTCTGCAGAAAAAGAGAGGCAGTTTCCACTTTGGGCTACCAAAGTATGTTTTTGACAAGTGCAGTTGAAGACTTAAATCTACTCACACTGAGCCACACTCCAATGTGGATCCTATCATTTGATTATTCTTTCTCATCAGGGAGCTGGAAACCAGGAACTGTGCTACATTTCAACAAATCTAAGATGGCAGCAAAGTAGCGCTCCTCACCAGAGGTTATTTTGGACTAACTGCTTTTCTTTCTTTTTCTTTCTTCCTCTTTTCTTGCTTGTTTTTTTTTCTTCAGTCTTTGGGGATCGGTCATGTAGGTAGCAGCAGGGGGACGTTGACAGCCGGCCATGAGGTGGCTGTTCATGTTTGGTGGCACCACGTCTTCATCGATGTCCAGACTAGTGCCGCAGCAGGGTTCTGCAGTAGGCGGCTGCTGGGGCAACAGAGCCTGACTGCAGCTGGGGCCTAGATGACGGCAGCAGCAGTAGGAGGCAAAGGATGGTGGCAGCGGAGGTCAGCATTGTGGCATCGATCAAGGCCAAAGCCAAGCAAGTGGCAGCGAAGCCTGGCATGCCCAATGAAAGTCAGCAGCAGCAAGAGCAGCTAGCAAACACATGGAAAAGATGCAATAGCTTTTTTGTTTTGTGGTTGGGTTTCATTTGGATTGTTTTTGCATTTGTCTCTGATTCTATGAGAATTGTGTCCCTGGACATTCCCACATTGCTTCTGAATAGATTTCAGTCCCAGCACTTGAGAAGGGAGGGAATAGCAGATTTATGTCCCAATTAAATGTGTCACTGTTGCAATAGGATATAAATCATAAGCCTTTCCCTTTGAGCACTTTTCCACTTTCTTTTTCTTCCTAGGCCCAGGTAGTCTGGGCACTGACAGCACTATGTTCAATTGCCAAAGTTGTCATTCTGAATATGTGTGCCAGGATAGTGAGTGTGCCAAATGTTTGACTGTAAAAAACCAAGCAACCTAGTCCAGCCCTGTGTGATCCCAAAGTCTACATGGGTATGTATTTTCCCAGAAGTATTACTGTGACAGCAATCAGCAGAACAAATGTTATTTTCTGTGCCATCCAAAATGTTCAAACAGCATGCCAACTCATTGTCTAGTTTTACACATGGGCATTTGAATGAGTAATCATAGTATATTCCAGGACTGTATACTGGGGCATTTATAGTACTTTACCTGTGGAACCAGCTGAGAGTCACTAACCCAGCCCAGATAATGGATTCTGCTCTTTATTAGCTCTGTTGCATGTGTGCAGATTAGGGAATAAAACTATCACAATGACAATAGAACAATAACAACACGATGGACAATCGGCCGTTGAAACCTGTTCACTATTCAATTAAATTGTGGCTGTTGTGATAGGAATGAAATGCTAGGTTAATTCTTTGTGATCACGGTATGGATAAAGTGAATGGACGGAATTGCATAGACCATGAATTCACCTTGTTCCTACATTGGTGGAAATGTTATTGGCGTGTAGTAATTGCTAAACTTCCAGTTGAATATACCAGTGGAGCAGAAGAATTTCCAAGAAAACCTCCAGTCATACTGATTTTGACCCACTTGTTTTCATGTTACCACTGGCCACAGTTTGGTATGCTCTAAATAGTGCCTGTGAAGAGTGGGTTCCCCTATGCCAACATTGTAATTCGACAGCAAATACAGAAATCCAGTCAGGAGCCTGCCTGACCACCAAGCAAAACTCATAAGATTTCCTAAGGAGTCCATTTCTGTTTTCCCACGGGGTCACTTCCTTGTCCCTTGATTTCACTGCAATAGCAAAAGGCTCTTTTAACAGCTCGTCCCAAATCCAAATGCTCCATCATTAAGTCTTTGTCAAAAGTGTCCACATCCCAAGAACGAATTTTGACAAAAGGCCAAACACTAGTAAGCTTCAGTGAGAAAAGGGTTCCCTCCAAACGACCTTTATATTAATTCTTCAAGAACAGACCAAATCCACAGTTAGGACTCAGTCTGATATTAGAGCGAAGCTTAGAAGATTCCCTGCAGAGGAAAACTTTGCTCTGCTTAAGAGTCATCTCAGGATTTGCTACCTTATTTCACACTACAGATTTAGCATTGGGGTGAAGTGCGTCGGTGCTAAACCCAGAGCCTAACCATCAAGTGCTCTGGCAAAGAAGGGAATAATCCTCATTATAATGGCTCATCAATTTACTCTCCTACTTTCATTTCAAAAGCACGCAGACAACGTGGTATTTAAAAACACAAAACAATGACATGGAACATAAGTCAAGTGAGAAACTTGCTGTCATTATGTCGCTTACCTCATGGAATGGATCTGTTTCCTCAAACAGCCTCATTAATCACACATTTATACCCACAAATAAAGCCCAAAGGTTTGACGAGCTGTCAACATAAACACTTTAATAAATGTATGTATTGGAGATTAGGAACAGCAACATAAAATTGAAACACAGATATATAGCACAACACTTGCCGTTTCAGAGGCACCTTGCTAATGTGGCCATTAATTTAAAGGTAAAAATTAATATGGATATACACTTGATGGCAGCAACTGATCAGGTATTGATTCACTTCTAGTATGTTCCAATGTAATCGTGTAGAGAGGAACACTAGGCAAGTGACAAAGGTCAAAGTGTCTTATTCGCATCACCAGTGGCTCAATAACTCTAAGTAGCGGTTTATTTGTATTTTGTTTCTAGCCAAGTAAGGTTATGGTAGGGGGAATAAGCCTAATCTATTTCAGTAGCATCAAGTTTTGCCAGGTCAGGTGCTGGTCAGATGTGCACTAAGTGATATGGCTTGCTGCTAGAGTAAGGCTCATGATGATAATCAAAGGGCCCCAGAAGTAATTGCCTCAAACTTCCAACTTATATGCACAAGCCAAGCTTCAAGTGTTACCATTACTCCCCATATTCATACATATTCCATGCCAGTGTGTGTTTGCCAATCTCTGACGCAGGAGATCGATAGCCTGAAGGCATTGAATTTCCCACTAATGGTACCGGGTGATCCCTATATATACATACATACATACATATATACACACACATACACACACACTTCTGAGAACTGTCAAGCATCACATTTTAATTACTAAGTCACATCACAGAGAATTACCATCACTTTTTTTACATGCTGTCCCTATGCCATGTGGACTGAAAGATAATTAACTCTTTTTAAAGCTTCTCCATCAGTCAAAGACAAGTCCAGGAAAAGCAGAATATAGTCTAATTAAAGTAGTGCCTGTATGGAAAATTTGGGATAATGTGACCTAGTTTAGAATTTATCCCTGGCAAAGTGCACAATTAAGAGTTTCACTTGCCCTGGCACCATGTTCCAGTGCACACTCATATGCAGGCAACAGTCCTTAAAATTAAAACCAAAATTGCTGACAAAGCTCAACAGGTCTAGCAACATCTGTGAAGAGAAATCAACGTTAACATTTTGGATCTGGTTACCCTTCCTCAGAACTGAGGGTAACTAGGAAAATATTGGTTTATATGCAGGAGGTAAGGTGTAAATGATAGGTGGAGCTGGAGTTCAAAGAGAGAAAAGAACAGTTGGACAGACAAAGGAGTGGATAACGATCAGTCTAGGAAGGAGAATTAATGGAGACTGTGGGTGGCTAATAATAGGTAGTGTGGTATAGGTAATAATAGGCAGGCTATGTGATAACAAGGCCTGGTGTGTGGGGTAGGGGCCTTGGACATGGGAGAGTTTAGGCCCTAAAATTATTGAACTCAACATTGCGTCTGGAGGGCTATAGGGTCCCCAAGCATCCTTTCCAATGGGATTTCTGTTCTAATGTTTGTTTTTGTCCACCAACATTAATTTCTCTGTCACTCCTGGTGTTTGACCAGGTATTTGCTAAAACTCATTTCCACAGACACATCACATTCCTCAGTGACTGCCTCTGGCTCAGACTCATCCCACGTGGATTCCAACTGAATTTTCATCCCTCATGTTTTGAATCCTCCCAGGATCTCAGATATCTCCGTGATGTTCAACGTTCCATGGACAGCTGCTCTTGCCACATCCTGAGATCCACACTCAGTGCCATGCAGCATCACATGCACCTGTCTCTCCAACAGCATCGCAACACACTGGCTCTCAGGTCTGCACCACTCCGCAGTTCCACTTCATCCTCTGGCCCATTCGCTGTGCTAACAAGAAACTTTTTTGTTTCCTTTCAGACTTTAAGGCCCACAAGATGCAACAACTTAGAGGTACCTATGGCCCTTTGCAAACTTCCTCTCCCCCTCTTCCCTCTGACTCCACCCCCTCCTCCAACCCCACTTCCTGGCAAGTATTCACCATCCCTCCTATCTTTCCGTTCTCTGATGCTGAATGTTCTGCACTTGGCAAAGGCATCACCTTTATCTCTCTGCATCTCCACCTTAATGAATTTCGGGCATGACATGACATTGAATTCTTCTTCCATCATCTTAGCCTCCATGCCCATTTCTTTGAAGAAGAAATGTCCAAGAAATTTTTTCTTTCTCTCCCCATCCCACAGACCCCTTCGCCCAGCTCCGACACTCTCCTTCCACCTGGACCCCTCCCTCTGGCCTCTTACCTGATTTGATCTGTTTATTGAGAACTGTTGAAATGACATTGGTCACCTCAATTTCTCAGCACCCCTCACCTAATCCAACATTTCTCCCTCCAAACTGACTGCACTCTATGTGCTTACATCTAACCCTGAATTTATTATTAAACCTGCTGATAAGGGTGGTGATGTTATTGTCTGGCGCACAGACCCCTACATTGCAGAGGCTGAGCACCAGCTCTCAGATACCTCCTCCTACCTTCCCCTGGACCATAACCCCACCATGACACATCAGACCATTGTATCAACTACGGTAACTGATCTCATTTCATCTAGTGATCTCACCCCACTACCTCCAAGCTGATAGTCCCCCAGCCCCATGCAGCTCACTTCTACCTCCTTCCAAAAACCCACAAACAGGACTGTCTGGGCAGACCCATTGTTTCAGCTTGCTCCTGCCCCACAGAACTTATCTCTTCCTACCTTGACACAGTCTTCTCTCCCCTGGTCCAGTCCCTGCCCACCTACATCCGCAATTCCTCTGACACTTTACGCCAGTTTCAAAATTTCCAGTTTGCAGGTTCCAGCCGCCCCCTCTTTACCATGGACGTGCAATCCCTTTACACATCCATTCCCCACCAGGATGATCTCCGCTTCTTCCTGGAGCAAAGACCTGAACTATCACCACCCACCACCACCCTCCTCCACTTGGCTGAGCTCAACCTCACCCTCAACAACTTCTCTTTTAACTTGTCTCATTTTCTTCAGGGCAGAGGGGTGGCCATGGGTACCCACATGGGCCCCAGTTATGCCTGTCTCTTCATGAGGTACGTGGAACATTCTTTGTTCCAGTCCTATTCCGGCCCCCATCCACAACACTTTCTCCAATTTATCAATTATATCATCGGTGCTGCTTCCCTCTCTCGCCCAGAATTGGAAAAGTTCATCAATTTTGCTTCCAATTTCCAACTGCCCTCTTTTTCACCTGGTCTATCTCTGACTCCTCCCTTCCCTATCTTAACATCTCTGTTTCCATTTCTGGGGATAGACTGGCCACTAATATCCACTATAAACCTACCAACTCCCACAGCTAACTGGACAGTACATCCTCAGACTCTGCTTCCTGTAAAGACTCCATTTCATTCTCTCAGTTCCTCCATCTCCATTACATATGTTCTGATGAGGCCAACTTCGACAAGGGAACGTCCGAAATGTTCACCTTCCTCCTCAACTGAGGATTACCCAGCACTGAGGTTGACAGGACCCTCAACTGGGTCTGACACATCTCCCGTATTTCCACCCTCACCTCCTCTCTTCCCTCCCGCAACAGTGATAGAGTTCTCCTTATCCTCACCTACCATCCCACCAGCATCCACTTCCAGAAGATCATGAGACACCATTTCCGCCACCTCCGGTGAGATGCCATCATCAGACACATATTCCCCTCCCCTCCCTTGTTCACCTTCAGCAGGGATGCTCCCTCCAGGAAACCCTGGTCCACTCTTCCTTTATTCCCAACACCCGCCCACAACCCCATGGCAACTTCCCCTGCAAATGCCGAAGGTGTAACACCTGTCCATTTACCTCCTCCCTCCTCAGTATCCAAAGGTCCAAACATACCTTCCAGGTAAAGCAGCACTTTACCTGCACTTCCCATAATCTAATCTATTACATTCACTGCTCTCAATGTGGTCTCCTGTACATCGGGGAAATGAAGCATAGACTGGGTGACCGCTTCACAGAACATCTACGTTCTACCTGCAAAAAGGATCCTGAGCTTCCAGTTGCCTGCCACTTTAACACACCACCCTGTTCTTTGGCCAACTTCTCTGTCTCAGGTTTGCTGCAGTGTTCCAGCGAAGTTCAGCACAAGCTGGAAGAACACACCTCATTTTCCATTAGGGACACTACAGCACTCCAGTCTCAATATCAAGTTCAATAACTTCAGGGCCTGAACTCTCCCATGTCCTAGCCCCCTATCCCACACATCAGGCCTTGTTATCACATAGCCTGCCATTACATACTACCTATTGTTAGCCACTAACAGTCTCCATTAACAGCTATTCTCACTCCTCCCTGATCGTTATCCACTCCCTCGTCTGTCCAACTGTTCTTCTCTCTTTGGGTTCTATCCCCACCCATTATTTACTCCTTACCCCCTCCTCCCACCCTGTCTTCTGCATATAAGCCGATATTTTCCTAGCTACCATCAGTTCCGAGGAAGGGTGACTGGACCCGAAATGTTAACTCTGATTTCTCTTCATAGATGCTGCCAGACCTGCTGAGCTTTTCCAGCAATTTCTGTTTTTGTTTCTGATTTACAGCAACCATAGTTCTTTCGGTTTTATTTAGATTTTAAAGCAAATGAGTTAACAGCACCATCCCCCTG
>NC_063333.1:119279032-119305410 GCF_021869965.1 Rhincodon typus | reverse complement strand
AAGTGCGAGAGAACTGAGCACTTATGCAGTGGCTTTGCTGATTACAAACACTAACTAAAAATGTTAGCATCATATTTGCGCAACAGGATGTGTACCTCTGTTTTGCTATTGGTTAGAAAACCTAGCTTTAAGACAGTTAGCAAATGGTAACTAAAACCCCGAGCAGTAAGTCTTTCTGAACATTGCAGCCTTCAAATAGAAAGATTCAGCTTTGTACAGAAACCTGTTCAGAAAAGTCAAGTTCGTGTAGAGAGGGAACAGCCACAAGAACAAAGCAAAAGTAGACCATTCAGCCCCTCAAACTTATTCCACCATTCAGTTAAATCATGGCTGATCTATATCTTGTCTCCATTTACAAACCTTTACTCTTTGCCTATCAAAAATCTAGCAATCGCAGCTCTGAAATTTACAATTAACTTAGCCTCAACGGTTTTTTGTAGGTGGGTGTTCCAGTTTTCCACGATCCTCTATGTGACGACGGGTCAATTGCTGGAATCGATGTTTATAGAAAATTGAGCTTCCCAGCTATTAATTAGAAGGAATCATGCCAGCCAATAGAATGCTTACAGTGCCTACAGTGTTAAATCATATCCCACTGTTCATAATATATTCATGCATTTTACATCCTAACTCATGCAAATTGCATCTGCAGTGGAGCAGAAATTAATTCAGTGCTGTAAATGTTTCATGACATTGGCTGTGACAAAGATGAGACCACCTTTCCATATCAGCAGTCCTTGGCATCTCACACATAATGCTAAACATGACAGAGGTCCCCAGATAGAGGTGCCTGGGAGTTAGACGGTGGCAAATAAAAGTCTCATCCATTAGGACGAGTGTTCCTTCTAAAGAAAGACGTGTCCTCAAGGCTTGCATTTCATTCAAATGGCTTTTAAACACAAACTCTACTGCCATGTCATTAGAGAATGGCTTGCTAATTATGGATTTCCCACTCCCATCAAGACCGCTTTATAATTTATTTAAATGAACAGCAACCATTTTGATTTTACCTCATCTTTAATGTTCATGTTTGGAACATTAATAATATGGATGCTGCTGCAAATTCACAAGATTTTTATCATGCGCTAAGATCGGCATTATGAAAACTACCTTCCGTCTGCAGGTTTGTTGAAAGAAATTATTTGTAATGAATCCGAAGCTGTATTCAGATTGTCAGCTTGTAACAAGACCTGCGAGAGAGTTATGAAATGGAAGGCTCCTAGAGGAGTTTGCGAAATGAGATGATTGCCACCAGCAAGTCAGCATTAGTGGAATGCAATCAGCTCTTATCCAATTACAGCAATTTTTTTGCACAGACCTTTCATTGCTGAATAGCATTAAACAAATGAGGTAACTTTCTTGTTATAAACAAAAAGCTGATATACTGTCCTACATGAGATGTATTGCCACTGAGATATTTATACTGCTTAGCCATTGCCTGAGTGTTCTTAAGGAAATAGCCCCTGTTCCAAAGGCCCAGTGCCCACTATTTTCACCGAGGAGACAATAGGGACAGGTTGTAGTCCATACATTCAAGGTACACAGAGCTAGTTGCACATATAAAAGTTGCTGGGGTGTGCAAAATATAAGCTGTGGGCATTAGACATTTGAGCAAAGGGTCTGAGACAAAAACTACAGATGTTGGAATCCAAGGTAGACAAACAGGAGGCTGGAAGAACACAGCAGGCCAGGCAGCCGTCTCCAGTCCTGAAGAAGGGTGATACCCGAAACATTGACTGCTCCTTTCCTCCACATGCTGCCTGACCTGTTGTGTCCTTCCAGCCTCCTGTATGTCTACTCTGAGCAAAGGGTCTAATTGACTCTGATTAAAGTTTCTTCTATCAGTCAAAGACAAGTCCAGGGAAAGAGAAAGTAATCTAATCAAAGAAGTTACTGTGTGGAAAACTTCAGATAAAGTGACCTGGTTCAGAATTTATGCCTGGAAACATTCACATTTAAGTTGCCAGAGTGATTTGGAGACAAAAGGTATACTTGTGGAGAGATCAGGGACACTTTTGAATCGGTCCGTGACCCCTTTGGGAGAAATTTCAAACAGTCACAGCAATCATTTTTTTTAACTAAAAGAGCTTGGAGATTTAAATATCTCTTCAGATTGACAGTATCAATGGGCTTATCCACTTTAACACACAACCATGTCTACTTTAACAATCCCAAAGGGCACTTGACTTCTCCCAAAGGACACTTCATCTCTCCCAAAGTGGTCCCTAAGACCTATCCAAAAATGTCCCTGATCTCTTCAAATGATTCCATCATCTTTAGATCTTGTGTTCAAATATCTAAAGCCTGTGAGTCATGTTCTGCATATCACACTGATGAAAAGTGCATCTCTTTGAAGGCAGCTGTACTACTGCTGTCTAGCATACATATAGCCCTATATTCTAATTTCATCAGATTAGTTTCTCATGGGCCTGGTTTTGCTCCTGACATGCTCTCCTATACTCCTCTTGAACCAGGACTGATCCTTTGGTTTGGCAGTAATGACAGTGATGAATGTGTTGGGGCTGTAAGGTTAGAGTGTGATAGAATACACTACTGCTCCTGTTGATGGCCCAATCGCCTCATGGGTACCTAGTTTTCAGTTCTTAATCAGATCCATTTACCATTGTGGGGATGCCACATAACATGATGAAATATGGCTTACAATATAAAAACAGAACCCCCAACCTCATAACGTCATCAACAGTGCAACTGCAACAAGTGGGTTAGTGCAGGATGAGGGGGCTACTTCATTCTACGATACAGGTCACCTCACTTACATTTCCAATGAAATCAATGGGATGAAATTGGATGAGTTCTGTAATAAAAGAACACATCGCTCTCCCACACCCAAAAAGCCTGCTGGTGTTTGGGAAGAAATTATTCACCTTGTGGCAGTTAGTGCCACCTAGTGGATCATTTAGCAAAGCTTTAGGTGGCACCTTATTCCCAAGATAGCTTGTTGCAAACCGGCCAAAAACGCTTTTAACTGCTGAGCTCATTGGTAAGTAAGTCACAGTTCCTCTTGAAGTGGCTGCTGACATTGAACACATCACCTGTTCAGGCCCTCTGTTGTGTGATCTATTGTGTTATACTTTCACTCACACCTTTGCATATTTAAAAATCTGTCTAAAATGAAACAAGTGTCCTGATGCAAAACACTACAGAAGAAATGAAACAATGTTTTCACTAGTTTACATGACTGAACATATAAACAGGAGCTTGAGAATGAGTTCATTGTTATACTCACTACAGGTGACAATGTTCATGTTGTTTAAAGTTTACATGTTGTGGTGCATTTGAATGTTCTTTTATCGAGCATCTGGCCATATTCTAATTAATCACAAAACTAAACTTTCTTTCACAACTTTCTTTCTTTTTCTGAAGAAGGGTCTAGGCCCGAAACATCAGCCTTCCTGCTCCTCTGATGCTGCTTGGCCTGCTGTGTTCATCCAGCTCTACACCTTGTTATCTCTCTTTCTTTCACAAGTGCAGCTCAAGATCTCACAACCAGGCATTTTCCAGTCATCTTCATCATTCTTTATTTCCCCACACTTTGTGATTTTCTCGCAAATCTTTCCCCTTGCTACCTATCCGTTCACCTTCTAAAGACCTTGTGAAAGATATCTCTTAGGCCACCACTCCATATGTCATCTCTCCTGACATTACCCTCCTCTCAAGCTCGGTGCTCGATGTCCATTGTCCAACCCAACCTCATCCTCCTCATGTCCCAATCCCCAAGCTCCCTATCTCATTTGGCAAGGTCTCTCAAGACACTTCAATATGTTAAAGGGACTATGCAAGTGCAACATATTCTATTGATCCATGTTCTGACTTGAGCAATAAACTAATCCAATTGTTTTTCCAGCAGCTGAAATCCTCTTATTAGTACTAATGCATTATGGTTAAAGCTCTGCAGTCAAGCTAGTACAAAGCAAGGGGCCATGAGTGAAACAGGGATCCTTACCAGTAAACGTGCTTACATTAAGTGTATAAATAATCTTTCTTGCTTCTTAAAATAGTGTAGGGACCCTTCTTTTGTGGAAAAAGAGCATGCCAAACTTTTCAACTTTGCTCAATAACTGAAAAATCCAATAAAAACAGGACCACAAAAAAAGCACATTTTTGCAACCTCATCCAGTGAATGAGATCATTGAATCCCTACAGTGTGGAAGCAGGCCATTTGGCCCAACAAGTCCACACCAACCCTCTGAAGACTGTCCCACCCAGACACACTCCCTGTCCTGTATCCCGTAACACTGCATTTCCCAAGGCTACTCCACTAGTCTGCACGTCCCTGGACACAATGGGCAATTTAGCATGGCCAATCCACCTAAACTGTACATCTTTGGACTATGGGACAAAAACCAGATAACCCAGAGGAAATCCATGTAGACATGGGGAGAATGTACAAACTCCACACAGACAGTCAACCAAGGCTGGAATTGAACCCAGGTCCCCGGCACTATGAGGCAGAAGTGCTAACCAATGCTCATTTGGATCTTCAGCCATTCTGATCATCGAAAGTTTGCCTACCTTTTTCAAAAAAATAGGCTTTCATTTATTCTAGCGCTCTTCACAGCCTCAAGATGTCTTAACATGGTATATGCTCAAATAACTGGCATAGACATATTGGACCGAATAACCATACCTTTTATGTAATTAAGTAATTTTGAAATATAGCCATTATAATATATAAAATGTGGCAGCCATTTGCACACAGCTAACTCTCACAAGCAGCAATGAAATAATGACCAGAGACTCTGGGCTGAATTCTAGTCATATTTTGGCCTAGTGTCAATTTTGTCAAGTTTCATGGAGGGTTTCTCTTCCTGAAGCCCAGCAAAACCTCTCACCATATTGTCCCAAACTCACCTCATTTCCTACCTTCCCCAACCTTACAGTGACAGTCTTGTCCAATGCAAGCTTGTTTCTACCTCTTGCCTCATCTGGAAGACTTACCACTGCCAGAATAGACCATTGTCCCTGGATCCGGTGCCATCTTTAAAAGGTGAAGAGCACCCACCCAAGCAGTGTCAGTCCTGAGCTGTCCTACATGGTGCCTGGCATTTGCCCCAGGCATGGCAGAGAACAGGAGGCAGGTGCCTCAATTTGTGGACAGGGATCTGTAGGTCCTGATGGACAGAATAATGCAGAGGAGGGTCCCTGAGGACTGGCAGTAAAAGCCACAACACCAGACAGTGGCAGCCTGGGCTGCAATAGCTACCTGGGTCAATGCAGTCTTAGCCATCTACAGCAATGCCCGGCACTGAAGGAAGAATGACCTTCTCTCCTCCACCAGGTTAAGAACCTCCATCCACTCTCTGCTGAAGGGGCCAAAGCACAAAAATGCATATCAAAGAAAATCAAAGCCAGGCAAGAATGCTGTGAGCATCCAGGTAGGCTCAAAGTAAGTGAGAACTAAGAGATCGAATGAAAAGCCCTGAGATACATTACATTGTTCCCTGGCCAACATCTCTGTCTCAGGCTTGCTGCAATGCTCCAGTGAAGCTCAGCACAAACTGGAAGAACAGCACCTCATTTTCCATTTGGGAACTCTACAGCCTTCTGGACTCAATATCGAGTTCAACAGTTTTAGGGCTTGAGGCACATTCTCCCACGTCCTTACCCCAGCACCCACACACCAGGCCTTGTTAGCATATGTCTGCTACAACACAGCACATATTTTTAGCCACTAATAGTCCCTATTAGCAGTTATTCATTCTCATAGGCTGACCGTTATCCACTCCTCTGTCTGTCCAACTGTTCTTCTCTCTCCTTGGGCTCTGTTCCCACCTATCATTTACTCCTTACCCCTCCCCCATCCTATCTTCTGCGTAATAGCCAACCTTTTCCTAGCTACTATCAGTTCTGAAGAAGGGTCACACGATCTGAAACATTCATCAACATAGAACAGCAAGAACTCTGATTTCTCTCCACAGATGCTGGCAGACCTGCTGAGTTTTTCCAGCTTTTGTTTTAGTCCTGAGATACACCCTGAGCTCCATTGTATGAGCTGTTTGGCTGTCCTTGCAATAACATGACCATACAAGGTGCATCATTGAATTGTAGGAGCCTACTGTAAATAAATCAGAGAAGTGCCATGAGCAGTTGGTAAGTGTCAAATGCCAGTACCCACAAGAAGGAAGGGTTCACGTGGATTGGTGGAGTCACCAGGTACCCGCTGAGGCTTTCATGTCAGGAATTGTCGATGTCTAGTTTCCTCAAGGCAGGTGGTAGGACAGGAAGCTCCATGTTAATGAGACAAGATTCAGTGTTAATAAGGTTTTAAAAGCAATAATGCCAATTAATAAGCATCTCACCACTGCCTAACGGGAGTCTAATCTCAATGCCTGAAATTTAGTTGGAAAATGCAGCAAGTTGCTTCCAATTTCAAAATATGCCTCAACGGTCATCATACACAATTCTCCCAGATGTTTTACTATTGTCCATGTCATTCAGGCCTCTATAAGATTGTTGCTAGAAGAATAAATATCAAAAAGGATATTAGAAGAACTGTCTTGCTCTTCATCAACATAGAACAACGAGAACTTTTACGTTCAACTTCAAAATTTTGCAGAACCTGAATTAACAGCTCATTTGAAATGCCAGCACTTCAGACAGTGCAACACTCCCTTTGTACTGCACAGGAATGTCAGCGTGGAATACGTGCTCAAGTCTGTGGAATTGACGTTTCTCTCAAAGGCAACAGAGTGACCATTGAAAACACAGAAAACAAGAAATCTATATGTAGAAAAATGCCGATTTTCATTTAAACAAACATAGATGCAGATTTACCTAGTTCCTCTAGCACTGTACTGAACAATGGGCTGTGTTATGATCAGACCCCAATAGAGGTTCCCCAGTCTGTTACAGTTCCAGAAAGCGCATCCCAAATGTTTAAACTCATGGTGAGGAGGATTAAACTGACAGCACTTGGTTATTCACCCACCCTCTCATTTTGTCACAACAAGGATAATTTAAAAAGTATTCTTGCTTGTAGATACCTTTCCACCGACCCAAATTAACCTTTGTTTTAAAAGAAGTCAATTTATCCAGACTGTTGTGAATTAACAAAAGTAGTGAATTCATTCACTTCCACGTATGATAAGAAATAGTAACATAACAGGCAAAACACACAGAATAGAAATGAGAGATGAGTCCTAAAAGTTAAAAAAAAGAATATACACATCAGTCTATGAATTGTGAATAAAAAGCAGATAAGATAATGTTGCAGACATTATTGAATGACACCAGTAGTATTGACATTGGCAGTTGAGCAGTTGATTTTGAGATTCTTGGGTTTGGAAGTTGGTGGAAGTTCTATTGTTCCAGTTCCTTTCGAAAGTGATTGATTTCCAGTATTCAGAATGAGAAAGATTCTGTCCCTTTGTTTCATAGGTTTAGTGCAAGATTATTTAAAATGACTGTTCTCAAAGTTGTGGCCCTCATGGAACTCTATCCAGGCGGGATGAGCTTAGTGGTATTATTGCGAGAGTATTAATCCAGAAACTCAGGTAATGTTCTGAGAACCCAGGTTTAAATCCTGCCATGGCAGATGGTGAAATCTGAATTCAACAAAAAAAATCTGGAATTAATCATCTACTAATGACTTTAAAACCATTGACAATTGTCAGAAAATCCCATCTGGTTCACTAAGAAGGAAATCTGCTATCCTCACCTGGTCTGACCTACACGTGACTCCAGACTGACAGCAATGTAGTTGACTTTCAATTGCCCTAGCAATCCATTCATAGAATCCCTACAGTGTGGAAACAGACCATTCAGCCTAATAAGTTCACACCAACTCTCCAAAGAGCATCCATCCACACTCAACCCCCTACCCTACCCCTGCATTTCACATGGCTATACCATCTAATTAACACACTGTGGTCAATTTAGCATGGCCAATCCACCTAATCTGCACATCTTTGGCCTGAAACCAGAGCACATGGAGGAAACCCACAAAGACACAGGGAGAATGTGCAAATTCCGCACAAACAGTTGCCTGAGGCTGGAATTGAACCCAGGTCCCTAGCACTGTGAGGCAGCAGTGCTCACCACTGAGCTACCATGCTACATCATTCATTTGCATCAATCACTATGAAGTCTCAACAATGAAATGAAACTAGATGCACCGCCTGGCCATTGACCTGGGCAATGGAAAAGATAATAACATAAACAGTCCTGCCAACCCTGTAAAGTCGTCCTTACAAACATCTGGGAGCTAGTGCCAAAATTGGGAGAGCTGTTTCACAGACTAGTCAAACACAGCCTGACGTAGTTATACTTATGGGATCATACCTTACAGACAATGTCTCAGACACCACTGTCACCATACCTGAATATATCATGTCCCATTAGGAGGACAGAACCAACAGAGGTGGCAACTCAGTGGTACACAGTTGGGAGGGAGTTGTCCTGGGAGTCTTCAATACTGACTCCAGATCCCATGAAATCTCATGGCCTCAGGTTAAATATGGGCCAAGAAATCTCCATGTATCATCCTCCCTCAGCTGATGAATCAGTATTCTTCCATGTTGAACAAACCTTGGAGGAAGCACTGAGAGTGGCAAGGACACAAAATGCACCACCAAGAATAGCTCAGCACCACAACACTGATTGAGTTGGTCAGGACCTAAAGGACATAGCTACTCAAATGCGTTTGTGGCAGGTGCTAAGGAAACCAACAAGAGGGAAAAACATACTTCAGCTCCTCCTTACCAATCTGCCAGCTGCAGACAGACCTATCCATGACAGTATTGGTAATAGTGAGCAGCACGGAGTTGTTGTGGAGACAAAGTCCCACCTTCACATTGAGAATAACCTCCATCGTGTTGTATGGCACTATCACCATGCTAAATGGGACAGACTTCAAACAGATCTAGTTTCTCAAAAATGGGCATCCATGAGGTGCTGTGGGCCATCAACAGCAGCAGAATTATATTCCAGCTCAGTCTGCAACCCCATAGCTTGGCATATCCCCACTCAACTATTACCATCAAGCCAGGGGATCAACCCTGGTTGAATGGAAAATGTAGGAGAGCATGTCAGGAGCTGCACCACGCATACCTAAAAATGAGGTGTCAATCTGGCAAAGCTACCAAACAAGGCAACTTGTATGCCAAACAGCATAAGCAGCAAGTGAGTGACTGAGCTAAATGGTCCCACAACCAATAGATCACATCTAAGCTTTGCGATCCTGCCACACCCAGACATGAATGGTGGTGGTCAATTAAACAACTTACTGGTGGAGGAGGATCCACAGAAATTCCCATCCTCAGTAATGGAAGAGCCCAGCACATCAGTGCAAAAGATTAGGTTGAAACATTCACAGCAATCTTCAGCCAGAAATGCCGAGTGGATGATCTATCTTGGCCTCCTCCAGTGGCCCCCAGCATTACAGTTACCAATCTTCAGCCAATTTAGTTCAGTCCACATGATATCAAGAAGCAGTTGGAGGCACGAGATACGGCAAAGCCTATGGGCCCTAACAACATGCTGGCAATAGTCCTGAAGACTTGTGTTCCAGAACTTGATACTGCCCTAGCCAAGCTGTTCCAGTACAGTTCAACACTAGCATTTGACCAGCAATGTGGATAATTGCCCAGGATTGTCCTGTACACAAAAAGCAGGACAAATCCAACTTAGCCAGTTACCGCACCATCAGTCTTTTCTCAATCATCAGTAATGTGATGTAAGGTCTATCAAGCAGCAACTGCTCATCAATAACCTGCTCATTGAGGTCCAGTTTTGGTTCAGCCAAGGCCACTCAGCTCCTGACCTCATTTATAGCCTTGGTTCAAACATGAACAAAAGAGCTGAATTCCAGAGATGGTTGTCAGCTCTTGATATCAAGGCTGCATTCAACTAAGTGTATGGCATCAAGGAGCCCTAGCAAAACTGGAATCAATGGGAATCAGGGGGAAAACTCTCCAATGGTAGGAGTCATACCTGGCACATAGAAGATGGTTGTAGTCGTTGGATGTCAGCCAGCTCAGCTTCAGGGCATCTCTGCAGGAGTTCCTCAGGGTAGTATCCTAGGCCCAACCATCTTCAGCTGCTTCAGCAATGATCTTCTCTCCATCATAAGGTCAGAGGTGGGGATGTTCACTGATGATTGAACATTGCTCAGCACCATTCACAACTCCTCAGATACTGAAGCACTCCATGTTCAAATGCAAAACAGTCTGGATAATATCCAGGCAAATGCACAGATTATGTGGAATTCAACTTTTAGTTTTGGGAAGAGTTTTTTTTTATTTATGAGTTATGTTAATAAAGATCGGGCATCGATATAAAGCAGCCTTCTAACTACACATGTTATTTCTCTTTCATTTCATAGGCTCATTAACTCATTGGATGGACGATTTTCATAAAATTACAGTTCTGTTACTGATGCAAGATTTAGAGATCATAGGCTGCGTTTTGTCTGGTTGATGGACTAACAACATTTTGTAAAGATGGGAATTTTTTTTTAGTTTCAGGCTTTAGAGCGCATGAACAACTCTTGAATAAAAGATATATTTACATATCCAGTTATCATGGGATTTGAACTAAGAAGGTAAAGGAATATAATGTTATAACCAATTATACCAAAGGGTGTGATGTGCTGCTGAGGACTGTCGAAGAAATCTGCTTAATGAGGTAGCTGGTGTCTTCCTTGTTCTACACATTCATATACATAGATCATTAAAACTGTTTTTGTAGACCATGTTTTCTACCCATTAAGCTTTATTTCCTGCTGTCACAATTTTTAGTCATACATTTCTGTCTGTTTCATTGCAGATGGGCTCCAGGATTTTGATTTTGACCCATATTTCTGTTCTGTCATGCCATTATTGTATCTGCATTTCTCAATACAAAAGTGTATCATCTTTTTCTTTGATTAACATTTTGAACAAATCCACATATGCTTCCATTTTGAGAGATTTGCCAAGGGTTTTGGTGGCTCAACAATCACAATCTTGCACTTAATCTCCTACACTAGGGCATCAAATACTTTGGAGAGGGTGCAGAAAAGTGCACCAGAATGATATAACAAGGGATGAAGGACTTCAGTTTGTAAACAGACCTGAGCAGCTAGCTTTGTTCTCATTAGAGAAGATTAAGTGGAGATTTAATAAAAGTATTCAAAATTTGGAGGAGTTTTGATAAAATAGATAAGCTGAAATTGTTTTCACTGACAAAGGATAGGTAACCAGTTGACAGAATATTAAGATAAATGACAAAAGCATCAAAGAGGAATCAGGAGAATATCCTTATGCACAGAACTGTTATGATCTGTAATGGGCTATCTGGACAGGAAAGGAAAGCAGGTTCAAAGTAAAACTAAATATATATTTGAAGATAGAAGTTGCAAAACTATGGGTAAAGTTGAAGAGAGCGGACCTATATGCTGTACAGTTCGATGACTTACTAACTTTGAATGTATTATAATCAATGCATTTAAAACAGTCCTCATAATTGTACACTCTAACATTACATTTACTCCAGGAAGTGGTGTGCCAGAGTCCCCAACTCTTCGAAGAGTTGCAGAAGAAACCAGTATCACAGATGAAATGGGTTTTATTGTGTCCTCAAGTGAATTTGGGCATTTGAAAATTTATAACATTCATGGTTAATAAACTGAATTAGGAGACAGGTTTTGCACAGTGTTCTTTTTCCTGTAAAATAGCAGGTGGGTCAATAGTGCAGAATTCCCCCTTCCCTTTTCTGTTTTGCCAGTGAGAGGAAAGGGAGTGAAGAGTTATTCACAAAGGGGGAAAGCTGAACTCTGTAGTACCACTTGAGCTCAGTGTTAAGTTTGAATATTTTAGCTGCTGCATTGAAGTTAACCTGCAGTGTGGGAATCACAGATTTACCGAGTGGGCAGAAACAGTCTGGAAGGGCAGGTAAAATCTGTTTAAATATCATGATCTGAATTGACCTAAGGCCCAAGGTCCTTAGAAATTAAAGAAAATTCTGCAGGTGTCAGTGAGAGTTAAAAAAACTGTTCCAGCTATTTCATTAACAGTTTGTTATCATTTTGCTAAAGGGTCTTTATGAAGTTTGACTGAATTTACAATTATCTGAGTAGAGGATTTAGAATTCACAGTTTGATTGACAGTTGAAAAAGTCCATCAAAGGATTAGCTATCTTAGAAGTTGGGTCTGAATAGAAACTTTGTTTCTTTTTTGTAAAGGATTAACCATGGAGTCGATTTAAAAACTTTGAATAGGTTCTGTGAGTGGAAGGGTACTTTATTTTTACTATTAAGTGTGCAGGAATTAAAGCTATACTAGATCTTCAGTCATTTCCAGCTCCACAAGGCTCCTGGGGTCCAACCATGTTGGATACTAAGTGAATGGCTTTGAAGGTGATATGCAAGATATGAAGACCATGGAGGTAATAGGTAGGAGTTGGCATTGAGTTAACATGGAAAGTACGGGGACCATAAGGAAAGAAGATGGGGTGGAGAATGTGAGGGGTAAGGTCTGGAAGGCCTTCTAAAACAATTAGGAAAATTTCCCAGAGAACCAAAGCATGCATTCTAACCAGCCCATCTCAGTACTTATCCACGTCATGGTTTTCTACACTCTGCCTCAGGGGTCAGTGAGTATGATTGCGCAGTGATTGGAACCATGTGCACCTCATTGACTGCAAGTTCCTTGATTGGGGTTTTGAACCTGGGCCAATCAAGAAGCCCTGGCTGACTGATATAATCAGGGATTTAGAATCTCCTCGGTCCAGGGGGCTGACTCTGAGTTGGCTGGCCACAGCCAGTGTACTGTGCACACATAAATAAAGGGGGACTGCTGACAGGATACCAGCCTCTGTGCAGTTACTTCAGACAGTACTTCACTATATTCCATAACCCTCTGCCATCAGCAACCACTACCCCGACTCACTATCCCATCTCCCCACACCCCTATTCCCTGTCAAGCTCTTTGTAAAACATACCATGACTTTAACTACAGCACAGTACAATTATATTGGTGATCTTTCTTCTTACTGTCTCCATTTTCTGGCATTGACCATTTTTCAAATTTCTATCAGTTTATAGTCACACTTGACTGCAATTATTTTGCCCATTATTCGTGAGAGAAAGAGAAAAGAAATATCTTGTATTCATGTAGTGCCTCTAATAATAGAAGAACATCTGGAAAAGCTTTACAAATAACAAAGTGCCTTCTGAGATGTAGTCATGCTGTAAAGTTTAGATATTTTCTAATCAATGTCTTCAGAGCTGTTATTGCACACCTCTGGATCAGGTGAGACTTGAACCCAGGCCACTTGGCTCAGAGGTAAGTGCACTACACTGTGCTACAAGAACCCCCTTCATCACTGCTGTAACGTAGGAAGCGAAGAGCCAACTTGCACTTAGCAAGCTCCCACAACCCAATAACAATGAACAAATAGTTTAATTTAGTGAACTTTCTTAGGGAAAAAAATATTAGCCCAAGCACCATGGTAAACAGCTATGAATTTTGAAAAGTGTCATGGAATCTTTTACATTGAACTTGAAAGAGCAGATAAGGCCTGAAATTAACACTTTGACTTAGCAGCAGCATTCACTCAGTACTGCAATTGAACTCCAACCTAGACTGGGCACTCAGATCACTCAAGAAATTTGATTTGCTTTCATTTACTATTGTCATGTGTACTGAGGTGCAGTGAAAAGTGTTTTACGTATTTTACAGGCAGATCATGCTACACAAGTGCATCAGGGTAACAAAACAGCGTGTAGGATACAATGTTACAGCTCCTGAGAAGGTGCAGAGTGAGATTAACATTAACATGAAAAAGGTCCATTCAAAAGTCTGGTAACAACGGGAAAGAACCTGTTCTCGAATCTGTTCATATCTGTATACAAACTTTTATACCTTCTGCCCAACAGAAGAGGGTGGAAGAAAGCATAACCAGGGAGGGAGGGGTCTTTGATTATGTTGGTTGCTTTCCACAAAATTCTGACTCAGAGACACAGATTGAACCAATAAATTGGCCATCACTTTCTTAATGAAAATGTTAAGTAACAAAATTGTGAGTTTGTTTTAAGTGTTGTACACTGATGCCTTCAAAATAGCCAATTAGCTTTCAGTTGAGATTGTCAAGAAGGGGAAAAAAAGCAGCAACTTCAAAACCCAGCTGGTCCAAAGATGGCCAAAGGCAGCCAATTGTTTGCTGATGACAGACAGCTTCCTGCTTTGGATCTGCAACCATTAGAACTGGCCAAATACATTTGCCTTTGGACACTTGTAGCAGACAGAAAGAGGAAAGCTTTATCCAAAAGATTTTGGGCTGGATTTTAAGATGGATAGAAATAATGGTCTAACTTATTGGACAATCCTCTCACTCTACATTTTTAATTTAATAAAAAGGGACCCGATTTGACAAGGCCTAAACAGGGCCTCAAGCATAGCTGCTGCAGATCAGAAATCTGGATTTCAATGGGGGTGATAATTTTTGTAAATAGCAGCCAGTTTCCAACTTTTGTAGTTTCTCTAAAGACCTGTCAAAAACCTGGATCTCACACAATTTGTTCTTTAATGATTCTTGACAAAACCACACTAGAAACAGACAGCGTTTCCAATCACATGGAAATATGAAATTAAAAGCAGAAAACTGAGTTAAAAAAAAACCTAGTCAGTATCTGTGTGGAGAGTTAATAGGTTGAACTATCCCATTTTTTGGCCATTATTTTTCAAGTAAAATTCATGGTAGCAAATCCACTATGGCACTTGTTGATTTTTCTCACACAATCATCTGTTCTTCAGCTTATTAATTATACAAGTAGCCTCTTGAAGCCTTGCCAGGACTCACACTGCTGTCTCCATATTGAAACCCTAGATACACAACACTTCATGTGCAGTGAGCCAGGAGTTGTCCTCACACTGTGGTGTTCCAATGTTATCCCGAAGGAAATTGTCCAGATAGGAATGTTACCTCCCCACTTTGTGGACCAGGACCTTGATGTTATGGGGGGCTGGGAAGGAAGGCCATTCTTTTTCCCGCTGACCAGCAAAAGAGGCAAAACCACCAGACTCAGTAAGTTCCAGGACTGAGTTGCAGCCCCAAGTCAGTCGTGCCTGCTGAAGTGTCTTTATCACTGTTGGACCTGTTGAAGTCACACCCATTTGAGAGGTGAGCAGCCTCTTCAGACAACCCAAGAATGAAAGAAATTATGATGATCAAGCTTTGCTTATCTCTCATTAGCAGCTTGACTGCAGATAGCCTGAGACATTACAAATCCTTGAACTGTTGACAGCAACCAAGGCATCACGCTATCATGTAGACAACACTGAGGCTACAAGTAATGCGCCAGGACTGCAGTAGGTTCTGTCTGCACAAATCATCCACACTCAAACCCACCTTGTGGATGAGGGCATGGAATCAGTGATGATTTCAGATATCTCTGCAGGGCTTGCTTCTTTCTGTCACACGAGACATCCTAAACTGTCCCCCTGCCCCCTCTTTCCTTGCTTCTCCCAACCCCAAACCACCAACCCATCCAACAAAAAGCACTTACCTGAGGCCTTGATCCTCAGGATGTTGGAAGTCCTCCCAAAAGCAGCCACTGCCTTTGCACATAACACTGCCAAAGGCAGGATCTGTTGGCTACTGATTGGCCAGTGGTTCTCACTGGGTAGGAATTTAGCTTCTAGAGACATGATTTCAGAGAAAGGCCCAATGCTTCCATCCAATTGCCTAATTGGTGGAAGATGGCTCAAGCAAGATTGAGATCAGGTGTCTCACAAATCTTTCAGTATCCATTCAAGCTACCTGATGGCACCAAAGAACCTGGCCTACATATTCTGAGCCCAAATCCTTTCTTGTCATTGCCTTTATCATAAATCTTTACTATGAGAGTGTCACCCCACCAAAATTCCTTGTGGCATTCTGCACATCTACTGGAATATCCAACTTCAATGCTGAACAAATATATCTCTATAACATCTATAATCAAACCCATTATATTATTTTTGTGTTGTTAATTTATTTATTTTATTTTGACCAATTCTTGAATTTAGATATTGTGCCTTTAGCTTTTCTTCGAATCCCTACAGTATGGCCATTGGCTCATCAACTCAACACCAACCCTCCAAAGTGCATCCCTCCAAAACCCCCTACCCTATTTCCCATGGACAATCTGCCTGTCCTGAACATCTCTGGACTGTCGGAGGAAACAAGTGTACGTTGAGAAAACCCATGCAGAAATGAGGAGAATGTGCAAACTCCACACAGACAGTCACTTGAGGATGGAATCAAATTCAGGTCCCTGGCAACTTGATGCAGCAATGCTAACCACGGAGCCACTGTGCTGCCCGTTTTTCTGCTGTCACTAGTTATTCCCTGATGTTAAAAATGCTCCAGTAACTTTGTTGACCTTTGATACTTCATCACCCACACTTTCTTTTTAAACCCAGATTGCTACCTTGCACTACAGCTTTGACATTTTGCTTACTGTTTTGAACTAGTTCCTAACCCATCCCATCTCTTGATTTTCTTAAATTCTTACTTGGTTTGTCAGGGCACTAGTTCCAGAAAGTGAAGCCTATTGCAATAGTACAACTCACTGGTTCCCAGGACAAGTGCCTGTAAAACTCTTGCTTCCCTTGCCATTCCTTCAGCCACACATTTAACCCTCTAACCTGTTTACCCTTATGCCAATTATGCTCAGATAACAAACTACAGATTATTTCCTGTGAGGTTCTACATCTAATTTAGGCCTAGCTCCCCAAACCCTGTCAGCAGAACCTCATTGTTGCTTCTACCTATGCCACTGTTTCTTTCACAGATTACAATAACTGTATCCTTTCACTTCCACTCTGTAAATGACCAGACCTGCACCACTACCTTACAGAAGTGATATGACTGTCTGCTTGATCAATATGTCCCCTCCCTATTGACCCACAACCTTGAACTTAGTGTCCAGCTCAATAACTCAAGCTGCAGTTATTTGATGCAGCTATGGGTGTCTGGCATGCCAGCTGCACTGCTATTCCTATATAATTTTATTTATTTATTTAAATATCAAACAAGAGTTAAATTATAATTAGAGGCTCTTTTAAACTGTTTTCCTTACCATTAATTGATGCTGCTCCGTGTTTTTTTTTGGGCTTATCATTTCCTTTATTTATTCACCTCTTATTATACACATATATCAGATTTTAACTTCATGGAAATTCAGAAACCTTTAATGTTAGCATCCTCCTTTTAGTTAATTTTAATTTTATCCCCACCCCGATCTGATTTATTAGTTAATTGCTAAACTTAATAATATAATAAATTATACACTTGACTAAGTTATAAAATAAATTCATCACTTGCTGTATTTCCTCAGGCTCCAACACTCCTCTGACATCACTTTTCAGATTTAACATTATCTTTCTTAGATTACTCCTCACTTCACTGAGAGACTGCTCATTAATGTTCCTCCCATCATTTATGCTCCCTCCTCATCATTCTTCTTGATCCTTGTGGCCTCTCTTTTCACAAATCAGGGCCTAGCCTCACGTATTTTCTCACAATTTATAGCTCAGATCCTCAACACATTTCTCGCAGTTTAAACCCACTCCTTGCCATGGCTCTCAGAGTTTGTGGCTGCCCTCCATCAGTTTCTTCTGCATTTTATAGCACACTTTAACACAATTCTCACAATTTATATTCTGCTACTCTCAAGTTTTATGACCCCATCTCTTGTGATTTACGGCAGAGAATAATACAATAGAGTAATTTTATAAAAGTAACCTGATGCAATGATTCAGATTGCCAGAACTTCGATCTCTAATAGAGTTGTTAATATTCTTCTAATTGTGGGTTAATATGGTGGTGTTAATGTTCTGGCCTTTGCTGGTTGCAGATACCGCGGTACTTAGAACATAGAACACTACAGCACAGGAACAGGCCCTTCGACCCACCATGTCTGTGCCAGCCATGATGCCATTCTAAACTAATCCCATCTGCCTGCACATGGCCCATATATGCCTCTACTCCCTACCTATTCATGTGTCTAACATATGTGAACAGTGAAGCAATAGAACAAGGGGAGTTGCTGGTGCAGTGGCTATGTCTTGGCTAGTATTCCAAACCTAGTTAAATTTAGGGCATGGTAGCTGGTGGGGTTTAAATTTGATTAAAATCTGGAATTGAAAGCTGGTCTCATAGACTCATCGAGTCACACAGCACAGAAACAGACACTTCGGTCCAACCAGTCTATGCTGATCATAAATCCGATTGAAACTAGTCCCACCTGCCTGCTCCTGGCCGGTATCCCTCCAAACATTTCCTATTCATGTAACTATCCAAGCATCTTTTAAACACTGTAACTGTGCCTGCATCTACCACTTCGTCAGGATATTCATTCCACACATGAACCACTCTGTGTAAATAATTTGCCCCATGTCCTTTCTAATTCTCTCTCTTCTCACCTTAAAAATATGCCCCCTGGTCTTGAAATCCCCCAATCACTCTGCTTTTTGCTATGCCTGAAGTTGGAGAGTGTTCTGTCACGTCTAGAACCAGCATGTCACTGGTCACAAAATAAAGTTAAGTGCTTCACTCAGTTACTGGTATGGTCAGTTATATACTTTATTTATATTAAGTTTGGAATAAAACTATCCATCAATGGATTCCTTTAATAATCAACAAAATTATTGATTTATTACAAAAATAGGACTTTTTCAACAAAGATAAGAAGCTGATGAATAATTTGAAATCTGAAAGCATAAATATATATCTTCCTAAATAACCCAACACATTCTCACACACACATAATTAAAGTGGATTTTTTTTCTGCAGAGATTAATAACATAAGACATTTCAGCCAATAATTGATGATTCTTGAACGAAGAAAGGAAATGGCATGGAATGATCAAAATGGCTTTCAGTCAGCATCCTGACACATGTTACAGGTATCATTGGATTTTTGGAAACACAGTTTGTTCAGGAAACACTGGGAGGAACTCTTTTCAGAGGCTTTTCAGGAGAATGGCTGGTTCACACTGGATCCGCAGAGGGGTTTTCTCAAAAAGGAAGGGGATAAGCTTAATAACTTACCCCTCACAGCAGGCTGTATCCCAGCTGAACTCCAAGTAACATTCAAAACAAAATTTAACTCCTGGCAGCTATAAACCCAGGCATGTGATTTCTGTTAAATCAGTCTAAGCAACTAACTTAAGGCATGTGACTTCTAAGAAGTGTTTTTTTTAATGTCCCAATATCCTTTTAATGACTCCAATTAGAAAAAAACCAGTTCATAAATTTCCTCAGTTCTATCAAATGAACCATGTCCACAGTCCTTTAAACCACAAATCCTCAAAAAAATCATTTAAGTGCCTTCATAAAATATTTTTAGCCCATCTCCTTAATTAATTAGGATTATGTTGAATATTAGTTTTCTCAACTGTACATGTAAAAAAAAGAAAGACTTGTGTCTATTTACTTCCGTTTGCAACTCAAGACTTCCCAGTTCTTCTTTATTAGCCAAAGTACTTTTAAAGTAGTCCCTGCTGTAAGGTTGAAACATTGAAACCAGTTTCCACACAGTAAGATCCCACAAATAGCAACAAAATATTTGCTAAACAATAATAATCTGAGATGGCACGTGGGATCTCAGTTTAACGTCACATCTGACAAAGCCCTACTTTTGAAACTCACGCACATAATCTGGTTTTCAATATTGATAGGGAAGTCATTATCACAGAGAACGTAAATGGGCTTCAAGATCTGAATGATCTTTTCTTGCTTTTCCTTGCTTCATTGTATTACTTGATTTGTTGATTGATTTATTGTTGCCACATGTACCAAAATACAGTGAAAAGTGTTGTTTTATGTGCTATACAGGCAGATCATACCGTACAAAGTGCATCTGGGCAGCAGAACACAGTGCAGAATACAGTGTTACAGCTACAGGAAGGTACAGAGAGAGAGCGAGAGATCAGAGTTAAGATTTGAGAGGTTCATTCAAAGGTTCGATAACAGCAGGGAAGAATCTGTTCTTGAATCTATTCGAACATGTATTCAAACTTTTATATCTTCCGCTCACGTCTAGAACCAGCAAGCCACTGGTCACAAAATAAAGTTAAGTGCTTCACTCAGTTACTGGTATGGTCAGTTATATACTTTATTTATATTAAGTTTGGAATAAAACTATCCATCAATGGATTCCTTTAATAATCAACAAAATTATTGATTTATTACAAAAATAGGACTTATTCAACAAAGATACGAAGCTGATGAATAATTTGAAATCTGAAAGCATAAAACTATATCTTCCTAAATAACTCAACACATTCTCACTCACACATACCCACAAATTAAAGGGGACTTTTTTTCTGCAGAGATTAAGAAGGTGGAAGAGAGTATAACCAGGGTGGACGGGTTTTTGATTATGTTGGTTCCTTTCCTGAGGCAACGGGAACTATAGATGGAGTCAAAGGATAGAAGGCTGGTTTGCGTGATGGACTGGGAAGTATTCACGACTCTCTGCAGCATCACATTGTAACATTACACTCAGCTACAATGCAAACTCTCATGACAGGGATGAAAATGGAAGTGTCACGAGAAAGCACTCACAAAACTCAGTGTCAAAAGATGCAGTTGCCTCACTCAAATCTGACTCAACTGCCCAAAATCAGCCAACATTACTTGATCAGTAAAAGTTGATTACCGCAGATTGTTTCCCGAGCGAATGTGTATGATTCAGCATTTCGGTCAAATACCTCAGGCTGCCAGCCCTAATAATATAACAACTGTAGCCCAGTACTTGCTTAGTCCCATGATTAATGATCATGAGCCCAGCTTTGGACATAGAAGGAAGCAGAGCAGAATCCAAAGCCCTCCGACTTAAATAAAACTTTGACTCTCTGCCCTTGCACTTAGTAAAATTCTCGTGAGTTCACGAGTGGCCAAAAGAAATGGCTGTGATTTAAAGCGGATTAAACTGATCCGGAGAGTGCAGATCTAATGACCTCTGAAAATGGCTGGATGAATATTTATCATCATTAGCATCATTATACTGCACAGAGCTTCAACGGTCGAAGGCAGCTGTGCTACCAACGGCTGTGCTGCTGTGGGGGAGGGATGATTTTATTTTCCCTTCTTCTTCTTCGAGAACCTTGTTTTCAACAATAACTTCTCTGTCCTGAACCACATTCCACCACCACACAAGTGTTTTGTCTCACAGAATGGGAATAAGTAGTGTGTACGTGGAATCTTTCCTCTTTGTACCCAGAACAAGGGGCCTAAAAAATTCTTGCCTTTTCATAATGGGCCTGACTCATCTTTTCACTAAACTATATTAACATTCCCTTGATTGCATGCTGCAGGACATCTGGCATATCAATGCAAACAACTGAGCTCTCTTTAGTCCAATTTTCAGTGGAAGGGAGAACACTTCTCTTGCTTTTCTCTCTCTCTCTTTCTCCCTGCAGAAGCAATAATTGCTGTATGCT
This sequence comes from Rhincodon typus, assembly GCF_021869965.1. NCBI lineage: Eukaryota > Metazoa > Chordata > Chondrichthyes > Orectolobiformes > Rhincodontidae > Rhincodon > Rhincodon typus. The sequence continues at coordinate 119,283,979 of NC_063333.1, read as the reverse complement.
TAAAACTATTATGATCTAATGGCAGTCCCAAAGCATTAGTCACTTTGATGTCTCCTGAAAACAATACGTGGACTTCTTGTCTTTCGATGGAACAGATGAGGCTGATGGCACAGTTCGCGCCGGGGTTGGGTGGGTGGGGGGTGTGGGGGGTGCCGGAATGTCCAGCCTGTTAAGTCTTCGAGCTGCTCCTTTTCAAACACCATTTACTGTCAGAATTGGAATAAAAATGAAAACTAAGAATTTAAAGGGTCCCCAGCATTAGAGAAGTCAGCTGCAGTCATTCAGATTACTCAAGGACCAAGGAACAGCAGCAGTTCATTTGGTGATATCTCATCTTCAATTATCTATGGCTCGCCATTGATTATTTTAACTGGATTAGCTCTTGAGGACTGTAGCTGTGTTCATATCCAGTTATACAAATATACAAATCGATGGTCCAATTTTAAATTTCCTCAGAAAATATTGTAAATCGTGAGACACTTATTATTTGTAAAAGATGCCTAAGAAGGAGAATTTCCAAAATGATATATCTGAAATCGTGATTGCTGAACCATTAAAACTATAAGGAACAGAAAGAAAGGCTTTTTGATTTGTAATCATTGGTGAACAATGGATTTTCTTTCTCCGAAAGGGTACAAGAAAAGGACATGGTAATAGGACTAAATTGATAGCTGCTTCAGAGAGCCAGTCCAGGTGTGTTGGGTTAAATGATCCCCTTGTATGCTGTAAGAATCCAATGACATAGAGATATTATCACTATCAATGCAGTAGCCATTATACTTGGTTTGCAGTGGACTGATCTAATCCTGAATCCCTATTCGCTGCCTGCTGTAAATAATCAATATTGGGCTGAAAGGGTGGAAAATGTCTGACAACTTTTCACTGAACTTCATGCATACAATGTTGGCACCAAATCAAGTATTTTGACAGATTTGAGCGTGGGTTGACCCCAAGTGGCTATTCAGTGAATTGCATTCAGTAGGTGTCAATGTGGTGTGAAAATGGGATGAGCCCATGATGGAAATAAGACAGATAACTGTATCAATCCCACAAAAATGAATTTGGAGCATGGTGCTTTTCTAAAACTACAACAAGATTATGACTTAGGCATTGTTACCTGGTTTTGTATACGTTTCTGGTGATTTCAGTCTCATTGGGGAAGTGTTGAGAGGCAGTGTATGTTGTCAGGCCTTAGGAGGCAGTTTTGGAGACGGGCTATGAAAATTTGATGATGGGAAGGTTGATGGAATTCCACTAGATCAGTATCCTCAGGTTCTTGCATGTACTTCTGTCTTTCCTGGTGGGAGGGGCGTTGTTGGAGAAGGCAAGAAACATCATGGTTGAAGCAGGAAGCCAATAAGCTCATGAAGAGGAAAATTAAGAGGGAATTTCTGAGTGGAAGCTGTCTTCTTTGCCTGCCTTCATATGAGCTCACCTTAACTCTCTCAGGTTGATCTCCAGTTTAAAGTGAGAAATCCGGGGGCCAAGCTAGTCTGCTGTCCTCACTATTCCTGTGAGTGTGCTGACTAAAATATCAAAGACCTGATGAGATTCTCAGAAACAGGCCACAGTCCCATTAACCACAATATTTTGTCTAACAAAGTGGCCGTGTTGTCCCACCCACCCTTCCAGTCTGCTGAGAACCCAGGACGTGGATCCTTTATTCGTTTACTCCAGAAAAGAGCGACATGAAAATGTACAGCTCCAGCGATTTGATTCACACCTGAAAATGTCTATCCAGAAAAGAAACTAAGGTAATATGATTCCACTGGTACTATACCTCTATCCCCGTTGCTATGCCAAATCATTTTGTAAGAAGAAATTTATAAATTCAACTAACGGATCTCCCTTAATGTTGCTCAAAGTGAGTCTTAATCCGGTTTCCTCCAACAGTCCAAAGATGTGCAGGGTAGGTGGATTGGCCATGCTAAATTGCCCATAGCGTCTAGGGATATTTAGGTTAGGTGGCTTAGAGATGGAGAAATGCAGGGGTAGGGGAATGAGTCAGGGAATGCTTTTCAGAGGGGTGGTGTGGACTTGTTGAGCCGAATAACCTGTTTCCACACAGTAGGGATTCTATGATCTATTCTATGATCTAAGTAGTGGCTGTAACTTTTTGCAGCATTGTCAAGTTCAAACTCACTTCCTGGGATATGGGCACATAAATCCATCCTGATACATTTGTGCAGCACTTGGGATCTCCCGAGGTTGTGATGGGTGCTGTGTAAGTATTGTTTTTGCCGAACAACTGTTGCACTACCAGAGATTTCAATGTTAAGATGAGACATTAAACTGAGGTCTCTCCCATTCTCTGACTGCAACACATTACTTCCTGCACAAGTTAGTTCAATTGACAGAACGGGGTTTAGTTTGACACTGGGGGATCTCCACTTGCCCCTCTTTGAAATATTGCCATGGACTCTTCTATATCAACCTGAGTGGACCTCAATTAAACATGATTTCCGAAAGCCAGTACTGATCACGATGTATCATTTCCACAAATCTGCACAAAAGTGTCATTCTGGATTCCATACCTTGGATAGTGGACTTACAGGTGATCCTGTAGCAATATGGAATCTACATCATTGTTTGCCATTAGACTCATTTTCATTTCTCCGAAATAAAATGAAACCTAGAGCTGAATTTTATTGAGATAGCAGTAGTCTTGTCACCAGGGCTGAAAGTGAGATGTAACTCTGCTTTGACAGCAGCGGGACCCAGGATTCATAAACCACTGCCCTAATTAAGGACTCAAAATCTACAATAAATGGAAGTAGCCATTGCTGAAGCCTCAGCTACAGGGAGGTCAGGTGCCCTCATAGAGGGACAAGTATGCTGTGGGACAGCGGGGCCAAGGCTCCAGAAATTAGAGGGGGAGGTCGTAGTGTACAAATGGTACATGGATGAGGGGACGGCTATTGTTGCAGGGTAGGTGTACTCCGTGAGCCATCAGAATGGCCACCAGAATTCACTGGGCAGTCTCTCCATATGATGGCAGCCCTCCCTCACCTCCACCAACCCTGCCCTCACACAGGCAAAATTTTCAAAGAGGTGGGAAGTGCCTCTGAATTGACCTCCTGGTGAGGAATCTGCCAATTTTCCAATCTCTGACAAAATGGCATGGCAACAGGAAGACCTTGGGCACCTATTGAAATTCCAATACTTGGGGCCTGGTCAGCTAGAAGCGTGGCTACCAGTTGATAAAGTGTTTTTCTCTCGTAATGGTATTAACCAGAAAACATAGGGAACTCACACCCCCTTCTCAGACCAGTGTCGTGGGATCTACCTGCCACAGGAAGTAGGCAGGACCTCCATTTAACAGGTCATGCAAAAGATGCCACCTCTTGATTGTTGAGAACTCTTTCAGTGTTGTACTGAAATGTCAGCCAAGATTATGAGTCTAAGTCCATGTTGTAACCTAAATCTACAAGTTTCTGTCTTAAAGTTAACAGGAATTCAAGTAAGCTGAACTGTCCAACATCCTTAATGATCAATGGACTAAATTGCAGGGCAATATTCACTCCAGACCAGACCTCTGACTGCTTTCAATGAGCAGCCCCTAGACATTACTGACCAGACCCCTGACAGCTGCCTTTGCAGCTCCTGAGAAGATGATAAATAATTCCTCTGACTGCTGCTGCTGGTCCAACAAGACTGAAAATTGCCTAGTCCCAGACTGTAGTCAGACTGGTACTCTCACCACGAGCATGCCAAGTGGGCAACTGACTGTAGCCAAGCTCCTGGACAGTGTGTGGACTGTGTTCATGACTGATGAGGACCCTTTGACTGACAACAGCACCCCACCTTGACTAGACTGAGGACTAACCCCAACTCACTTTCCAACATGGCCATTTGCTTGAATAATAGTGCAGTGTGTTTGCTGTGCTCCAGCTGGCATATGCTATAGGGATAGGTTTCACATCTTGGTTGCCATAGAGGATAACATGATTGTCTCCCCTCATCCTCATCCTGGAAAAGTACCTACTGACAAGCAGCCTGTCAGAATGCACTAAAGTACAGCAATACTGACAGCATTTGGCTCTGCCTGAAGCACTGGTGCATAATAGGCAAACTATATCAAGGCATGGAGACTGTGAGCATGCAAGAGAACAACATGAGATGCAGCCTTGTCCAGTCATGAGCTGTGTGCCTGTTCCTGCACAAAGTAACCTTGCTGCAGCCTTTCAATGCAAGTTGCTGACATGCCCTACAATGCAACTGTATAATTCCTACGTGGCCTGCAAATGGATCAGAGAAGTGCCATGGATGTTTCTAAGGGATTGGCAGATGTTGGATGCCAATCTCTTTGGATGAGGGGTGCATGCACTAGGTACTCATGGATCGTACCCTGAGATGTTGATTGATGCTGATAAACGTGGAGGCTCCTCGTAGTTAGCAGTGAGATAAGCTACCTGCTCAGATGTGCAAGTTGAGAATTGTCAATATTAGCTTTATTGGCATGTTTGGTAAGAGAGTCAGCTAAATATTAACACATTTAAGAAGCTATAATCTCCCTGAATTGGCAACTCACTGTTGCTTAATGAGAAACTCACCTCATCGCTTAGCAAAAACATCAAAGGTGCAAAGAGTTGCTCCCAATGTCAAGGCAGGCCTTGTTGAACTTTTACATTTATACATCTACCGGTAGCCAGTTGTGCACTCTGTGCAACAGGTGGCTTGCAAGTCTTTGTGGTCACGCGACAGGAACTTAAGTTTTCATTTGTGAAAGCTACGACTTTAGGATCTTGAGATAGCAAGAACTGCAGATGCTGGAGTCAGAGATAACACAGTGTGGAGCTGGAGGAACACAGCAGGCCAGGCAGCATCAGAGAAGCAGGAAAGCTGACATTTTGGGTCGGAACCCTTCTTCAGAAATTCCGAAGAAAACGTCAGTTTTCCTGTTACTCTGATGCTGCCTGGCCTGCTGTGTTCCTCCAGCTCCACAGT
>NC_063333.1:119260076-119278632 GCF_021869965.1 Rhincodon typus | reverse complement strand
GATGCTGCCTGGCCTGCTGTGTTCCTCCAGCTCCACAGTTTGTTAACTTTAGGATCTTAGTCTCTGAATCACAAATGAAATGTAAATTCTCATCCTTATTCAGAGCTGGCATTAGATTGTGTCACTGTAACGAAAAGGTTCATATTTAGAGCAGAATGTGTGATGTAGCCTGGGCTGAAAGGAATGTTGAGTTTGGTATGAGGGTTGCCCACACTTAGGTAATTCCGAATTCCTCTAATCTCTGCTGCCCATATCCCAACTTGCACCAACTCCTTGTGACTTCTGCACTCACTGACGTACAGTGGCTCCTTGTCCATCAAATCAAGACTTTAATCCTTATGTTCAAACCACTCATTGTATCTTACTTTGTTTTTGTAACCTCTTCTATCCTTACATCCATATCAGAATGTTGCATTAGTCTAATCATGGTCTCTTATGCACCCTATCTTCTCCCTACCATTGGTAGCCATTTCTTCAGCTTTGTAGGCTTTAAGCTCCAAAATTCCTACCTGAAATTTCGATGTCTTTCCACCTCTCTCTCCTCATACAATGTTACTTAACTCTTTGACCATGTTTATGATCTAGTGCAATATCTTCTTACAAGGATCCAAGTCAAATATCACTTGTTATTGTTCGTCTGGAATTTTTACTAATTTCTAGTGTTATCTAATTGCTAGTTCCTATTGTTGATGTTTGCAGTCAGTCTCCAATCAGTGTGTGTATTGGGGCAGCACTGCAAATGTTGATGTTGCCAAGAGATGCTTGGTGGAATGGGGCCATCTGCCACCTGCAATATTCCAAAATTGTTATTGGGCATTTTGAGTTGGATGTGTGGATCCTGCGAGACTTTTTCCAGTTGCTTTCGATAGTTTGGAACAGCCGAGGGAACCAATGTGGAGAGGTGCAGCTGTTGCCGGGAATGGTAGTCCTGACAGTAGCTCCAGGCATCTTGAGGCCTGCATGATAAATGCCTGTTATCACACATGTGGGCAAGAACAGGAATCTGTCATATCCAGCTTCTTCCTGCACTTTCAGCAGAAACTTGGAGCTTGATTTAATTGTGTGTCAAGATGGATGCCAAAAGAATCCTCTCGAGCAACTTTTGTTAATTTTATGCCAGCAGATATGTTTCAGTGGCAGAGGCTCTACTGTTTGTACATCAGACCTTGTGACAATTTCGATTGAATTCCAAAAAACTCTTTAAGTTTGCCCTTCTCACTGCATGTTTACTTCTCTGTGGCTGTAACACTATATTCTACATTCTGTTCTATTACCCTGGTGTACTTACATAAGGTATGCTTTGCCTGGACAGAATGCAAAACAATACTTTTCACTGTCTCACAGTACATCTGAAAATAATCAAATCAAATAATCAAAAATGAAACTTAGACTGTGAGCAAAACAAATCCACTGCCTATTATTTTATTCTGTTTAGTGCTTAACCACCAGTTTTCTTTTGGCCTGCAAATATTAGTGGTACACAGCATTGATAATTGTTATTACGAGCTGTCCTGAACGCTTTGTGTGATTACAATAGGCAAAACTTCACTTTTATCAGTCAATGCCAGTAAACAGATGTTGCAAGCATCAACCTTGTGCTGCAGTCAAGATCTTGCCTTGGTCATAAAGACAGAGGTAGAAGATCCCCTGGTATTATTTTGAAGAAGAGCGGCAGCAATATACTGGGTATTTTGGTCTAATCTTTTTCTGCAACCAACATCACCAAATTATTTTCATTGCTGTTTGTGAGATTGAGCTGTGTGCAAATTGGCTGTTGTGTTTCCTGCATTACATCGATGAATTCATAGCAAATTTACTTCAATGAATTGAAAAAGCTTTGAGACAGCTTGAGGTTTTGAAAGGTGCAATGTAAATGCACGACTTTTTTTCTTTACAATATTCAATTGTATTTCAGATTTGTGAATGGTGAAGCACGGTATTACTGAAATTCGATGTCCTGCTGCAGGTGCACAGCACTGTGACTTGTTTAAGAAAGCATTTGAGATTAAAGGTAAATTTAGTAAAAAGTTCAGAAACAGAAGTTATTTTCATTTCCAATGGATCCAACTATTTTAGAGGGCTAATATTTGAATGGAGCAAAGTAATAGATGGTGGAGGTTAAATTGGGTACAGGCTTAACATTTGCTCATTTCATTGCTTTGCAGGTAGTTGGTTAAATTTGTGATACCTGCTGTTTTGAATTAATGCTCTGTGTAACCAATTTGTTGCTATTCATTGGCTTCAGGCAGCAGCAGAGAGTCTGATATTACAAATGGATAGTATTTTTAAAGGCATCTCCTAAAGGGGTGGACCATTGCGGCTGCAAGAAGTGCCAGGAGATACTTGTAAACTAAATCTGTATTGTACAAGATTGAAGAATGGCTGTGTTATGCAAGTGACCATGCACCATGATTTATCAATAATGCACTGGAAGCCTTGGTCGAAGAGACGGAAAGGGAGGAGCGGTATCTATATCCTATGCACAGGAGACGCTGGAACAAGCTACTGGAGAGATCAATGTTATGAGTGTCACTGCAAGAACGTGGATGCAAATCTGGAGAGTTTTAATAATCTCACAAGTGCTAACAAGGTCAATAAATTAGTCTCCAAGTGGCATGCCTCGCCTAGTGTACTACTCAACCACTGTTCAATTCATTATACCCCATCACCATCGACCAGCAATCTCAATGACTGAATACTCCTCCTGAACTATTGTCTGCTTTACTTCACCTCCACATACTTTACATGTTTCACTCATGGAACTCAGAGCTCTCATTTTTTTTAAATCATTCACGGGGTGAGGGCATCACTGGCGAGGCAGCATTTATTGCCCGTCCCTAATTGCCTAGAGAGCAGTTAAGAGTCAACCACATTGCTGTGAGTCTGGAGTCACATGTAGGCCAGACCAGGTAAGGATGGCAGTTTCCTTCCCTAAAAGACATTAGTGAACCAGATGGGTTTTTCCAACAATCAACAATGGATTCACAGTCAACATTAATCTCTTAATGTCAGTTATTTATTGACTTCGAATTCTACCATCTGGCATGGCGGGATTCAAACCTGGGTCCCCAGAATGTTAGATAACAAGGTGTAGAGCTGGATGAACACAGCAGGCCAAGCAGCATCAGAGGAGCAGGAAGGCTGACGTTTCGGGCCTAGACCTTTCTTCAGAAATGGGGGAGGGGAAGGGAGTTCTGAAATGAATAGGGAGAGAGAGGGAGGCAGATAGAAGATGGATAGAGGAGAAGATAGGTGGAGAGGAGACAGACAGGTCAAAGAGGCGGGGATGGAGCCAGTAAAGGTGAGTGTAGGTGGGGAGTTAGGGAGGAGGTAGGTCAGTCCAGGGAGGACGGACAGGTCAAGGGGGCGGGATGAGGTTAGTCGGTAGGAGATGGGGGTGGGGCTTGAGGTGGGAGGAGGGGATAGGTGGGAGGAAGGACAGGTTAGGGAGGCAGGGACGAGCTGGGCTGGTTTTGGGATGCGGTAGGGGGAGGGGAGATTTTGAAGCTTGTGAAGTCCACATTGATACCATTGGGCTGCAGGGTTCCCAAGCGGAATATGAGTTGCTGTTCCTACAACCTTCAGGTAGCATCGTTGTGGCACTGCAGGAGGCCCAGGATGGACATGTCGTCTCAGGAATGGGAGGGGGAGTTGAAATGGTTCACGACTGGGAGGTGCAGTTGTTTAGTGCGAACCGAGCATAGGTGTTCTGCAAAGCAGTCCCCAAGCCTCCATTTGGTTTCCCCGATGTAGAGGAGGCCACAACGGGAACAGCGGATGCAGTATACCACATTAGCAGATGTGCAGGTGAACATCTGCTTGATGTGGAAAATCTTCTTGGGGCTTGGGATGGCGGTGAGGGGGTAGGTGTAGGGGCAGGTGTAGCACTTCCTGCGGTTGCAGGGAAAAGTGCCGGGTGTGGTGGGGCTGGAGGGGAGTGTGGAGCGGACAAGGGAGTCACGGAAAGAGTGGTCCCTCCGGAAAGCAGATAAGGGTGGGGAGGGAAAAATGTCTTTGGTGGTGGGGTCGGATTGCAGATGGCGGAAGTGTCGGAGGATGATGCGTTGGATCCGGAGGTTGGTGGGGTGGTAAGTGAGGACGAGGGGGATTCTGTTTTGGTTGTTATTGCGGGGAGGGGGTGTGAGGGATGAGTTGCGGGAAAAGCGGGAGACACAGTCGAGGGCGTTCTCGACCACTGAGGGGGGGAAGTTGCGGTCCTTGAAAAACGAGGACATCTGCGATGTATGGGAGTGGAATGCCTCATCCTGGGAGCAGATGTGGCAGAGGTGAAGGAATTGGGAATAGGGAATGGCATTTTTGCAGGAAGGTGGGTGGGAGGAGGTATATTCTAGGTAGCTGTGGGAGTCGGTGGGCTTGAAATTGATATTGGTTTCTAGGTGGTTGCCGGAGATGGAGACAGAGAGGTCCAGGAAGGAGAGAGAGGTATTAGAGATGGTCCAGGTGAACTTAAGGGTGGGGTGGAAAGTGTTGGTGAAGTGGATGAACTGTTCGAGCTCCTCGTGGGAGCACGAGGCGGCGCCGATACAGTCATCAATGTAACGGAGGAAGAGGTGGGGTTTAGGGCCAGTGTAGGTACGGAAGAGGGATTGTTCCACGTAACCTACAAAGAGGCAGGCATAGCTTGGGCCCATGCGGGTACCCATGGCCACCCCTTTTGTCTGTAGGAAGTGGGAGGAATTGAAAGAGAAGTTGTTGAGGGTGAGGACGAGTTCGGCTAAGCCGATGAGGGTGTCAGTGGAGGGGGACTGGTCGGGCCTGCGGGGCAGGAAGAAGCGGAGGGCCTTTAGGCCATCTGTATGGGAAATGCAGGTGTATAGGGACTGGACGTCCACGGTAAAGATGAGGTGTTGGGGACCGGGGAATTGGAAGTTCTGGAGGAGGTGGAGGGTGTGGGTGGTGTCACAGACGTAGGTAGGGAGTTCCTGGACCAAGGGGGAGAAGATGGAGAGAAATAAGTGGAGATAAGTTCGGTGGGGCAGGAGCAGGTGGAAACAATGGGTCAACCAGGGCAGTCAGGTTTGTGGATTTTGGGAAGGAGATAGAAGCGGGCGGTGCGGGGTTGGGGAACAATGAGGTTGGAGGCTGTGGGTGGGAGGTCACCTGAGGTGATGAGGTTGTGGATGGTTTGGGAGATAATGGTTTGGTGGTCGGGGGTGGGGTCATGATCAAGGGGACAGTAGGAGGAGGTGTCGGAGAGTTGGTGCCTGGCCTCAGCAATGTAGAGGTCAGTACGCCATACTCATGTACCACCCCACCAACCTCCAGATCCAACGCATCATCCTCCGACACTTCCGCCATCTGCAATCCGACCCCACCACCAAAAACATTTTTCCTCCCCACCCTTATCTGCTTTCCGGAGGGACCACTCTCTCCGTGACTCCCTTGTCCGCTCCACACTCCCTGCCAGCCCCACCACACCCGGCACTTTTCCCTGCAACCACAGGAAGTGCTACATCTGCCCCTACACCTCCCCCCTCACCCCCATCCCAAGCCCCAAGAAGATTTTCCACATTAAGCAGATGTTCACCTGCACATCTGCCAATGTGGTATACTGCATCCGCTGTTCCCGTTGTGGCCTCCTCTACATCAGGGAAAACAAACGGAGGCTTGGGGACTGCTTTGCAGAACACCTATGCTCGGTTCACACTAAACAACTGCACCTCCCAGTCGTGAACCATTTCAACTCCCCCTCCCATTCCTGAGACGACATGTCCATCCTGGGCCTCCTGCAGTGCCACAACGATGCTACCCGAAGGTTGCAGGTACAGCAACTCATATTCCGCTTGGGAACCCTGCAGCCCAATGGTATCAATGTGGACTTCACAAGCTTCAAAATCTCCCCTCCCCCTACCGCATCCCAAAACCAGCCCAGCTCGTCCCTGCCTCCCTAACCTGTCCTTCCTCCCACCTATTCCCTCCTCCCACCTCAAGCCCCACCCCCATCTCCTACTTACTAACCTCATCCCACCCCTTTGACCTGTCCGTCCTCCCTGGACTGACTTATCTCCTCCCTACCTCCCCACTACACTCACCTTTACTGGCTCCATCCCCGCCTCTTTGACCTGTCTGTCTCCTCTCCACCTATCTTCTCCTCTATCCATTTTCTATCCGCCTCCCCCTCTCTCCCTATTTATTTCAGAACTTCCTTCCCCACCCCCATTTCTGAAGAAAGGTCTAGGCCCAAAACGTCAGCCTTCCTGCTCCTCTAATGCTGCTTGGCCTGCTGTGTTCATCCAGCTCTACACCTTGTTATCTCAGATTCTCCAGCATCTGCAGTTCCTACTATCTCTGAAACAATTTTATCCCCAGAATGTTATCTGGGCCTCTGGATTAACAGTCCAGCAATAATACCACTAGGCCATCGCCTCCCCAAATCCATACTGGAATAAGAAAAAGAAAATACTTCCACTGCTGGAGACCTGAAATAAAAACACAAAGTGCAAGAGAAATGCATCAGGTCTGGTAGCATCCATGGAGAGAGAAACGAAGGCTGAATCTTGTGATTTTTGTTTGGCTCAGCACAAGTTCTGTTGAGTTTTTTGGAGGGATTTCTGCCACAAGGACTAGTAAGCTTTCTTGCCATACCTTACCTCATTGACAACCTACTCCAGCTTTATAATGTCACACCCATCCAATGCTATCCCCATCTCACCATTCCCAGAACAATTCACCGCTCAGCAGATATCCACCAAAAGATCAGCATCCTTACCCACACCACCATTGAGGGGCCATTGTGCACACAGACAAGCATTGGCAATGTGGCATTGCCCTTCGCCAGCATCATGATGGCACACCAGCCACCATTCCATACTACTCAAAGCATGTAGAGGCATGGCTGACTCAGCTTCACACATATAACCCCATTCTTTCACCCTAGTTGCTGTTCAACTAACAGATTACACAATTTACCCATCCTTTAATACATTTTGTCCAAATAGCCTGAGTCCTCATATCTTTTCCCCAATAACCAGTGGGCACATTTGGCCCTGTACCCTGACCTTACATCTTAATGGTTCCACCCTGCTCCTCTGTGCTCCTTCTGTGTAGGCCACAATGGTGGTCACTGCCAAAACGATCCACTCCCGTAGCCTATCATGCCTTCTGATGCTGTTCACATAGCCCCCTTGGACTCTGCCTTTTCACCTGCACTGTCCTTGTTCCCACCTCCACAAATGCCTCTGCTTTCCCCCTAAGACCTTGAATTCCCCACCCCTTTGGCAGTGATCCCCTTGCTGCCCTTACAGGCCCCCCTTTCACCCTCCTGAACTATCAACGAGACCTCTGACTGCAATGAGTAGCTCCTCGCCATGACTGGTCAGACCTGTGACCACAGTCTTTTTCAGTTCCCCAGCTGATGATACATAACTTCCCTGACTGATGCTGCCAGCCCTACAGAAGGAACCATTGCCCACTCCCCGGACTGCAGCCAGACAGATCCCCTGAGAGTGAACATCTCTGGCTGACAACTGACATGTGTATGCCCCTGGACTGTACACAAACAATGTCCCTGACTGACAGGACTGGGGCCCACTGACCTACAGCACTCATTGGCCCCCTCCCTGACTGGACTGAGGACTAGCCCCTACCCAGTTTCCAAAATGGCCATTTGGTTGAATGAATGTGCAATGTGTTTACTGTGCAGGTCGCAGGCACATGCTGTACATGTTACATTGACATCTTGGTATGGCCATTGGCAAGTGTCTGATGTCAGTGTCTTTGGATGAGGCATGTTCATGGCTGGTGCCCGTGGATCGTGCCCTGGTTCATTTGTAATTCATCAAGGCAACTCTTCAAATTAAGATCACATTTTAAGGTGCATGGGTATTACTGAACACAATGTTACAAGTTTTGAAATATTATTCAATTTACTAAGAAACTGATAAGTGTACATCCATGAAATGGTTTAGCATAGACTTTGTTTCATCATTTTTCCTTATTTAAAATCAGGTTACTCCTGGGTGGTAAACTTGACATTTACTGAAATTGCTTAGTTTGGTAATAAATCTATTTTAATTGTATTAATAAAATTGCACTGAGTTATCACTATTAAGCATATCTGTAATTTGTTTTAAATCCACGATAAAATAAACAATTATGTTCTATCATTTTACCCAATGGAAGATTCCACATTTTTTAATTATGTAATTAGGTTTGGCCAGAAACGTGAACCATAATTTCATGTCGGAAATCCAATGTAATTTTCAGTTGCAACTGAAATGAAAATTCCAACTTTGCCTTGCTCAAGTAATAGTTTGGAAAGCAGCCAGGTTCTCAATATAAAATAACCTGGAGGTTTAACTGACTTGGAAACTATTTAAAGTATTTTAAAAACTCATGTCTTATTATTAAAGAAAACCTCCAGGTGGGGTGGGAGAAGAGGCACCTTATTAAATAATCCTTTTCAATGATTAAGATGTTGATCTGTTAATCTCTCTGTACAGCTATAGTGCTTTTCTTTGCGTAGTTTGCACTCTGGAGAGTAGTGTCAACTAGTGGAAAGATTCACAGGATGAACAACAGTCTGGCAGGCTGCTTCCACAGCTGTAATCATCTCCACAGCAGCCAAAGTATGGTTTGACGTGCACAGTGTGAACATTTCTTGAGTTCTCACAGTCCATGTGTTGAAGAGGGAAGGAAAAAAACACCCAGACTCACACATTATGAATAGTCCACTGGAAGCCAACACAGTCAATTCATTGGGACTGTCCAGAGCAGAATTTGAACTACATACCTTCACAGGTAGAAAAATAACCATTAAACCAAAGTCTAAAGTGATTCAATAATGGTGCTTAACATTATAAAGATTTGGAATAGACAAAGAGAGAATAGTTTGAATAACTGAAAGGTCTAGAATAAAGTGGCATTGTTATGAAGTGAATTGTAAGAGTTTTAGTTCAGAGAGAAGGAGAACATAGAACAGTACAGCACAATACAGGCCCTTTGGCCGATGTTGTGCTGACCTATTATCCTAATAAGATCAAACTACCCTGCATACCCTACATTTTACTATCATCCAGGTGCCTATCAAAGAGTTGCTTAAATATCTCTAATATATCCGACTCCACTACCACCGCCAGCAGTGCATTCCACGCACCCACCATTCTCTGTGTAAAGAACCTACCTCTGACATCTTCCCTATAACTTCCTCCAATCACCTTAAAATTATGCCCCCTCATAATAGTCATTTCTGCCCTGAGAAAAAAATCTCTGGATATCCACTCTATCTATGCCTCTCATCATCTTGTACACCTCCATCAAGTCACCTCTCATCCTTCTTCTTCCAATGAGAAAAGCCCTAACTTCCTCAACCTTCCCTCATAAGACCTGCCCTCCAGTCCAGGCAGCATCCTGGTAAATCTCCTCTGAACCCTCTCTAAAGCTTCCACATCCTTCCTATAATGAGGCGACCAGAACTGAACACATTATTCCAAGTGTGGTCTAACCAGGGTTTTATAGAGCTGCAGCATAACCTCCCGGCTCTTAAACTCAATTCCCCTGACAATGAAAGCCAACACACCATACGCCTTCTTTACAACCCTATCAACTTGGGTAGCAGCTTTGAGGGATCTATGGACGTGGACCCCAAGATCCCTCTGTTCGTCCACACTGCCGAGAATCATCCATTAACCCTGTATTTTGCATTCAAATTTGACCTTCCAAAACGAATCACTTCACACTTTTCTGTGTTGAATTCCACCTGCCGCTTCATTGAGAAACACACCTGCTTACTACAGAGGGCTGTGAGCTTCTGAAATTCTTTTGAAGACAGCACTTAGAGCAGAGGCCATGTCAATATTATTGATTAGAATAAATAGTTGAAGGAAAAGAAAATAAAAAGTCAAGGAACAATAATAGAAAATGCTGGAGAAACTCAGCTGGTCTCCATCAACTGTAGAGAATGAAACAGAGTCATAATTTCAATCCAGTAACTCTCAGAGTCAGACAGTCATAAAGATTTTTTTTTAATTCATTCATAGGATGAGGGTGTCACTGGCTGGGCCAGCATTTATTGCCCAATTAAGATTCAACCACATTGCTGTGGGTCTGGAGTCTAATGCAGGCCAGACCAAGTAAGGATGGCAGCTGCTTTCTCTAAAGGACATTAGTGAACCAGATGAGTCTTTCCCACCATTGACAATGGATTTATGGTCATCGTCAGACTCTTAATTCCAGATATTTATTGAATTCAGATTCTAACATGGTAGGATTTGAACCCGTGTCCTCAGAACATTATCTTCATCTCTGAATTAATAGTCCAACAATAAGGCTATTTCCTCCCCCATGGTATAGAACTGCATAGGGTAGTAAAAGGCTCTTTGACCTATCATGTTTAAGCAAGGATAAAACAAACACCTAGCTATTCTAATCCCATGGTCCAGCACTTGGTTCATCCCGTTTTAGGTTTTGGCATTGCAAGTGCCCATCTAAATACTTCTTCAATGTTATGAAGGTTTCTGCCTCTCCCACCCTCTGACTGAAAAAAATTGAAGAGTTCAATCTGTTCTAATGAAGAGTCAGTTTGGCCTTGAAACAATAACTCTGTATCTCTCTTCACAGATGCTGCCAGGCCTGCTTAGTTTTTCTAGCATTTTCTGTGTTTGAGTTAGATTTCCAGCATCTGCAATTATTTTGTTTTTATTAAAGGGATAATGAAAGCAGAGTGAGCGCACAGGATTAAGGCTACTGCTTTTGTGATGGACAAACACCAACATAGACAGCTTGCTCCACAGCTAAAGGAAAGGGAAATTTCAATACAACTTGCAAGTAGAAATTGGAAGTAGCAATCATCAGCAAACCTAAAAATTAAATCTCAAGCTATTTTCACAGGTTCCAATTTTAACCTGCTCATCCAAGCGCATGGTGACGTCTATCGAGAAATGATCCTTTATATTTGCAGATCCAGCTCTAATAACATTAATATGGCCCAGCAGTTATCTTATTCAGAGGGCTGTGCACAGAAACATTTGTGAATTTCCTACCACCCAAACTATCAGGAAGCAGGATCTGGACTGGAAGAAATTTTTAAAAAAGAAAGTCTTCTTTGTATGATCAGGAAGAGTAAGAGTGTTCCTCTACGCCGCATAAGTAATTTTTAGACCTCCCCCTGCTCAATGCTTACCGACTTTCCTGAACTCAAGGCTCCTCCAAGTCTTTGGTCACTTAAGTGAGTGCTGGGGGAATTGTTTATCGAATCATAGGATCCCTACAGCATGAAAGCAGACCATTCGGCCCATTGAGTCCACACCGACCCTCTAAGCAGCATCCCATCCCCATAACCCTGCATTTCTCATGGCTAAGCCACCTTAGCTACATAACCCTGGACACTCTGGGCAATTTAGCATAGCCTATCTACCTAAACTGCACATCTTTGGACTGTAGGAGGAAACAAGAGCAGGTGGAGAAACCCACACAGACATGGGGAAAATGTGCGAACTCCACACAGGCAGCTGCCCGAGGTTGGAATCGAGCCCAGGTCCCTGGCAATGTAAGGCAGCAGTGCTAACCACTGAGCTGCCCTGCCCCTTTCTTTTACTCACACTTACAGACCAGCTCTCCCATTTTCTTGGGATTCGCTGTACGGCTGAGTGTTAGGAGCTTGCATCTTGGCCAACCCTGCATCCTCAGGCCTGCCAGACTATGGTAAAAAAATCAGATTACATTGCACATGAATCTTTGCATTTGTTTCCAAATACGCAATGCATTTGTTGTATCAAAATGCAAAATTGCATCACTGGCACTTAGATGTAGGGAAATTGGCAGCCCATTTTATCTTTTGTTAGGCTTAAGACAATGACTCAATGGCCAACAGAAGGTTGCAAGGGTATTCAGATTCTTTCCACTTGTCCTTCGTACCTGCCTTCATAGGCACTTCTTCAAACAGTACCCTCGAGGTCATTATTGACCAGAAACACAACTGGAGCCAGCTACATACCTGCCGTGGCTGCTAGAGCAGATCAGAAGCTGGATCCTCTGCACGAAGTGATTTCCCTCCTGACTCCCCAAAGCCCCTCGACCTCCTACAAGATACAAGTCAGAATATGATGGCTGCAGCAGATTCAACAATAGTACATAAACTCGGTGCCACCCAGGTCAAAACAGTCAGCACCTAAATAAGCATTACTCCATTGCTGGAATATGACATTGCAAAATCTCTCCCAGATTTCTTGGACACTCTTACCCCTGAGATGGAAGGTTGTGGGTTAAAGTTCCACCCGGTAACTTGAACCCAGAAATCAATGGCTGGCCCTTCAGTGTAGCACTGAGGGACGGTTGCACTGTCAGAGATGCTGTCTTTTGGATGAAATGTTACACCAAGTCCCCAGCTTCCCTCTAGGGTGAACCTGCACTTCAAAGAGTAAGTCCGTACATTACATATTAACCCCATAGTGACCAAGCCAGTAATTGAATTTCAATGTTAGTCTCACGATCTAACTAAGATGACTTCAAACAGCCGTTTCCATCTCTTTTGCATATTATCTAAAACAAATGTCGCATGGGATCCAGGAAGAGCTAGCTAATTGGATTCAAAGATGGCTCAATGGTAGGAAGCAGAGGTTGATGGTTGAAGGTTGTTTCTCGGCCTGGAGGCCTGTGATTAGTGGTGTGCCACAGAGGTTGGTGCTGGGACATTTGTTATTTGTTATTTACATAAATGATCTGGATGTGAATGTATAAGGCATGTATTAGTAAGTTTGAGGATGATACAAAATTAGGAGGTATTGTTGATAGCAAAAAGGTTATCAAAAATTACTGAGGGATCTTGATCAGTTGGGGAAGTGGGCTAAGGATTGGCAAATGCAATTCAATACAGATAAGTATGAAGTATTGCATTTTGGAAAGTCAAACCAAGGTAGGACTTATACAGTAAATGGTAAGGTCCTGAGAAGTGTTGTGGAACAGAGGGACCTAGGAGTACAAGTACATAGTTCGTTGAAAGCGGCGTCACAGGTGAACAGGGTGCATGAAGAAGGTGTTTAGCATGCTGGCCTTCATTGGTCAAGGCATTGAATATAGGAGTAGGGATGTTATGTTACAGTTGTATAAGTCATTGGCGAGGCTGCATTTCGAGTATTGTGTACAGTTTTGGTCATCCTGTTATAGGAAAGACATAGTTAAACTGGAAAGTGTGCTAAGAAGATTTATGAGGATGTTGCCAGGACTAGTATTCCTGAGTTACAGGGAGAGGTTGGCCAGGATAGGACTTTATTCCTTGGAACGTAGGAGAGTGAGGGGTGACTCTCTTGAGGTGTATAAAATCATGAGGAGCATAGATAGGATGAATGCATGTAGTCTTTTTCCTAGGGATGGGGAATTGAAAACTAGAGGGCATAGGCTTAAGGTGAGAGGGGATAGATTTAAGAAGGACCTGAGGGGCAACATCTTCACGCAGTGAGTGGTGCGTATATAGAATGGGCTGCAGGAGAAAGTGGTTGAAGCAGGTACAATAGCAACTTTAAAAAACATTTCGATAAGTACATGGATGAGAATGCTTTAGAGGGATATGGACTCAATGCAGGCAATTGGAACTAGCTCAGTGGGCCCCATGGTCAGCTTGGACCAGTTTGGACCAAAGGGCCTGTTTCCATGCTGTATTACTCCATGTCTCTATAAATAAATCAAAACTTAGAATCATCACAAACTTGCTGAAGATGTCATCCTGTTTTTATCATTAAACATTGTTTGCTGTAATTCAAGAAGACTCTGTTGAAATAAACTATATTTGGTTTAAGTCCTGCCACAAATCTTGAACTGCCTCCAACTCATTCATGCCACAGTGACATCAATGCACAATCCTTCAGTTAAATTTACTTATTGCTTTACATTGAAACATTATCCATTGCCTCTTCAGTTGTGAAGCTTGTTTAAAATTGCAATTTTATCTGGCGGCAATGGAATGGGGTGCTGGCAAAAAGCGAGTGGCTGCTTTCACAGGTGCCCAGCTATAGTACTGTATGAGATCCCCCCTCTCTGTACTCACCACCTCCCTCCATCCGTTCCCTCTCCTGCCGCCACCTCACACACACACACACACACACAACAGTGCCACACTCTCCCAAATCAATCACTAATGTCTTGCAGCTGCCACCAGCCTTTGGGGTAGTGCCATGCATTATTAATGCTGGTGAGTAGCCAAATGCCAGGTGTTGGCACCGTTAGTTCCAGTGTTAGGGAAAAGCCCATGATTGCCCGCTTGTAGCGTCATTTTATGTAGATTTGTGCCTTGGTATTTAGTTTTGAGTGGGCAGGCAGGAAAGTGAAGGAGGAATTTTGTCTTTCAGATTATATTTTTAAAAATTGTCTGATTGTTATATTTCTTTCCCCAAAACCGCAGCCGCTGTCATCCATGCTTGTTATCTGATGGCCTGTTAACAGCATAGTTAGTAGTTAATCACAGAAGTGCCATTGTTTGGTGAAAGTACTTCATTTTATTTTCAGTCACACAATGGCAGACAGGATAGAGTGGCAGATTGTCATTCACAAGCCCTTCACAAATTATTGTCTTCACTGAAACGTTCTTTCATTATAACAAGCTGCGGTTGTTGTTGAGCTCCTGTTTGAATTCCGCCTTTTTCTTTCCCCCGCGTGTAATTTGACTTCTTTTAATTTCAACTGGGTTCATTCTTTTGCTAAAATTGTTTCCGTTTCACAGAGTCGAAGTGCAGACCTGACCACCTACTTATGGCCCCAGATACGGAGGGCCGCACTGCTCCTTAATAAGTACGTGCTTGTCTGAGTGTCAGCTTTTCAGAAAGTTTAACATATCAATACTGCCAAAAGGCACGGCAGGAATGATATCATTCCTGACTGGAATTGTGGGAAATAATTAACAAATGCTGTAAAACATCCATTTGCCCATTTTCAATTTGAAGCAGTGTTTAGATAATAGAACAGAACTCTAATCCCAAAACCTCCTGGTCCCCAACATGGATTTAAAATCCAGCACAGACAACTGAGGGTGAAAACATCTTCTCCCTGTCATTAAAACAGAAAATGTCGGCAGTATTCAGCAGATTCTGAGAGAACAGGTTGTGACCTTTCCCCAGAACCCCCCCTCAGAGGCAGCTGCTGAGAACACCAGGTAAAGTGAGTTTAAGCAATGACAAGACACATCCTAGCTGACACCGTTCTACAGAATAGGAGCGATTGGAATTCAGCCCTAATAACACAGTCCCAGCACAAAAGTCCAGCCATTTAGCACAAGAGACAGCAAGGATGCACTCTTGCAGGTACAGCAAAGGATGCTGGTCAGAATTTGGGATTAGGACATACTGTAACATTGGACAGTCTTACAGTACTGAAGGAGGCCAGTCAGCCCATTGTGCTTGTGTTCTTTGGAAGTGCTGTCTAATTACACACAATAAGACGGTAAGAAGTTAGCATTTCAGCCCTTGAGACTGCTCTGTCATTCAATGAAATCATAACTGATCTAATAATCCTCAACTCCAATTTCCTGCCTTTCCCTATAACTCTTGATTCCCTTACTGATTAAAAACCTGCCTATCTCAGTCTTGAATATACTTAAGGACCCAGCCTCTAAAGCCCTCTGAGGAAAGAAATTCCTCTTCATGTCAGTCTTAAATGTCTTAGTGCCTCTCCTTTCTCTATTTCTTCATTGTCCTACCATTGTTTCCTTTATGAGTACATGTTTAATTCCATTGTGAAAGTTACCATCAAATCTGCTTTCACTATCTTTTAGGTATATCACATTCCAGATCAGAACAATTCACTGGTATAAAGAAATTCCTTCTGATCATCCCTGCTGATTACCTTAAATTTGTGTCCTCTGATCACCATCACTGAGCTTGACTGCGGAAACACCTTCCCCAGGCTGAATCTTATGTTTGTTTTTGGCTGAGTGTCTGTTTTGTTGAGTTTCATGGAGAGTTTTTCTCCTTGAGGCCTAACAAGTTTTTTCGCAACATCTTACCAAATTCGTCTCATTAGTAATCTACCCTTGCCCCATCATCCAATTCAAGCCCCATTCTACCACAAATCTTACCCAGGACAACTCACCATTGCTGGGATATCCCAGAATGGACTGGCATCCTTGGCTCTGGTGCCATCTTTAAGAGGTCACTGTGCATATGGACAAGCACTGTCAGTCCAAAGCTGCCCTGCACCGTTCCTGATATTTGTTGCGGATATGACAGAGAAGGGAAGTTTAGGAGCCCACTTTGTGGCCAGGGATGTTGATGCCCTGCTGGACAGGGTGATACAAGGAAGGATGTCCTCTTACCCCAGGACCAGCAGAAGAGGCCACAACACCAGACCCTGCCAATCTGGTCAGTGAATGCAGTCTCAGCTGACTACAGGAATGCCCAATACTGTAGGAAGAAAGTCAATGACCTTTTCCACTCTACCAGCGTAAATGCCACCTTCTTCTTCCTGATACCACAGCTATCTCTGTGACTATGCCAAGGCTCATGATGTATCAGTCTCACTATTGACTGCGGCAGCCTCCCTCGCTCACTTTCACCCACCCAAACCCCAAGAGCATTAACCCTGCATGTCCTCTAAGATGCCTACTCACTTGCTCAGGACACCTCTAAAAGTAACAGAATGCCAACCCCTTTCATCTCCATTAATACTGGCCTCTCTCTCATTCCAGGAGGACAACAGCCCACAGTAGGGCAGAAGAGTCAGGATGGGTGGTGGGCCATGTGACTTTTGGCTCGTCAGCCCCTAATGAGTAGAGGGTCCTGACTCCGGCTACCCTGAGTGGCTGACGGAGCCAAGCCCCCTGACTGGCATCAGAGCTTGGCCTTGACTTATTGTGTGTGCCGGGACCACTCTGAGCAAAGACTATCTCCCTTAACTTGACTGAGGACTGCTAACAACCATGACAAATGTCCTTGCTTTGCGTGTGTGCTAAATAGCACAGCAATACAGCAGTACTGTGAGCCTGGTAACTCTGGCTGAGGGAGCAAAGCGCAAAAGAGGCATGGCAAGACAGGGATGCAGTGAGCATCCAAGTAGACTCAGAGTGAGTAAGCACTAGGAAAGCAAGTGAAACAGCCCTGAGATGCAGCCTGGTCCAGTCCATGAGCTGAGTGCTTGTCCCCAAATGCGCAGTGTCTTTGTTGCAGCCTTACAATGATAGTAGCCCAAGATGCAGCATTGAAGTGCAGAAGCTTACTGTCATTGGACAGAGATGTGCCCATGAGGGTTGTTAGATGCTGGCACATGCTGGATGCCAATGTCCTGGGAACTGAGGTGCATGGCTGGTGCTCATGGAGTGTGCCTTTAAATGTTAGTAACTGTTGTACAACATGGAGGTCCTTACAGCCAGCAGGTGAGCTGAAGTTATAGAGTCATTGAGTCATACAGCACGGAAGCAGACTTTTCAGTCCAACCCGTCCATGCTGGCCAGATTTTCTAAACTAAACTAGTCTCATTTGCCTGGGTTTGGCCCATATCCCTCTAAACCTTTCCTATTTACGCCAGATTCTCATCCTGACTTCCATGTTGAGAATTCTCAGTGTTCAATTTGCACATGGCGAGTGAAAGGATAGAAAGCTGCATATTCATAAGTTGAGAGATAGCATGAACTGCCGATGCTGGAGTCTGAGATAACAAGGTGTAGAGTTGGATGAACACAGCAGGCAAGGCAGCATCAGAGGAGCAGGAAAGCTGACGTTTCAGGTCTGGACCCTTCTTCAGAAATGGGGGAGGGGAAGGGGGCTCTGAAATAAATAGAGAAAGGGGGAGGCGATAATAGAAGGTGGCTGGAGGAGCAGATAGGTGGAGAGAAGATGGACAGATCAAGGAGGCAGGGATGAAGCCAGTAAAGGTGAGTGTAGGTAGGGAGTTGGGATGGGGGTTGATCAGTGAGGAGGGAGGGGCAGGTAGGTGGGAGGGAAGACAGACAGGTCAAGGAGGCAGGGACAAGATGGGCTGGTCTTGGGATGCGGTCGGGGGTGGAGAGATTTTGAAGCTTGTGAAGTCCACATTGAGCCCATTGGGCTGCAGGGTTCCCAAGCGGAAAAAGAGATGCTTTTCCTCCAGCCTTCGGGTGGCATCGTTGTGGCACTGGAGAAGGCCCAGGATGGACAAATCGTCCAAGGAGTGGAAGGGGGAGTTGAAGTTGTTCACGACTGGGAGGTGTTGTCATTTGTCACGAACCAAGCTCCCAGATGTCCTCGATTTTCAAGGACCGCAATTTCCCCTCCACAGTGGTTGAAAACGCCCTCGAACACATCTCTCACGTTTCCCGCACCTCAACCCTCACACCCACTCCCTGCAATAACAACAAAGACAGAACTCCCCTTGTCCTCACGTACCAAACCCATCAACCTCCAGATTCAATGCATCATTCTCCACCACTTCCACCACCTGCAATCTGACCTCACTACCAAGGATATATTTCCCTCCCCACCCTTATCTGCCTTCTGGAGGGACCGCTGTCTCCGTGACTCCCACGTCCACTCCACACTCCCACTATCCCCACCACCCCCGGCACTTTTCCCTGCAACCGCAGGAAGAGCTACACCTGCCCCTACACCTCCCCCCTCACCCCCATCCCAGGCCCCAAGAA
>NC_063333.1:119096427-119255076 GCF_021869965.1 Rhincodon typus | reverse complement strand
AAAAAAACATTTTGAATGGTTGTAAACATTGCATTGTTAGAGACCCAGTTTTTTTCTTAGTCAATTGAAAGAACAAAGTGTAAAAATGATCATAGCCATGTGGAAGAAACAGCTGAAGTGTTGTGCCCAGGCGGTGATTTAATCACGGCTCACTCCGTCTGATATACCTTGTTGCATTTGTGGGAGTTCTCCAACTATCCTGGCCAATATTTATGGCCCAAGCAACTCCACAAAACCATATTATCTCTTTATTTATCTCATTTCTGTTTGTGAACCTAACCACTGTATTTCCTCACCAAAGAGAGTCTTTATTTATATAGCGCCTTTCTTTCCCCCAAGGCTTTCTAAAGGGCTTTACAATCTACAACAGGAAGTAACAACAGTGACTACAGTTTAAAGGTATTTAATTGGCTATGAAACCATTTGTAACATCCTGAGAATGTGCAAGGTAACATACTGATGCAAGTTTTTCTTTCTTTTGATGTTAATTTGAACTCTGAACATACACACTCCAGCACAGCATACACAAAGGCAGCAAGCTCTCCACCTAGTGGAATAAGTATGTTATAACACATTATTTTAAAACATCAGAGCTGCGTGAAAACAGCAAGCCAAGCAGGATCAGAGGAGCAGGAAAGCTGACGTTTTAAGCCTAGACCCTTCTTCAGAAATTGTTATCTCAGATTCTCCAGCATCTGCAGTTCCTACTATCTCTGACACAATCTTTTTAAAACATCACTTTATTTAAGACCCACTGTTGGTTCACAACAATAAGGAAAAAGAACATAATAATAAATAATACTTGCACTTAAATGGCACATTGTCTCTTTTACAGCATGACCACAAATTTGCCAATGATACCAAACTTGGAAATGTGGCAAATAATAATGATGATACTAATTGAAGGCAATGGTAATGTTTAGTAGAATAAGCAGACAGACTTTAATACAGGTATGTGTGAACTGACGTAATTTGGAAGAAGGGATAGGGAATAGCAATAAAGATACAATGACACAATTTGAAAGAATGTGGTAACAGTGGAACCTAGAGGTACAACTATGTATCAATATTTGATGGTGGCAGGTCATATTTAGAGAATGGTTAGCAAAGCATAAGGCATCTTAAGATTCATCAACAGAGGCATTAAGTGTTATGTAGGGAACGTGATAATGAATTTTTTTAAAGCTGTGGTTCAAACACAGCTGAAGTATTGCATCCAATTCTGGTTGCCGGATGTTATGAAGAACGATCAATTGATACTTTTTTTGCAGACATTTACTTCAGAGAAACATGTTGACGACTAATTCAGGGAAAACTTCCCGTTGGGTATATAATACTGATGGAGGGCATTCAGGCTAGTAAATCTGAGCCTATACTGATGCCATTAATTCAGAATGAATCTCACTTTCTCTGCACATCTCTGTATTTTCCCCTACCTTAAATCTACACATCCTCTAAAGATGAAATCATCTCTATTCCATAGCAGAGACATGACATCTTCTCATTGTGCACACACAACTTTGGAAAATACACTGGTAAAAATGAAAGTATGGACACTGTTATGTTGCAGAGAATGAACCAGTTGTATATTTAACAACCAGAAGGTTAAAAGTGAAACTTTTTGGTTGCAAAGCCATGTAAGGTTTAGAGAGAAAGAAAAGTTTGAGTTCTGAAGAAGAGTCACTGGATCCGAAATGTTAACTCAAATTTCTCTTCACAAATGCTGCCAGACTGCTAGGTTTTTCCAGCAATTTCTGTTTTTGTAACTGTTGAAGAAGCTAGATTTGATACTTTTGTGAGACGAGAATTTTTAACTCCAGCAAAGACTGAAGTGCAACTGACCAGGCAATGAATTAAGCATTTGTTCATAGGATCCCTACAGTGCAGAAACATTCAGGCCATCCAGCCCATTGAGTCTGCACTGACCTTCCGAAGAGCTACACACCCAGACCTAGCCCCGTCAGCCTATCCCTATAACCCTGTATTTGTCATAGCTAATCTAGCTAGCCTGGACATCTTGGGCTGTGAGAGGAATCCAGAGCACATGGCAGAAACCCACACAGATACAGGGTGAACATGCAAACTCTGTACAAGCACTCACCCGAGGATGAAATCGAACCCAGGTCCCTGGCGCTGAGGAAGCAGTGCTAACTCCTGAACCACTGTGCTGCTCTAAATGCTGCCCAACATTGTTTATTGTCGACAACAACGTTACATCATCACTAAAAATCAAAAGAACTGTAAGAAAGTCACCTCATTCCACCATGTATTTTGCTCACTTGATCTACAGAATTTGTTCCTTTTTGCCTATGTTTTCAACCTATAAAATTCCTACAGAACTCTCTGTCTTGTCTGTTTTTTTTGTGAAGGAATGTGTAGATGCTTGGGTTTAAAGACAACAGCTGAAGTCAGTGGTTTGATAGGTCTTTTCTACAATTGTGATGGCTCAAGGAATATTGAGGCTTGATTTCCAGTGCACTGTTTCCATCAGTGTCATGATAATCCTTAATACAGACTAGTCTTTTCCTGTTCACTCCATCAGCACTTCATCAGTTTAAAGATGGCTTCATTAGATCTGCTTGCCTTATCAATTGCGCAGAAATGGCATAAGTTTTATAGAGTCATAGAGTCATACAGCACAGAAACAGGCCCTTCAGCCAACTCGTCCACGTCAACCAGGTTTCCAAAACTGAACCGGTCGCATTTGCCTGTGTTTGGCCCAACTGCAGCTACTAATGTCTACCAGCCTAAAGCCAGGTACTACCCGTGCAGTTGAACGTGGCCAGGTTGTGTAATCGGCTCTGATGAACAGAGTTGATCTCACATGTGGTCATCTTCTCTCTCCCTGCAGGTTGTCAGAGCTCTGCTGCTGGGTCAGGCTGAGTTTTCACTGAGGGAATGGCCATGAGGTGTCCCTTCTTATCCCTCCTTGCTGCATTCTTCCAGAATATTCTCCGACGCTCAGCCAATCGATCTTCCGGGTCAAGGCCACAACATACCAACGTTATGGAAGAATCTGGGTCCACCGTCGGCATCCATCCTCCAATGTGTCAAGGATATATCCCCCTTTCCACATATGGTCATGGCAGGAGTCTGGAGCACCAGTGAGTCTGCTCACCATAGTCCAATAAACAAACCAGCCTCGTTTTCCAGGGCACATCTTTGGCCGCCTTTGTATTGTGAGGATGCTTTATGCTTGACCTGAAACTCCCTTCAAGCCTGGCTGCTCAAAGGTTGCCCATTCTGGTTTCGGGCCTAACCATTCAGGCCCTGGCCTATCTGGCCTCACTGGGGTTCTGGGTTACTAGTCCATCCCTATTATCACTCCACTACCATCTCCCTATTTTCTAGAAATAGTACATAGGATGACTATTGTTGTCAGGTTTACTGAATTACAGGCCACAGAATTCGGCAGTTTCAATGTGAACAGAATTGGGTTGATCACATTGAAGTAATCATGCTCCAGAGAATAAGAGGGTTGACCTGCATTCAATCACTCATTGTGGAAACCCAGTAGGTTCCAGATTGGAAGCAAAGAGCAGGAAAGAAAATTCCAAATCTTTCTATATCACCACATGAAATCAACAGAAGACAAAAACCCAATGTTTGTGGCATTGAGAGATAGCAAGCACTGCAGATCTGGAGTCAGAGTCAATACAGTGTGGAGCTGGAGGAACACAGCAGATCAGGCAGTATCAGAGGAGCAGGAAAGTCGAGATTTCAGCTGGGTGAAGGGTTCCAACCCGAAACATCAACTTTCCTGCTCCTCTGATGCTACCTGACCTGCTGAGTTCCTCAAGCTCCGCACTGTTTGTGGTTTTGATTCCTGTGAAGAATCTGAGGGTAAAACCTTACATGTTAAAGCAAGTTTCTGATATGTTCCATGAAATAACTCCATGGAGGCAGGTATCCCATCACCAAGTCACCCTTTATTTTCAATGTACAGTACATGGACTCTGACCAGCTAGCTCAGAGCCAGTTCCTACAGTGAGGAGAGTCTGATACACCTGTATATATCCCTCAGCCAGGGCTCCTGCTTAACAACATCAATCATGGAACTCATACTCAATGAGATCCACCTAGTTGACCACAATTCCAATCACTATAACAGAAAAGGGGAAACCTGTATTATTCCTGACTTCATGCAAAGTGTGAAATGTGAATGTAAATTGGACAGAGTCTGAGTTATCACATCATAAAGACATTTAAGGGAACATTCTAGAAAATTGCCCTAAATAATTATGCAGCTTTTGAAAAAACTAAGTATCAGTCCTTGAAAAAAACAAATGTCCAAATAAAATATGAAGACCAGATGAAACAATTGTAGCTATTACAACCTTGACAACAGTAAGGTGTGTAGTTTCAAGGAAGACCATGAGCTAGATATAACATCAGCGGGAATGTCTCCTTGCATTCCAGATCGTCTCAGTATCATGAAACTAGAGATTCTGCCAGTACTTAGCAGTGTTATTCTTGAGCAGATAAGCTGGACCAAAATAATGACACAGGCTTTGGGCATTGCAAAAAGATTGTAAGTGGACTCCAGACCACATACCATCCTTTGTAGAGTTTGGAAGTAGACACAAATGAATGACAAACAGTTCTTGAGGATCCTTCCTGAAATACTAAAAAAAAATTCAAAACCATTCCAAAGGAAGTAGTGAAGTCAAACAGTATTGAGGATTCAGTGTCTACTGCTCTATTTATTATTCCCAGTTCATTCATTGCCAACCATACTCCTTGAAATCAGCAAAGGTTCAGGAAACATGCGGATTGCTTGAGCTTGTATACAGTAATGTGTACTATGCGTATAACATTTCGCACCGAGTGGTAGATGACTTTTATCGTTTCTTGTTGTTTTCCCATTAATCAGGCTCATTCTTAGACTTGACTGTCTTCATCCCAAAATTCTGAAGGGGAAAGGGGAACTGATATGTGATGTTCTTGCATATTGTTGGATGAACACTAGAACTTTTTTTCTGCTTTAGTAGCGTTGATATCACAAACTAGCATTTGTGTATAGATAGCACCAGGCATGATCTGCTGAGATGGTAGCTTTGAAAATGCAAGACTGTTAAATATAAATAAGTAATGGGGCTGTGATTAGTTCCTTTGGCTCATTAATAACCTTCATCTTCATCTGCCTATCTTTGTTTCATATCCCTTGATAATTTTACTCATGAAAACATATCACTGTCAGTTTTCAAAACTTTCATTGACCCTGATATTCACCCCCACCCCTACCCACGCTTTTTGGGAGGGAGAGTTCCAGATTAACCCTTAATGTGAAGAAGAGCTTCTTGCTCTTGCTCTTGCTCTTGCTCTCAAGGGAGTGCAGCAAAGGTTTTCCAGGCTGATTCCAGGGATGGCGGGACTGACATGTGAGGAGAGATTGACTAGGTTGGGATTGTTTTTGCTGGAATTCAGATGAATGAGGGGAAATCTCATAGAGAATTATAAAATTCTAACAGGACTAGACAGGATAGACGCAGGAGATGTTGCCGATGGTGGGTGTATCCAGAACCAGAGGTCACAGTCTGAAGATTCAGGGTAAACCATTTAGGATGGAGTTGAGGAGACATTTCTTCACCCAAAGAGTGGTGAGCCTGTGGAATTCATTACCGCAGGAAATAGTTGATGCCAAAACACTGAATGTATTCAAGAGGTGACTAGATATAGCACTTGGGGTGAATGGGATCAATAGTTATGGGGAGAAAGCAGGATTAGGCTGTTGAGTTGCACGAACAGCCATGATTGTGATGAATGGTGGAGCAGGCTTGAAGGGCTGAATGGTCTCGTCCTGCTCCTATCTTCTATGTTTGTATGATCTAAATGGTCAGTTTCTAATTCTATGATTGTGGCCATTTGTTCTGAAATCTTCCACACAGGGAAATAATTCAGCTGTGTCTATACTATCAAGCCCTTAGAACACTCGACTTTCTCATGTTTAAACAAATTTAACCATTTTACTAGAAAAATTCTACTGAATACTTAAAACACCATGTCTTCAAATAATCCATTTAAAATTAAAGCACTTTTTATAAAATAATATATATAATAATTGTTTTTAAAATGAGTTTAAAAAGTTCTAAATGTTAACTTTCTACGAACACAATAAGAAGGATTAATAAAATTTGCAACAAACCTTTCTGTAAAACTGAAGTTTATCTATTCGCCACTAGAGGGTAGATTGGGTCCATTTATAGATCAACAGCAAAACAGTGCTGTGGCTGGGTTCACAGCCAGCTGTTGCCAGATTGCGTCGCATGAATCATGTCACGTATTAATATAAATTATTAAGAATAGATACTTATAATCACAAATACATCACTATTTTTTAAAGTGAAGGGTAAGTGTGTTAAGGTTGTCAAATGTAAAGGCGTTTGGGGTGCAGAGTCACTGGAACTGAAAACTCTTAAGACAAAGCCCATAAATTGCATTGATGCATAAAAAGGGTAATTGCTTGGTGGTTGGTTTGTAATGCAGAGCGATGCCAATAACAGGGTTAAATTCCTGCATGGGCTGAGGTTACTATGAAGGAGTCTCCTTAAACTGTCCCCTCACCTGAGATGTGGCGACCCTCAGGTTAAGCCACCAGTAGTTATCTCTCTCTGGACTACTCTGGTTTAGTAGGGGTATGGCAACTTTACATAAAAAGGGAGGGGAAACAACGATACTGTGACCATAACGGGGGTGAATATGCTAAATGATGTGTGTCCTGCTGGAAAAATCAAGATTTGTTTTAAAATTATTCTTGAACTGTGGCCATCACTTGGAAGATCAGCACTGTTTTTCTCACCCTTGCTTAGCTCAGTGTTTTGCTGGATTATTTAAGGGAATAGTTAAGATTATGGCATGCGACTGGAGTCATGACAGGCCCAGGCTAGGTTTCCTTTCCTAAAGGACTTGAGTGAATCAGATGGGTTTTTACAACAATCAATAACTTTGTGACTACTTTTACTGATCAGTTGTGTTTTATTTTCAGATTTTTAAAATGGAATTCAAATTCTCAAACCTATTTTTCAAAATGACATATATATACAAAAATATATAGAATATATTTTTATGAGATTACCTCATTCACAAATTTATTGGTGGCAACAACCCTTTAGAAATAGATGGTTAAATGGATGTTTCTTTAAAAAAGACAGGAACTGCAGATATTTCACACAATGCCCATACTGTAATTGCAGTTAGTGTGACTCTTTATTTTTAATGAAATTAACTTTCTTCCTACAATACAACAATTACCATACTTGGAGACTGCTTATTAGGTACAAAGTGCTTTGGAACATCCGAAGGTTGTGAAAGTTGCTAAAGAAATGTAGATTTTAGCTTTTCTCAGCTGAATAGCCATCTCACAATGTTGTGTGTCACAGTGGAAATCAACTTGGTAGGTCAATAGTCCCAGTCAACACAAGACTGCCTTCTTTCAAATTTGGGGAATCAACTCCGGGACCTGCTATCCAATACGACCACCCCACATCTTAGCAATCATTCAATTTAAAATAAAAAGTGAATTTAAATCTCTCTATAAATGTGCATTTTCTATTTGCACACACCCTGCAATACTTCATTCTTCAGCGGAAAATTGTGCTCCCGTAGTCAGTGACATTCAGATTGCACATCTGTGATTTCCTGCTTTGTTTCCCCCGGGTCAAGTGCCTAGCTGAAAGTCAGCAATCAGAAAATTCACCTAATAGTTCAAGCAGCACAGATTTGCTGTGCATTTGGTGCTTGCATATAACAAACCCAGAGTCCTAGATTTTTTTTTTGTAAAAAGCTTCAATTATAAGGAAATCCTGAATGAGTAAAATCCCTTGATTTGAGAGCCCTTTATGAGGAAATATAGACCTGATCACAGACACGAATGGTTTCATATGTTTGATTGCCAAACCCATTAGCTAATTGGAGCACTTCCCAAACTGTGGTCATTGGCGTCATGTGTTTGGTATTCAGAAAAGTGTGTCAAACTTCCAAAGAGTCAGTTGTCTTGTAAGCACTATAACTGGACTTAAATAGGCTCTTTTAAGTTTGACTAAAACTAAAGGAACTGTCATGTTTTCTAAAGCTTTGAAGAATGGGAGGTGATCCAATTGAAATGTAAAGGATTCTTAAAAGGTTTGACAAGGGAGATGTTGAGAAGCAGGTTGAAGAGTCTGGAATGATAGGCCATAACCTCAGGATAAGGACAGGGATGAGGAAATATACCTGTACTTGCGGGTTGTGAACCTTTGGAATTCACTTCCACAGTTGATGAATAAATTCAAAGTAGTGACTGAAAGATTTTGAGCTGTTAAGGGAATCAAGAAAAATTGAATATAAAGTGGGAAAGTGGAGTCAACTGAAAAGTTCAGCCATAACATTTTTGAAAGGTGGATTTGCCTCAAATTCATGTGTTCTAATCTCTTCCAATTTCTCAAATCCTGTCGATGTGTGCTTTATTAGCACTAGTCTGTGGTAAAATTTGGCTCTTGGATGGGTGTGGTGATGTTTTGTGAATCACAAAACAATGAGGTAGTTGGACTTCTAATCACATTATGAAATTGTCGTGTGATAACATAAAGTCCTCAAAAAACAGTAGGAGAAAGAATGAAATTATATAAATCTCATCACATCCACCACAAACTTCAAATCCTTTTAGATGATACTATTTCAAAATGATAACCTGATGGAGGAGTTATGATTGATGAGAAATAGTCATGTGTCCTCAAAGTTACCAAGGAGTGGTACATATGCAAGGGAGAGGAGGAGGGAACTCTATGAGACATCAGAGATTTCGACACCAGAAAAGGAAGAGGGTGGGGGAAGATTTGACTTAATCGGCAAGTTCAGGGGGAGAAGCAGCAAAAGAGTTGAATACAGGGCCTCAAACATGATTTCAAATACTTTCAGCACTTTGCACTTGTAAGTGCAGTTAGAAGGTACAGGAGAGTAGTGTTTAAGGGCATGATTGGTGGTACAGAAAAGTCAGCATTATACTTGGTCTCCAGGATGACCCTGAAATATGATGGTTTTAGAAAATCAAAGTGAAGCCTGGTAGCCTATTGAACCTGGAGATAGATAGCTAAATCAGATGTGTGAAAGAAACATTCAAACATATCCAAACAGTGTAATTTGAGAGCAAAATAAAAACTTAAATGATTGTGGGGGGATGCTGGAAATCAGAAACAAAAACAGAAATTGCTGGAAAAGCTCAGCCAGCATCTATGGAGAGAAATCAGAGTTGACATTTTGGGTTCAGTGTCCTTTCCTCAGAACCTGTTCTGAGAAACCTCCTGTTCTGAGGAAGGGTCACTGGACCCAAAACATTAACTCTGACTTCTCTCCATTGCTGCCAGACCTGCTGAGCTTTTTCAGCAATTTCTGTTTCTGTTTGTAATTTGAGAGCAAACTTGACTGTGGGAACGCCTTTGGGGAGCTCATCCATCTATTATCAATGGATAATTGAGAATCAATTGAAACCTGTCAGCAATAGCCAGCAAGTATTACTGATAAATACAGCACAAAATGAAACCATTGAGGCAGTTTGTTTTTTGAATGGTAGCAGAAATAAAAAACTGTATAGATGTGCTAATGACAGGCAGAGGTCCAAAATGTCACGGGTGAAATCTGAGCGCTGTTGTTGAAAGCAGTATGAAGCTTTACGAGAATCTAATGTATCAAGTCTGTTTTTTTTAGTGAGTCAATGCTATGGCAATGGCAGCTTGTGCATCCCTGAGCTCAACCAGTGCAAAAGGAAACAATAGACCACATAGGTAAGGATCCTAAGATGTTTTCAGCAGAAGACAGCAAGAGATGGTCCTTTTCACAAACAATAAAACAGATTATTTGAGACTGACATTTGAAATAGCCTTAGAGTTAGGTTGCATCCTAACTCTTTCCCCTATGGACGATGTGTGCCAAAGCATCATTTGAGCCAGGACAATTAGAAGCAAAATCAATAAGCATTGCTTCACAAAAATGTGAAATGGCCACTGTGCCCCCATTCAATAGGGTTAGGATCAGGGCTCTGAGGGACAATTGCACTTTTCAAGATAGTGATGGATTTTTATTCAGGAAAAGATATTCAGGATTTTGGAAAAATGGCAGTCAAATGAGGTTGAACCACTGACTAGTTGAACAGCAGAACATAGTGATCTACTCCTATTCCTAGGTCAAAGATGGACACAGAGCAAAAAATTAAAAATATATTCCATAATTCTTCTTAAAGATCACTTTATCTCAAATGCTGCCACATGGCAGAGTTGGGTTATATATCCAGCAAAGGGTTGCCTGTGAAGTAACTGAGATATAGTATGAAAATACAGAAGCCAAAGCTACTTATACTAGAGATCATAAAGAGGTGACCTTAGTCAGTCAAGAACCTTAAAGTTGTAAGCAAATTGCCCCAACACCTAATGAATATAGAATAAGTCTAACGGGACGTTAAGTAAATAGCAGTTTTGTTCAAGGTCCGGGGGGATGAGGGCCATGGCAGGGATTGGGGTAAGTGGAAGGGAGCTGAAGCCGGGGGACATGAACAAAGGGAAATTTGGCCAGCACAAGTAACTGATTGTTCTGTGGAACAGTGACCAGATGTTGATGACAAATTCCTCCTGTTTACCATCAACAATATGGTTGGCTCCCAGGTAGCTGAGCAGCTTGTGAGTGTGAACAATATGGGGAAAAACCTTCAGGCCTCCAAAAAGGGAGATGGTGTCTCTCTCTCTCTGCAGTAAAACAATACCTAAAGCCTTAAGTAAGCCAATTTATTTCCCCTCAGTTGGTGTAAGCTGTTGTTTTTAACCAGTAACAAGAGACTATGAATAGTTAGAAGTTGTAAACCAGTCACTCGGTGCCTCCTACAAGCAAATGAAAGGAATCTGGGGAAGAGAGATTGAGGAATATCAGGTCTTGGCGAGACAAGAGGATCATCTCAGTGAACCCTATAGCCAGGGACAACTGAACTGCTGGACTAGATTTTGTTTTCTTTCCCTCTACCCATAACACCAGTGCTTTTTGTCTGTCTGTGGGAGAATTTAGAGGGGGTTAGAGTTTTAACTAACAGAGGTTTTTGTCTATGGTTCATAATTGTCACTTGTAGTGAAAAACCTATTCATTTGTAATAATAATAATAACAATAAATCCCCAAATGTAGTGGTCATAACACAAGGTGCGACAGAGTTTATTAGTTTTCTGCCATGTCCTTTTATTCTACTGCACCCTACCAGTTTGAAGATTGTGTGATAATTTTTGACATGTTAATCAAGAGACCCACTGATTTGGAAGTTCAAGGACAACAGACTGTAAAAGGATGTTTCCAGGTTTGGGAAGGCAATCAGAAACAGATGTCAGCTGATTTTCAATATATTAGTAATAAATGGTAGTTCTTGTTAAGAACCAAAACCTGATCCATACTTTGTCAACCTGCATCCAAAAAGACACAAATTCGGGAATTTTGTTTATTTTTATAAAATCTTTAATTTTTGCGCCAACTCCAGAAATGGTGAGGCTTTATTTCCAGTACACTACCCCAGTGAGATGTGACAATCAATGCTAGGGATGGTGTTCTTATGCCATATAAATCATATTGGTAATTTGCAACAGTCTTCACTACAAACGATGCAAGTAGTAACTATTAGTAACCATAGATCAGGCTGTAGAAGGTCTTAAATACATTTTAAAAGTAGTACACTGGCAGTATTAACACAGATAACGGGAAAATAAAAGTTGGTGAGAGCCATGTTAGGAGGCAGAACTTTGGATTAACTTAAGGTTTTGGAGGACAGAAGATCAGCTAGAATGTGCATCAGGAAAGCAATCAACAAGAGCAAATAAATGGAAGGGAGAAAAATAGTAAGAAAAACAGATCGACCTCACAACAAAGATAATTGAAAAGCAGAAGGTCGACATCTGAAATAAAACCAGAAAGTACTGGAAACAATCAGCATTCAGGCAGTAGACGTGAAGACAGAAACAGAGTTAATGTTTCATGTTGATAACCTTCCATCAGAGCTGAAAAACGTTATATTTGCACCAGTCCTGGGTGGGACAAGGACAAAGGGAAGGTCTGCAATAGGATGGAAGACAGGGGAAATTGAATGACAGAAATGTTAATTCTACAGGGCCAAAGTGAATACCGATTGAGGAAAGAAAAACAAGGCAAGAAAAGATATCCTAACCATCACATCCTCAAAACCAATTGAACCTCTAACTTTTCCCAGTCCTGATGAAAGATCACAGATGTTACCTGACCTGCTGAATATTTCTAGCATTTTTCTGTTTTTATTAGGACAAAATTAACTTCTCCAATTCAAAATCCACCCATGAACCACTTCATTGTTCACATCTGTTAATTCTTACTTTACAGGTTGTGGTCAAAGGTCACAACAGATGCAACAGAGCAGTTTGTTGGGGTCTAAATAGTCAACTACATAGAAGACTATATATGAATAGCAAGTTCTGTTTCCTACAAGTAATAGCAAAATGTTAACAGAAAAGGTGGGGGGGAAATGTTATTGGACTTATTTTTTCTGAAGGACAGTGGGTTCTTTGTTAATTCCTCATCTGTAGTAGTCATCACACAAGGCATTTCAGAGCTTATTAGTTTTCTGCCATGTCCTTTTATTCTACAGCGCCCTATCAGTTTGAAGATTATGTGTTAATTATTGACATTTTAATCAAGAAACCCACTGATTTGGGAGTTTCAAGGACACCAGACTGTGAAAGGATGTTTCCAGGTTTGGGCAGGCAATCAGAGACAGATGTCACTTGATTTTCAATATATTAGTTCAACAAGCACCACATCATCTAATATCCCTCAAACTACTTAATGAGTATCTCAATTCCCAAATAATCTCTTGATGGAGGTCCACAACATGGAATGATGAGAGCCATCACCCTGTCAAATTCCACACACTGGATTCATGAATTCAGCCATCACATTGCTGATAGTTAGGAGGTAAATGCTTCATTTAGATAGAAGGTGGGAATGTGCTCAGTGACAACGGGAAAAACCGTCACTTTTCATTGAGCGTTTCCTTAATTTCTTGCAGGGAAAGGAACCCTAAAGCAGGCTAGCATCAGACAGTTGTGAGCTGAGGCCCAGAAAACAATCAACCAGGAAATCGGTTGAAGGTCACAGATGAGGGGGAAGGCTGTCTGTAATAAACCCCAGGTAAGAATAGGGGCATCAACTTTGTAGTCATTGTATGGGGTCAGCTAGGTGGACCTCATTGAATATGAATTCCTTGCTTGGGGCTGTTAACCTGGTCCAATCAGGGAGCCTTGGTTAACAGGTATAAACAGGAGTGTCAGAGGTTCTGTTCACTCTGAGACCTGGCTTTGAGGGAGTTGGACCAGTGTCAAGTACTATGTGCATGTAAATAAAGGGTGATGGGATACCGGCCTCTGTGGAGGTACTTCAGTAGCACAAGACAGAAAAATACACTCCTGAAGAAACTTGCTCATAACAGTTGTCTTTATGGTGGGTAATCATTTCTGGCATCGTGCTGCAATTTTGGGAAGCTTGACTCATTTGATCATGCCAACAACTGGGCCCAGTATGTGGAAAGAATGCATTACTTTTTCTGGGCAAATGGGATGAGGGCAGATGAAAAGCAACAATAATTTTCCTGACAGCTTGTGGGCCCACAGCTTTCTCGGTTATTAGAAGCCTAACTTTTCCTGAGGCATCAGATACTAAAACATTTCAAGAGTTGACAGACTTAGTTAAGGAATATTATGACCCGAAGATTCCTCTAATTAAGGGATGCTATTGGTTTTACTTGGCAATTTGAGAATCGGGGAATCCATATCAGGATTTTTGGCTAGGTTAGGACAACTGGCAGAAGCATGTGACCTTGGTTTGACCCTTGATGAAATGCTGAGACCCCATTGGTGTGTGGAATAAGTGATATAACCATGCAAAAGTGCCTACAAGCTGAAGCCCAACTAGACTTCAAAGAGGCACTGCCAGTGGCTTCGCCATTAGAAAATGTAGCAAGTGGAGCATATGAGTTTCAGGGTGCACTGATGGAAGTGGATACCGTTGCCAGGCTGACTAAGCTTGGGGGACACCACTCAACTGAAAGCAGTTGCATAGCTTCACTCAAGACTCTGAACAGAGGGAAATTCAGGTCAGCCCACAGCAAAACCCCAAAAGAAAGCCAAGCCTCAGCCAAACAGTTAACATTTTCTTCAGGATCCAGGGCAGCAAGCCATTGTAATTGCTGCTGGTATGTGGATTCAAGACAGCAAGAGTCCCACTAGGCCTAAAATGAGTAAGAAAATTCATAGGCCAGAATCCAGGAGAGTGCATACCCTGGAAAACCCACCTACATCTGGCTTGGAACAGTTAAATTGCTTAGCAACATCCAAATCAGAACCAATCGTCTGGTTAAATGGTCACCCGGCTCTAATGGAGGTTGATATCAGCATGGCTACATCGCTGATTTCAGAGCCAGACTTTAACAAAATTCACATCAGACTCCAACTCTTAAGTTTGCATAAGATCTTGGCTAGACTGAGAACCTATACTGGGGAACCTTTACAGATTAAGGGTACAAATTCGGTTCTGGTCTTGTATGAGAAGCAGCTGGTTCAGTTACCCCTGATCGTAGTAAAAGGCTCAGGCCCAAGCCTGATGGGCCGAAATTAGTTGAGAGAGATTTACCTAGATTGGTTCAACATTTTTCGATTAGAAAATGGATGCTTGAGTGAAGTCTTAATTAAATACCCGGAAGTCTTTCAGGAAGGTCTACGGACTAGCATAGGAGACAAAGCTAACTTGCATTTTGACTGGAAAGTATTCCACAATTCTGTAAAGCCCACCCAGTGCCATTTGTCTTGCGTGCAAAAATGGAGGCAGAAATCAGAAGGCTGGAAAGTGGAGGAATCATCAAACTAGTACAGTCTGCGAAATGGTCAATACCAAATGATGGTGAAGCCCGATGGGTCCGTTTGCCGCTTTGAAGATTTTAAACAAATGGTAAACTGCTTCTCACAGCTGGATAAATACCCAATCCCTTGCATAGAAGACAAATACGTAAAGCTGGCGGGGGAGGGGGGTGGACTGTCCTTCATGAAGCTGGACATGAGCCATGCGTACCTGCAACTGCCGTTAGATGAGGATTTCCAGAAGTATTCTACAATTATTAATACCCAAAAGGGTTTTTACCAATATATGAGACTGTCATTTTTCAGCAGATGATGGAGAACATTTTACAAGATCTAAGATGTTGGCACACTACGATTCCAAGCTAGATCTGGTGTTGTCATGCAATGCCCCCCTATATGGTATCGGGGTAGTGTTGGCTCACAGATGGCCCAATGGGGAGGAACTGCGAATGTTTCCTGGACATTGGCTGATGCAGAGTGCAAATATGCCCAAATAGAGAAGGAAAGTTTGGCAATCATCTTTGGTGCGAGCAAGTTGCACCAATACCTTTATGGGTATAAATTTGTATTAGTAATGGACCACAAACCCTGCTAAGGCTATTCACTGAGGAAAAGGCCGTGTCGCCCATAGCTTCAGGTCAAATTCAGTGGTGGGCTCTCATCCTAAGTGTGTACAATTACAAGTTGGAACATCATACGGAGGCCAAGAAGCAAATGCCGTTGCCTTGAGCCACCTCCTGCTAACAGACACATCACCAGTGGTGGTGTCACTGGAAGTGTCCATTCTGGTTTTAAACTTTCTGGACACCCTTCCGGTCACCAATGACAATTAGACTGTGGACCCAAGAGGAACTGGTCCTGGCAAACAGCTGGTGGTAATGGGAGAAACAAAAGGGTTATCACAACCAGAACTGAACCTTTTCTGGGCCCAGCAAGACTAGATCACTATGGACATCAGCATTTTGTTATGAGGAGCAAAAGTGATTGTCCTCCAGCAAGGGTCGCCACCAGATACTAGCTGAATTCAACCAGGGTCATCAAGGGGAGTCCAAAATGAAGATGTCGGCAAGACATATGTCTAGTGGCCAGGATTAGATGCAGACGTAGCTGCAAGGTGGGACAGTGCCCAGAGTGCCAGCAAGGACAAGAACTACAATCGGCAGCTCCCCCACATTCCTGGGAATGGACAGGTAAACCCTGGACTCAGGATTACATGTTGACTATGCCGCTCCTTTCATGGACTCAACATTCTTAGTCATTGCGGATGCCCCCTCAAACTGGTTAGACATGCATAGAGTTCATTCATCAAACATGGGGATGACAATAAAAAACCTGCGAGCATCTTTTCCAACACACAGACTCCCAGAATTGTTGGTCACTGACAACAGGCCATCATATACTAGCAGGGAGTGAGTCATTCCTGAAGTTGAATGGCATTGGGCATACAAGAACAGTTCTATACCATCAATCATCTAATGGTCTGGCAGAAAGAGCAGCCTAAACTTTGAAGGCAGGCTGAAAGAAACAGCCTAAAGCTTTACTCGATACCAAACTGTCCCGGTTCCTATTTGATTATCGGACCACCCCTCATACAACTACAGGGATAGCTCCAGCTGAGTTGCTAATGGGGAGAAGACTCTGCGCCAGGTTTAATCTGATCTTCCCAGACCTGGCATCAGGAACATCAATGCCGGACACAAGACTCCTCTAAGTGAGAGCAACTCTTTACTTCAGAGTTTGGTGCCAAAACCACAAAGAGCCCTGCATGGGAAAGAAGCAAGGTCAACACGAAGTCAGGTCCTGTGACTTACAATGTTTGGGTAAGTGAGGCAGTCCTGAACAAACAGATGTACCACATGAAAGCTGCAAACTCTCAAATGGTGTGGGAGCAAAACTAGCCCACCTCTCAACAGCCTTACCAATTGTTGCAGAACTTGTGGGTTCTCCCCTTCTGTCTAGTGAACAAACCTCTGATTCTGAGATTGACACGGCAGATGACGCTGCCTCGACACCTTTACTGCCTGAAGAGGATGAATTTCTTCTGAGATTCTCTGGGTGCAAGAGGCATGCTATGGTCCAGTACACACCACCTGTATTGAAGGCTGAGTCAGAATAACCTGACCTGGTGCAAAAATGCCCCAAGAGAAAGAACAGGCCTACTTCCCCAAATTCAGAGGGTGGGGGTGCTGTAGCAATTGTAATGAGGTCAGCTAGGTGCACCTCATAAGATATGAGTTCCCTGATTGGGGCTGTTAATCTGATTCATTCAGAAAGTCCTGGCTGACAGATATAAACAGGAGTGTCAGAGGTTTTTTCACTCTGAGAGCTGGCTCTGAAGAAGCTGGACCAGTATCAAGTACAATGCATGTGTAAATAAAGGGTTACTTGGTGACAGCATACTGGCCTCTGGAGTTATTTCAACATCACAGATTTCAGAGATCGGAAGAGGTGTAGCTCTGAGAAGTCATTCAATGACTCTGATGCACAACTGTCATGGGGTATCCACCAATGTCAATAAACAACACTGGGGAGGTGATGACCTAGTGGTATTATTGCCAGACTATTGATCCAGAAAATCAGCTAATTTTTTTTGGAGATCTTAGTTGGAATCCTACCACGGCAGATGTTGGAATTTGAATTCAATAAAGCATTTGAAATTAAGAGTCTAATGATGACCATGAATCCATTGTTGATTGTCAGAAAAACCCAACTGTTTCACTAATGTTCTTTTCAGGAAGGATATCTGCCATCCTAACCTGGTCTGGCTTACATGTGACTGCAGACTCACAGAATGTGGTTGACTCTTTACTGCCATCTGGGCAATTAGGATGGTCAATAAATGCTGGCCTAGCTAGTGATGTCCACATCCCATGAATGAATAAATAAAAAAATCTGCACAAGGATAAGTAATATTATTTATTTTAATATCAAACAAAATATTCATAAGCTTCCAAATGATTGTTTTCTTAAATTGAATATTTAGCAATATGGCACAGTTATGTAGAGAACTATGTTTATAGATACAGCAATAAAGTGCATGGATTTACAATGCTGTTCTTATGATATTACAACAATGTGACACAGGCTTGATTATGGAGTTTAATAACTGGGACTGCAAGTGTAAAACTCAAATCAGACTGCGGTCTTGAGTTTATAACTTTGCAGAATTGTC
Source organism: Rhincodon typus (assembly GCF_021869965.1). Lineage (NCBI taxonomy): Eukaryota > Metazoa > Chordata > Chondrichthyes > Orectolobiformes > Rhincodontidae > Rhincodon > Rhincodon typus. The sequence goes on along the minus strand of NC_063333.1, from coordinate 119,237,024 downwards.
TTGGTGTCTTCAGAAACTGAACAGTAACACACTTGTCACAGCTGAGAATAACATATAGGGGGTGGGGAGAAAATAATGGACAATGAAAGTTTTTGTCCCCATTTTCTTTTACCCCTATTTTGCTACTATGTTCCAAAAAAAGTATTAGAAGATGAGGACAAGGGCTGTTGGAAGGAGGTCTTGTGCTGAAACCTCCAAGAAGACATCCAACTAGAGTTGGCAAGCTTATTGCACTGCATTATGCTCTAAAAGCCAGCTGCATCCCTCTGCGTAAATTATGTGCTCCAGGAACAAGTTCATCTGCCAATCGTTCTTGGGTTAAGTTTGCCTGCTTCAGAAAGGTAAGCATGGGGAACCACATCCACAACCTTACCCTTGTCAAGACGATTTGTAAACCCTGGTTGTGTGACTCTCTTAGCTTAAGAGTAACATTAAAGGTATTAAATAAATTATCAAAAGTATATAGTAAGAGCTGTCCATTGATCACTTTAATGCCTGCCAGGCAATGGATTAGCTTCTCCACATACAGGCACAAGGGTGTCACATGATTCACAAAAGGATTTAAGAGTATTCAAATAAAGATTTTTTTTCAGACCACCTACAACTCTCCACCACCACCTATTCCAGTCTCTCAAATAGAACAAAGTGCAGCAAAAACTGTAGTAGCTGGGTGGGAGATAATTTCAGCACATGAAGATGCTTCTCTCCAGCAGCACCAAATATACTGACAAATCCTCCCTCTTTAAATCTTGCACTAAATGGGATCTTTTGAGGTCAGTTATAATGAATAAAATTACACAACGTATCTCCATGACATCAAAGAACCAGAAAGGTGAGGATAATACATTTTATTGCACGACAAATTACTATTGGCTAGAATGTACTTCCCAAAAGATGTTGTATACTTGAATAGGGAAACTTGCAGGGCTATGAGGAAAGGGCATAGGTAAAACTGAATAACTCTTTCAGAGAATCAGCTGAATGGTTTCATTCTGTGCTTGAAAACTGATTCCTTTTATATTATACAACAAAACAAAACTCAATTACCAATTCAGTTTAACCTCAATGCTGGCTTCTGGGAGATTGTGAAACTTGGGAGTAACAATAAACAATGCAACTTAGAAAAAGCAGATTGGAGTATGTTCGAAGAACAAGACATATTGAAGTTCAGATAGTGTTGATAAAGTACTCGAGCTTATTGCTACAATCCAGATTGTCATCTGAATGCTACGATGTTAGTCTAGTCTATTATTACCTTGTAGTCTGCATATGTTATCCAATATGTTATTATTTGATTCAGCTGGTCAATAGTCCATTTGATCTCATTCATCTAGAACATGAAACCAATGCGCTCCCCATTGTCGAATTTAGGTGTTTGATAAGTTAGTCCAGTGCACTGGCTTCAACCAACCTTTGTGTAACCTGCTCCGGACACTGATAAATCTCTGGTGTAAAGATGCATGCTGTGTCCTTTGTCTCACGTTCTCCCTGACCTTGTGTCACGTTGCTGCCCCAGGCATAGATGAAATAAGCAAAATACTTTAATCCAGGAGCTTAGACCATTTCTCAGCTCAGCTGTCATGTGGCTCTCCCATCAATTAATGGGCAAAGGTCACTATTTTAGAAAGGCAAATTAAATCATGCCCTTGGAAAGTCTAGCATCATTTTTGTTTCACATTATAAAAAGTCAGAAACACCTTTGCAAATGGTAACATTTCACTGCAAGCTTGCTAACATTGTCTAATTGCACCAAATATCCCTCTACAATTCATCATTCAAAACAAGGGATACAAGCACAGCGAGCGGTTCCCAGACCACATTGACATTTAGCTTTTTGCTTGTACAGACTGCTTATTGCTGAAATAAAGACAGACACTGTATTAAAGTTTTTCTTCATCCACTCATCAAGATAGGATCACAAGAAAACCAGACTGCATATCTCAGAAATTGGTGGATCATATCAAACAGCATTTCCTGGTGGCTATTCAAAACAGGCAGAATACTGACCATACTCAACAAGCCCATGATTGTAAAACTCAGAACATAATATCCTACATTGGATGGGATTTCCCCAAATATGCAACACCTGCTAAACAATCCCAATTATGCTAAGAATTGAATTAACAACTCACTTATGTTTGTGTGTAACTTCTAGCATTCACACATAGCGCCTTGTCATACAGTCATACAACATCGAATCAGACCCTTCGGTCCAACTAGTCCATGCTGAACATAATCCTAAAGTAAACTCGTCCAACCTACCAGCTCCTGGCCCATATCCCTCCGAACCTTTCCTATTCATGTATCCATCCGTCTTTTAAAATGTAATTGTACCCACATCCACCACTTCCACAGGAAGTTCATTCCACATGTGAACCACCCTCTGTGTAGAAAATTTGCCTCTCATGTCTATTTTAATCTCTCTCCTTTCACCTTAATGTGCCCCCTCGTCTTGAAATTTCCCATCTTACAGAAAAGACAACTACCATTAACTTTATCTATACCTGTCATTATTTTATAAACTTCTGTCAGGTCGACTCTCAATCTCCTATGCTCCAATGAAAAAAGTCTCTGCCTATCCAGCCTTTCTTTATAATTCAAACCTTCCATACCCAGTAACATCCTGGTAAAACTCTTCTGAACCCTGTCCAGCTTGATAATATCCTTCCTATAACAGAAAGGACATGGCCTAGCATTGGGCCTTTTCACTTCAACAAAAGCTTGGGCAATAACCATTCCCTGATGCATTCCCCTAGGGAATGATTTAGCCAAATGAGTGTTGACTTGCTTGGTCTGAATTTAAGTAAAAGTGTGGCAGTTAACTGTTCCTTGGTGCATTCTCCATGGCAACGCCTCTATCAATCAGAGTCCACCTGCCAACTGATCAGTACTGTCTTCTCCTACAGTATGTTGTTCTGAGAGATTTAGTTTTCTTGTGATTTTGTCCTGATGAGTGCAAAATGGAAGAACTTCAACAGCACGTCTCTGTATTCAGAAATATTTCTAAATATGATAAAAGTACACTAACATTAACACTTTGAAAACAAAAATATTTGATACGCAAGATTAAATATAACATAAAAGTTGCAGAAGAGCAACAAGGCAGCTCAGCAAATGACGCAAAAATAATCTGCATTTTCACAAGTCCAAATAAAACATTAAAACATCATCTGCAAATGTCAGGACAAATCCCAAGTTTTGACTTCCTTTCTTTTATAAATGCATGAGATACCATGTGAGTACTTAAAAGAGAGCTCACTGAAAGCTCAGATACAACTACACTGCTGTTTGCTGACAACACAACATTTTAAAGGCAAAGCAAATCATCCATGATCTAATGACAGAGCTCTCTCTATACTTACACACATTCCTCCAGCCTCTGTTTTAATGCTCTGATCAGAGACGGCCTACATGCAGACAGTTTGTGTAGCCTCTTCAGGTGACTCCCTGTGGCTTTACAAGTTGAGAGTGCTGCCCATCAATCTTGCATTCCTTCTCAATAGCTTCAATGGAGTACAGCCTCCCATCACAGGACAATAACTCAATAAGAAAGAAAAACTGATCTGCCAGCAAGAGTACATGTAAAGTCTGATTACAGTGGCCATTCCATGCTTGCTGAGAAAAAAAACTGGGAAATCTTAGGCCTGGTCTCCAGAAAATTTATAGAATATCTCTTCATTTACTGTACTTTTCAAAGGGTTTTCTAGGCTTTTTGGCACCAAAAGCTATCACTTATTTGACAAAATGACTCAGGCCCAAAATCACACCCTTCCTTGGTTTGGCCAACTCAAGGGTTCAGGAACTAGTTGGAATATTTAGCATCATTGTGGTTCAATGTTTCCACTCTTGTCTGAATCAGGAGGTCATAAGTTCATTATGATCTGAAGAGATGCGAGAAGATAATTTACTTAAGAGTGATAGGGTTTCATTTGTGATGATAATCTGAGACTTCATGTGCTCTCTCAGATAGCGACATCATCACACTATCCCATACACTCAATGGGGAAGGCAATTTCAGAGGGAAGATTATATATGCACTACATCAAAAGTAGGGTATGCCAAAAGGAAAATGTCCTGGAAAATATGTTACAAAACAGACTCTTTGATGCAATTATTGTACAGTACTTCCAATATCACAACTAAATATTAAAGTGATAATTTTACAGATGTGTTCCTGACAACTTTTGACTACTGATGGAGATAATAATCTATTAATCCTGCACAGCCAAATGACTGCCTCAAATTCCTAATATACTCTCCCACAAGATAAATCTTTGCACGGGGAATACAATTTCTTAAAATCTACAACTTTAGCAAATGTTCATTTGATCATATTTTTCCAATCACTATCAGATTTTTGCTGTTACTTTTTAAAACACACACCTAACAATACAATAAAAGTGGCTCGTAGCTATTAATAATGCAAAAATAACTCCTGCATTCATCAAGAGGATCCATTATCCTCACAAAATTGATGTTGAGAACTTTTCTTACGCATTCCTTCTTTCCTATGACTGATCGCAATAAATTTTCTGGAAAAGCAAACTTTAGCACAAATGCCATCAATAAGATATTCCATTGTAAAAGGGAAAACATGAGCAGATTCAGATCTAGCCAAACAAACAATTTTAAATTGGGATAATTTCCTCTCAAGAAAATTGACCAAATTATGAGTTGTCATAGCTCACCATATTGCTGTATTTTTCAACTTCTGTCACCAAAAGGTGGACAGCATATTTACCTCTTAGTCTCGGAATATCTCTGGGTAATCTAATTTAGAAAGATTACTGAATGGGACAGTATTGTTGCTTGAGTTACATTAGAACTGGAATATTTTTTAACTGACAAATTTGAGCTATATTAAAATTCCCATAACATTCACAACTTACTTTCATTTGTTTCTCCTCATTGTCTCTCTTATTCTCAAGAATCTGGTGTTACAAACAGATTAATATAAAGGACAGACTAAGAAATATCCTTACATCTGCAGGAATAGTACAGGTGGAAACTCTCTGAAATGCAGTTACAAGCTGAAAATCCAAATTAATAAATGATTGGGTAGAAGACAGTTCAGATTCTGTATCTAAGTTGGGCATGGTCTTTTAGAAAGGTGTCAAGGCCATACAAGTTGCAGAAAAGATTAATTATGTTAATCAGTGATGAGAGCATTAGTTATGATATGAGACTAAGAAAGTGGACCTCTTCTAATCAGATGCAATAACAGCAAAATTTTTTATTTATATAGTGTTTTTTAAATAGCAAAAAATGTCAATAGCACTTGATAGGAGCATAATCAGGCAAGAATGAGACACTGAACCAAATGAGACATTACATCAGGTATCCAAGCACTTGGGACTGTTTTTTTTCTGGTTGGGTCATGATGCTGATGTCATTTTCAAATCTGTTCCAGAACCTGGAGATAGTGGTGTCAAGATGTTGGCTGCCATCTTCCATGGGCAACCAAGATGCCCTGTCCAACTAAGGATGGCAGGCAGACAATGGGAGTCAGAGTACAAACAGAGGAGCCAGCAGTAGTGTCCAGCCAGCAGTTCCATGGGGAGAGACAGGCTGAAGTCATTAGAGAATGCGGGGCATCTCAATATGGACAGGCTCTGTATAGCACTGAAAATAATTAAAAATCATGCACAACCACAGCTGTTAGGCCACCATTATAGAAAGGGAGTTTCTCCATAGATGGCATGAGGTATCCCAGTGAGTCTGTGTTGAGGTGATCAAAGTGGAAAACACCCATGGTTACACCAGCCTGCTACTGAGAGGCCATCTCTAGTTGTCAGTCAAGCTCTGGCTTCACATGAGAAGCCCATCCACCACAGGGTAGATAGCAATATCACCATCAGAATTTCCCTAATTGGCTCAGTCATTGACCTAATTGTTACCCATTGGTCCTGGACCCATACCTATGCTACATTGACCCAGTCTTTGGAGAGCCAACCTGATGCATTGTTTTGTAACTCCACTCCTGGTTCTGACTTGACCTGCTTCCAACAGACTGGAAAAAATTCAGTCCTTTGAAAGGAATTGTCTGGCTACTACTTCAACTCCCTAAAGCTCTAAAAGGAAGGATGATGTCATGATCAGTTTCTTGAGATTCAATTTTTGCAGCCTTTACGATGGGGAAATAAGTTTCATAAGATTTGTCACCAATTACACATTTGGTGCCTCTGCACGTAAGTTGCAACTTGAAATAACAAATAAATTACAAATGAAACAATACAACCACCACAGTCCAAATATCAGAATAATGATCCAGTGGTATAGCAATGCAGTTTCTCATTGAAAGGGTTTAGATAGCTCTGAGTTTGAGTTTAAGTCTTATATCGTGCCTTTCTTGCGAATTCCAATGATTTTCTTCATGAATGTTACTAGGTGAAGCATTTTTATGGTTGTCAAACACTGCCTTGACCAAGTGATGGAAAATAGTGTAATTGAGAATCTTATCCTGTACCACGGTGGTTGAAACATATAATAACAAATAAGCTAAAGCAAAATGAGTCTGTTAGGAGAAAGCAGGCAAAGGGAGAAATGTGTAGGTTGGGTAGAATAATTAGCTGAAACCATACAATCATCCTTATCGAGAAACTTAGGCTGCAGCAGCTTGCATTGTAAAGACACTTGAGCAATGTCATATTCACCGATTGCACTTTAGTGTGACCTGTTTCTTTCAGTCACCACAATAATACATAAGTCGAAGTTACCACCAACTTCCCTTCCCCCCACAGTCTATATTATATATGTTTTCACAGCAATGATCCAGTAGGCACTTCAGTATGAAGATGACAAAGGTGGAGTGAAAAAGTCTTGGCACCAGAAAAACATTAGTTCAGGGATCTCCTCAGTTTATGTAGATGATGGGCCATGGTGTTTCCTCTTACTCCTACAGGACTTACAGGCACAGCAAATGATGCAGGGGGAGGCCAGGAGGAGAAGCGGAGATGTGACTAGCACAATAAGGCCTAATCCAAAGAGGATCCCGACAACCTGCAGAGAAGGGGGAAAAGAAAAGTTAAAATTTCTGTTGTGCACAGCATCAATAACCAGATATCAAGGCATGGACATTTGCCAAGACTGTACAATTCAGAAGCCCTTTTAAAATGGCAGGCAAGTCTCGATTCTGCAATTTCCACCCAAATACTGGGGTTTCCAATTGTCAGGGGTTATTTTAAAAGGTGCAAGCTGTTTTGAGTCAAAAGCCTGGGACTCCCATGCAGGCTGGCTCAATTGCGGAGAAAGGCATGGCCTGCTCCTCTGCAATTTTCATGGAGTCAGGCCAGCTTTTTAGAAGAGTCCTAATTCAGGGCATTGCAGAAGTGTAATGAACTACAATTTCTAAGGAGGACTTTTTGAAAGGTAAGTTTGAAAAGGACACCCTCGTGCTCCCTATTGCTGAATATTATGCATTTGCCCACCCCTCTATAGCCACTCATGCCAGGCTATGTCATTCCAATTCCCACTCAACACTCTAATATATATAGAAGCAATAAATGCCATAGTTTCTTAGAATTTAAAATAAAAGCTTTAGAATATCATTGTTAAATAAAACTCCCTTTCAGTACAGCCCAATAGTGTCATCTATCCAGACCCTTTGAAGAGCTGAAACTGCAAGCATTTTGTAAAAGAGTCAGATGGAATACAATGTGGGAAGTGAAAGATTGAGTATATGTGACAATAAAGGCTAATTTAGTGAGTATAGTGAAAAGTTTATACGTCGCCACTTACAGCACCATTTAGTACAAAGGTACCCAGTACAGCTTCTTCTGTTACAAGATCTGAGAAAATAGAGAAATAGAATGTCCAGCATTGCAGAAATAAAAGTTCAGAACAACGGTCTTCCAACCCAGACCACACTGGCACCTAGCCTCCAGTCCACACCGGGCCCCAGCTTCAGATTGCACCGTGCTTCACCTTGAGAATCACGCAGCTGAGAGATCACTTCACAGCGGGCCAAGAGGATGCCATGACGGTGGGCCACTACAATAGGTGGGGAGGCCACTACGCCAGGCCAGTAGGTTTCCATGCTATGTCGGGATGCCGGCATGCCAACCTGGGAGGTTGCCACGCCAGGCCAGGCCGGGAAGCTGCTACAGGAGGCCGCTGCGCCAGGCCCGGAGGTCGCCAGCCATCGGAGGCTGGGAGTCAGCTGGAGGTCATCACCGGAGGCCAGGATTCATCGCCGGAGGCCGGGAGAGAAGAGGAAAGAAAACACTAAGAGGAAGAAAAGAGAAGAAAAGAAGAACAGGCGAAGCAGATGAGCTCCAGCTGCAGTGTCCTACTCCACTGCCATTTTGGGCTGGAAGGTTATGCACTTCATAGGAAGAAGAGAGGTATAGACTATTTTCTAACTGGGGAAAGACTTCATAAAACTGAAGCAAAAAGGGACTTGAGAATCCTAGTTCCGGATTCTCTTAAAGTTAACATGCAGATTCAGTTAGCAGTTAGGAAGGCAAATATAATATTATCATTCAATTCAAGAGGGTGAGAATACAAAAGCAGCGAAGTACTGCTGAGGCTCTATGAAGCTCTGGTCCAACCACATTTGGAATATTGTGAGCAGTTTTGGGCCTTGTATCTAAGGAAGGCTGTGCTGGCCTTGAGGGGATCCAGAGGAACAAGAATGATCCTAGGGATGAGAGTTTGTGATATGAGCTGTTGAAGACTCTGGGTCTGTACTTGATGGAGTTTAGAAGGATGAGGGCAAATCTGATTGAAACTTACAAGAGGTCTGGATAGAACGGATGTGGAGATGATGTTTTGACTAGTAGGAGCAAGACAACCTCAGAGTGAAGGGACCACTGTTTAGAACTGAGATGAGGAGGAATTTCTTCAGTCAGATCGTAATTAATCTGTGGAACTCATTGCTGCAGAAAATTGTTGAGGCCAAGTAATTGAGTGTATTTAAGACAAAGATAGATAAGTTCTTGGTTAGTAAGGGGATCACAGATTATAAGGTAAAGGCAGGATAATAGGGTTAAGAAACATATCAGTCACAACCAAATGACAGAGCAGGCTTGATGGGCCGAATGGGCTTAATTCTGCTCCTATGTCTTAAGGTCTAAACCTTAATATTATCTATAGATGCACAAACACTTACCTGGGTTCTGTTCCAAATAACTGAAGCTCTAGAGTGGCCAAGTTTATTGCGACATGGGCCTTTGTCATAATGTCTCAAGAAAATGTCATTCTGAAAAATACAAATTGTCAATATCTGAATAAACTATCCTAAATTGCCACATTCTATAAAATGTATTCCACAACTTGTTTTTCAAAATCAATAAGCTATACTGAGTGAGGATTAGCATGCAATTGTACGCAGTTCTGTTTGTTGTTTTAAACATGAGGTTTGAAGCACATCACTCTTTGAATAAGATTTATTATTGCTCCCATAACAATTTGAATTTCTACAGCACTAACAATAGGAAATATCGTAAGATGCTTCACAGATGTTCAACAAGAAGAAAACATAGAAAAGCCAAATAAATGTGGAGATACGAGGAGAAATGGCCAAAAGCTCAGTCATATAGGAAAAGATGACACAGTAGTAAAGTAGTTTCTAGACATGGAACCAAAAGAAGCTGAGATTGTTCTCCTGAGTATGGGTAAAGCTAAAGACAGATTTAATAAAAGTGTTCAAAATTATGAGAGATTTCAATAAAATAAAACGCAAAATCTGTTCCCACTAGCAAGACAGTCAGTAACTATAGCAGGTTGATGTGAGATAACAAGTAAGAGAACTCTAGCCATCTAAGCTAGCCAACCCTATAATCTGCCGAAATGCCTTTAAGGATTTATTGTGGAGTTCTGAAAATGAGTTAATGAATTCTTCACTGGAAGTTTTAGCTTTTTAATTCTCACTGGCAGCTAAGGGCATGCTTTTAAGATTTGAAGTGGCACCACAAATAAGAACCAGTAAACAAATTGATTAAATTTTATGTGGACTAGATTACAGTCAATAACAGTTCAGATTTGGTTGAGTGGCCTGCTTCTGCGCAGTACTGCGATCGAGGGACAGAAGCAATGCACAAAATCAGTCACTTTATAGGTGAATACATCTGACTTGATCAGAATATCTGTCCAGATCATAACTTCCAAAACAAATTAAAAGAATACAAATTCGTGTAAGCTGACCATCTAACAGCATTTTGAGGATACACTTACATCCAGATTATGAAGACAATACCAGCAAAAGGTGTGCTTGCAGTTTTTACACATCATTTGGGCACAACCTTCATTTCGTTCTATGAAGATATGGCACACTGGACACTGTTTGATGGGAGCATCGGGGTCAAAGCTGGTGGAAACACTACAGAAAGAGGCAATGGCGAAGAGGTTAGTTAAAATTTATCATAATTCACATTTAGCCTCACAAACTTAGCCAAAATAAACAATCTAAGGCCGATCTTAAAACAACCCACAATATATACTAGAAGATGTCACAATCAATTTATAACTTTATCAGGTGATTTCATTATCAACTGCCATATTCCTTCATTTGAAATTCTCAAATACACTTAAATAGTAAAAACTATTGACTATATTCTGCTTCATACAAAATCTAAACAGTTCTTAATGTAGACTCCATGACACAGATTGGAGTCTCTAAAATTGGCCGGTGTAATGGGAGTGTAAAAGTCTGTTGCTATTTCCATTTTCTGCCTCATGGAAAGGGAGCGAGGTATGATTCACACATAAGGGAAACGCAAATTCAGCAATGTCATTTTAACTCAGTGCTGCATTCAAACAGACCGTGTTGAGCAACTTGACCCATAACAAGGCAGTCACAAAACAGTCACAAGTAAACAAAGGTTTTTGAAGAATGAAGTCTGTTTAATTGCCATGATCTGAAGGTTTTTAAATCACCCCTACTTCAAATTTTAAAAGCATGCCCTCAGCTGTCAGTGAGGGTTAAGAAAAAAGCTAGCACATGCTGTAGCATCTTTCCAAGCAGCTTCAAAAATCATTTGATGACATTTCCTTAAGGGGTATTTACGAATGTGTGACTGACTTCCAAAAGCTACAATTGTCTCAGCAGGAGTTCCAAGTTCTCAGTTTTATCGACAACTGGCTTTAAATGGCCTTTTAAGGGTTCGGCTTCTTTTGATGTGTTAAGAACACAAACATGTTTGTTTTTAATAAGAGAATAAGCTTTAAATTTAAAACCTATACAGACTTTCAAGAGTGGAAGTATTTTTTTTAATATAGTGAAGACTATATTCAATTTTTAGAACATTATTTCACATCATTTCAACTTGGCACTGGTGGCCTGCCCAGAAGTGGATACTGGGCAAGTTGGCATGGATGGTACAAGAGCCAAGGTGGGAGGTATGCAGGTTGAGTCCCTATGGTTTAGGCAGAAATTCAAGGAGGCTGCTCACTTGTGTTGGTAAATGGGATGACCATGGTATCAGTCTTCAGCACTGCAGTGCCAGTGGGGCAATTTCCAGTGGTCACACTGACTGCGAAATGCAAGAGCAACACCAATCACAGGCAATTCCTGCATAATTGGTGCAGAGGCAACAAGGGGAAGGACCAATGAAGGGTCACTTGAGGAGTGGCCCTCATCAACATCATTCCTGTCTCACCCAGCCCTTTCATGGAATGTGTGCATGTCCAATAGAATAAGCAGCCGGACGGGGAGATGTGGCTGCCTAACAATGAATCGTGGCACCATCAGCTCATCTGACCATCCTATGTTACAGAATGCAGCATGGATTGTGTGCAGCACAATGTGATGCCAAATATGGTTGTCCATGAGGTTGGCCACTCTTTTGATGAAGGAGCTCATGCAATCAAATCTCTGAAACATCATGGAACAAACATCATGAGTATTTTGCTTCAGGCTCCACATTGCCACAAAGAAGTCCAACATTTGGGCACACATGTCTTGTTGCTGATCCTCAAGCCTTCATCTCCCCATTTAGAACAAAACTGTTTCCTAAGTACAACTTCATAGCACACTCTTGTAAAAAAAAATCAAGATGGAATCAAAATATTTTGTAGAATATCCCTTCAATGTAGTGTAATTAAATATGGAGATGGATTTCAAAATTATAGAATAAAATCTATTTCATATAGAATTCCTCTAATTTTTATGGCAAGGACTAGTTTAGTAGTCTAAATTTGAACTCCACACAAGTAGTTCAGCACACATTCTAGGCAAACTTCAATGCCAAGTGAATGCTTGACTTTAGATGAAATAATGAACAACACTGATTATCCCAGTAGATAAAAAGATCTCACAGCACTATTAGAAGAGCAAATTTTTTACCTCAAACGATCCAAGCAAAGAATAACTTAATTTGACATCAGCTCTCTGAAGTTTCTGGAAACTTGTTGCAAACAACACAGCTACTGTTCATGCTTATACAGCCATAATGACCACATTTCAGAAAGGAATAAAGGAAAATGACACATCTGATTAGGATTAATATTTGCGTGAAGGTTCACCAACATAACAGGTTGGACAACTTCTATTTAATTCCTCACTTTGGGATGTTCTCTCTCCATTTCTTCAGACAATATTAAATCTGAATCATGCCTCAATGTAAGTATTTTGCCACTTAACTTAGCACTTGCCGCAGCTGTCTTTCATATCTAAACAAACATGTCTAAAAGATCACAAGCTGAATACCTAAAATGATAAGGACTAAGACAGTAATAAAACACTTATTTCCATTTTGTAATGGGTTCCATTAGTGTGTCTCATGTTAGGCACTTTTAATTCTGAGGACAAAAGGGAAGAAAATGATAAAATTCACAAAAAGTGCTGTTCTGTCCAAAAGCAGAAAGGTTACGGTTTCATGCCTCAATTCTTACCTCGTATCATTTGCTTTTGAGGGCATAAAGGGCTGGGTTTCTTGACACGCCTGCCCTGGATGCCAACTGGCCTTGCAAATGGAGCAAAACTGTGTCTGACAGGAGGGACATTGTACTGACACAGCCTGGTGTGAATCAGCTACATTGATCTGGCAAACAGCCTGACACTGGACCCTGGGGCACCAAGTCCTGGAGGGATCCAGATGGACTTCTAAAATAAAAGAAAGAAATGTCAAACAAATTTGCAATCCCACTGGTTCATTACGCGCTAAAATTATTTTCAATTCTAGCTTCAACATAACACAAATTAGATTTTATAACCAGTTGAGTTTTCTCCCCAATTAATGAATCACTGTGGCTTTTATGTTTTAAAGTTCCATTATGTGGCATAGATAGCCCTCTTCCCAAAAGTTTACACATGGATATTAAATGTCAACCCTAGTGAAACAATTACTAAAATGTTTGATTTTGAATCAACTGCTGTGCATTTCAAACGATGGAGATTTTCCTGCTTCTGTTCCCTGGATCTCCGATAAAGTCAGGTTTGGACGGACAAATTTCTGTGAACGAGTTCACATGACTTTGGTACCAATCTTTTATTGAACGTTCAGTTCACTTCTTTTGTACATCACCTATTTCATCATCTGTGAAGTGCTTCAAGGCCCACATTCATGTGAGCTAGTCTGGTTGGCAATTGTCCAACAATGCCAATGACTTAAGAGGCAGGGAAAACTGAAACAGTAGTGCTTTCATTTTTAAATATGCTTGAGGTTTAGGGGAAAAGTATCATGAGATTTGTTGATGTTGCCATTAAAAATCAATGATCTTTAACTGCTCTGGACAATTTCACTTAACCTACATGTCCTCCTCCATCAAATATCCGAGACGTTGTCATGAAATATTAACACAACCCCTAGATGTTGTCTCAGTCCTCACTAAATTGTTTCACTGGAGCACAAGCAAATGATCCTCCTCAATGATTCAAATTTCTAAAATGATTCCTCTTGAAATGGTTGTTGACTATGACACCACTTGTTGAAGAGTTTAAAAATAAATTAATCCTGCCAGAGAGACCCACCAACTACATGGAAATTGCAGCAGAGAAATTGGTACATGCCACCTCCTGATCTACTTCATCGAGTTAAAGCTATCAGCTTATCTTTCTATGTCTTTGTCCCTCACTTATTTCCCTTCCCTTAAAGGGATCCTCCCTACCCTTAAATGCATCAATGCCATAATTCCTCAACTAGACTATATGTTACAATGATCCATTTTTGAACAATGTTTTGGTAAAGAGGTTTCTCCTGGATTCCTTTATTTATTAGTGGTCATCTTGTGTTGACTGCCCCTAATTTTGGACTTCCCAGAATTAGAAGATCATTTCTATGTCTACCTCCATCACGATCTATTTTAAAGACCCCTTTCAAGGCACCTCTCAGACAGAACGGTATTCAGTTCAATTTTTGTTTTCTCCTGGGTCCCCATAGGAACTTCCTCCATAACTGAAATCTTGATTTGCACTTCCGTGCTCCAAATAAAACCTACACTCAAATGTCTTTGGATTATAAAAGAAAATTACCATAACTTACACTCAACAAGTGGTAAATTGGAGGTAGTATATATCATTTAATATATTTCCATTTTTATGGATGAATATAGAGCAGATATCAGCATGCCATATTGTTAGGTTAGGTTAGGTTAGTTAAGTGGTTACAGGAAACAAGAAAAAAGGGATAAGAAAATTGAGACTGATTATAACTCTGTGTTCAGGTGGAGCATAAGCATCAACATGAAAAGTCACCTGGTCCATGTTTTAAGTTTTAGAAATTCATTGTTTTAGGGCAGTTTATTTTCAAATTGTCTGCATGATTTTGTTCTGGTTATGTTTGCATGAATGACACAGTGGTGATGAGGATACTGTAGCAGGTCATTAGCTTTCTCCTAAAAAGAGTCCGCAAGTGGTTACATCCAGTAGGTTTGTTGAGTTACTACCATATACAAGAGGCTCAGATGACAGTAGAAACTAAGGGCATCACCAGGCCAAAGTCTACACAATATCTGAAAAATTTTCATATTGTTATTACTTAGATTTTTTTTTAACTTGTATTTCCAAAATTCCAGCAGGACTTGCCTGGAAATGCATGATATTTTGAAAATGGTGAATGCAAGTAGTTGTAAGTATAGAAAATTTCAATGCAAAATAACCCCAATACTGAGGACATTTCACACTTGTACTATAATTCAACTGAGGCAGGTAATTTGTTCAAAATATGAAGTTGATATGGTTTATACAATTCTCTGAATCACTGTATCAGAAAGAGAAACTTCTATTCCTTCCAAGCATTAGCTATTGTCAATATAAAGGTTATGTGAAGTAGGATAATGTTTTTGTCATATGGTTAAACCTTTTTCTAAAAACAATATATGTGAAATCTACTCTATCTAGGAAGTTTTAAAAGAAATGTGAGACAGAAAATGTGATACTTACGGGAAATAAATGGTACTAATCAGACTTTACTAATTTTTAAAGGATTTTTTCCCCTTCAACTATTTTAGGCCTTTTTTTTGATAATAGCAGATATCACAGCAATACAATCTACTCTAGGTCCACACTGACAGAGTAACAGTTGGGACAGGAACATTGAATTTCACCATCAACAACCATTTGAAGGGGACTAATATTGGAAATTTTGAATCCACTGAAATGGATCATTCATTCATGCTACAGTGAAACAATTTAGGGAGCATTGCAATAACGAACATGGAGAGGTCATGTTGTTAATATCTCATAATAATGTCTCAGAGGTATTTGATGGAGGAGGACATGTAAGTTAAAAATAAATTCCAGACCAAATGAAGAGAGTTAATTTTTACCGGCAGCATCAGAAAATCTCACGGAATTGAATTTTTTGTTTGGGGGGGACAGGGAAGGGGCTGGGCTGAGAGACACAGCAGCCTTAGCAAGAAAGAGAATGAGATTTTCACCCCTCAGAGAGAGGAAATCAAACTCTTAAGAGCTCCAGACAATGAGGATTCCCAGCAGCGCTAGAATTTAGTAGTGGGTGCCACTAAGATTCAAGCAATCTGTTTTAGGATGGTGAGGAATTATGGACCCAAGGTATAGGGGGAGTAGGTGGGCAGACCCCAATGTGCACACAGCATCCGCCAAAAGCATTTTTTTTCCTAAGCCTTCTCACCTTTTCAACACACATGATAAAGAAAATATGAGTGGCTTCCCTTTTGAGGTGCCCTCCACTCGTCATATTATGGTGGTAGAGATGGAATTAATTCTTCACTGCCTATCAAATTTCCTGCTCAGGGCTTCAATAGGTCCAAGGATGAGTGAACTGGTGGCCTTACTTGCCACCATACAATGGGCAAAGATCCTTGAGTGAGTGAGATGGCAGTAGGATAGCCATCTATCCTATTTCACATGTTCTACTTGAATCTCCAAACCATGTAAGATGGAGAAGGGACATGTAAAATTTATAGGTCTGAGGAAGGGTCACTGGACCCGAAACGTTAACTTTGATTTTTTCTTCATAGATGCTGCCAGACCTGCTGAGCATTTCCAGCAACTTCTGTTTTTGTAAAATTTCCATGCAGTGGAGAAGATGTATTGTTTAATGAAGTACTTGCACAAAAAGATAATTATATTCAGATGTAATTTAGCACAGGCTTATTCTCCTCTCTCTCCAACAATAGAGTAATTTATAGCTCCTCCAGAATTCATTGTATCATATTTATCTCCATCAACTGAAAGCAGTGACTGTGTGTTTTAAGAGTCTTTGAAAGAAGTGACATCTTCTCTCTCCCTACTCTAGACTACCAAAATTAGTGATCTCTCCCTCTCACTGGACACAGTTCCTTGACTTCTAGAGCCTTGCTGAATTGATATTCATATAGAAGGGTAGATACTTATATCAGGAATTTTTGATTGTCAACCAAAAAAGTGAAGCCAATGTGTCCTCATCCAACAGCATCATATAATCTGCTGTCAGCTCATCTAAACCCTAGATTAAATATCTCAATTAACAGGGTAATTAGATTGCTCAGTAAGATGCTCAGCTTTTTCTCAATTTAGTTTATGTAACATTTTTTTTAAAAGGTCACAAACAGATATCAATTTCGTCACAATTCAGAGTAGAAGCTCCAAGATCATTTTTCCCACTGCATAGAATAATGGCAGAGTTAGTTTGAGGTTAAGTTCCTCATGGTCAAAAATAGAACGGAAGGATATAGGAAGCAGTATAAACAAAGATAATCAAAAGACTAAAAGGGAATATGAGGGGTAAAGTCCATGATCTAGAGTTGCTGAAAAAGGAAATCACAAGAATACAAATGATGTCTTTTCCCATCCATTAATCACAATTTGAGATGATTAAACATCACCGGCTGCCTGCTTGCAATTGCCAACATTCATCGTTATGATTGTTTCCTGTCTTGAGAAAGCATTGTTATTGAATGTAAACAGCTACGGTTAAAATGGTGGAGATGTGGGGATGCATGAGTGTGCTGCAGTTTCATTGGATTACCTTATTGGCACCAGGGAGCAATTGCACAGAATGTTCCATCAGCGGCCTAAGTATTTGGTTCAGTGTTTATTATATAGCCGGATGTAAATAGACTGGGGATGATTAAGCAGCCAGGAAGGTTTCCATTATAGGATAATTTTATACGTTGATTTGGGAAGGCCATTAAGCGTTGAGGTAGGGTTTGTGATAGTAGCAGTTGTGCACAAGACCATGGAAAAAATGGTCTAGATTGATACATGTCTTTTCTCATTTTGTTTCTAGTCATTCTTCTGATTGACGTAGACAGTTGGGAAGAATTCCATGAATTTCTTTCGGCCTATCTTATTACCAATAAATCACGTCTTAACACAAACAAACAAACAAACAAACAAAAAATCTGCACACATTTTACCTTACATCTGGAACTGAAGATGAAACGCTTCTCTGCATTAGTGCACTGAACAGTGTACAATGTATTTGAAAAGGTAATAAAGCAAGTGCAGAAAAGTATCTGAAGAATCAGAACAGTCAAGCAAAATTTGGGTGCGACAAGACAAAGCACAATTAAACCAGCTCAGCTAGTTGTTGAAGATATTAAAGATAAGATTTGAAACTGTAACCATGCAAAAACATAAGCTCATTGACATCTCCAGCTGATACATTCATTATGCAAATGTTGCTTTGCAGTAGTTGAGAGTCAGAAGCAAAAGCATCCCCAACAGAGAAACCTGATGCATCATGCTGTTGCATATAAAAATATTGCACACCTCGTTCAAATTTCAGTTGCTGGTACAGCTGAAGCACATCAGCTGGAACCAAACATGCAATCTGAAACAAATACAAAATAAAACAAGTTAAACAAGACTGGAATTTAAAAAAACAAAAATTATAAATAATTACATATACATACATACCAAAATACGCTTTTGCACTTTATTTCTGTCAATTGTCACCAGTGACTGGGAACACTATTTAACAATGAAACCATTTCTGTTGCTGCTGTGTCCAACCATCAGCAATCAGGAGATACAACTAGGTCTCAGAGAAGGAGAACAGTCCAGTACAACACACAATGATCTTGAGAAGTACTTCTCTGACTATCTGCATTTCTAACCTTGCCCCTCACTGATCTCGGACACATGGGTTTTAGTTGCCCTGCTATACCTTAGCCAAGTAACAAATATTCATGTCTGAAGCATAACAGTGATCCTCAACAGACTGTTTAATATGTGTGGACAGAAACTGTGAAGGACAGCAGCACTCATTTGCCATTGGAGTAATTCAAATCCCCAATAATATCATCACTCTGGCTGAGAGCAGTCAGCTTAGTGTAACCCAGAATCACATCTGGACCTCTGTGGCTTTATTGTCACTTGGCTACGCACTGAATTACTCACCTGAGCTTCCGGTGCAGCTGTTTCATAGCACTTTATTTGCATTTAATATTGGCAAAGTTAAAGCCAGCTAGAAATATCAGTGTCACTGACAACTGTTCGGGCCACAGCTCTAACCATTATCGGCTATTCACCAAACTATTCTAGATTTGCAGAGAACAGAAACTTTTTTTTAATTTCACAATCAGTAAAGAAACCAAGTTTATTTCTTCAATATTCTCTGCTATTAGATAGAATTTTCACAGCTGAGACTAAGCCTGTTTGTCAGGAACCTGTGAGGATATGCACACTCCCATTTGAAGAAAACATCTAACTTTTGGCTAATATCTATTTTCCTTCTATCAATCCCATGTCTGCCCACATAAAAAGGAAAAGATACATAATACATATTGAAACATCTTCCATAATCAAAGATGTCACGTTAGTTACAAATTTCTACAATCCATTCCAGTTAAAATGAACAAGTGAAGTGAATCAAATTTAATAATGTCAAGGTTCTTTCTCACCTGCTCCAACTGTGTTCACTTCTGGTTAGTGCATACTCCCAGATTTAAACTTGTGACCTTCACAAACCAGAAAGACAAAGGAACAGATGCAGGTTTCCCTGTATGTCACAAATCGCAACTTCAAAATATATCGCTATTCCTTCATTGTCACTGGATCAAAAATCATGGAACTTCCTATCTATTGGAAGCATCTTCACCACATTTACGGTAAAAAGCTCACTGCAATCTTCTTAAGAGTAGCTAGGAATGGGCGATAGAAGCTGATTTTCTCAGTGATAACCACATCCTAGCAAGGAATATTATAAATAAAATCAACAAGTAGGTCTTTCCTTGTGCGTTTCTTCAAGTAAATATGCCTAATTTATCAGGAATTATCAAGCATTAGAAATATGTACCTGTTTGCTTATCCCCCAGCAGCCATCAGACTTTGTCATATGTACCTCGCCACTCTCCCAGTTTGCATTCTGAGTCAGTAATTAACCAAGAGAGACAGAGAAACACAGCGATGCTGCGGGTTACTCCAATATTCATGGAAGATTAACAAAACCTGGCTAGGTTTTGCTAAAAAATAATAAGAATTGATTCACATTCTCAAACCAAACAAAAATTGCTTCTGATAACTTTTCTCTGATGCATAAAATACCTGAAGGAAGTCACCAGAAAGTACAAAGTGATACATTTTGGTAGGAAGAACACAGACACAATATAGCATAAAAGGGAACAATCCTAAAGAGGGTGCAGAGCAGAAACAACTCGTAGTATATGTTCAAAAGTTATGCCTGTGACAGGACAGGTCAAGAGCAATTAACAAAGCAAAGACCATCCCGGGCTTTATCAACAGGGTTACAGAATACAAAAGCATTGAAGTCATATTTAATTAGTATACTTGGCCTCAACGGGAGTATTACATCTAGTTCCAGACATCACATTTTGGAAGGATGTGAAGGCACCAGATAGGGAGCAGAAAAGATTCATGGAGAATGGTTCCACAGATGAGGAATTTCTGTTAAGTAGACAGGTTGGAGAAGTATGACTGTTTTCCCTTGGAGAAGGGAAAGTTTACAGGAGATTTGATAGAGGTATTTCAAATTATGAGGGTGCTGGTGGATTAGTTATGGAGAAACTAATTATAGAGTACTTACAGAAGTATCAAGAGTCAGAGGGCACAAATTTATGGTAATTTTGCAAGAGAAGCAACAACAGAGCAAGTGTTATCTAGATATCTAGAATGCACGACCAGAGGCTGAGTGTGATGAAGGCAGAGACAATTAAGGCATTCAAAAAGGAATTGAATTATTATCTGAAAAGAAAGTAAAAGTCTACAGTGAGAATGCAGGGAAGTAAAACTAGGTGAACTGTGAACTGCTCATTTGAAGAGCCAATACAGACATGGTGGGCCAAGTGGCCTTCTTTATTGTTATGATTCTCTGACCAGAGTGTAACTGCTGGTGTGCTAAGTTGTGCACAGCAAGCAGCCCTGGGTTCAATAGTTAACTTGTACTTAGTTTGCTGGGTTGAGCCAGTGCAATAGTTGTGCTATTAGTATTGGCTGCGGTGTCCTTGGACTAAGGACAGGAAAAAGATTCTCACCCAGAACCACTATTCATTGATTCCAACCAAAGTATGGATACAAATTAAGTAAAGAACTGAACAGTCCCCAACTGCCAAAAATCCAGATTTGCAGGGGTTAAAATATTTCTATGCGAACCTGTGATTCAATGTTAAAACTAGAGTTAGTCTTCGTCAAACAATTCTTGCTCTTAAAAAGTATACTGATTTTAAATACTGTGCTGTATAAGTGCAATACTGTGCAGTCCTAGCTGAAATAACTTGTGCAATAAGATCACACAGTACACCAGGAACACCATGCAGTTAAACTTCAGGGCCTTTCTCAGCAGAAAATATACTTCAAAAGCATGAAATTGAAATGGTGTATATTCCAAAATGCCCACATTCATAAATAAAAGAACATCTAAAACAATTTCTACAGAAATGTAAATCAAAAAACACATACAAAAATTATTAAAATTACATTGGCTTGATGATGGTAAATTGACCAAGCTACATCTAATGGCAGACCTTCTGATGGTGAAGATAGAGGACAGGTACATAGGAAGGACAAGGGAATGTCAGGACTATACAAGAATTGAAGCACGGGACAAAGGTCTTACAAGCAAGCAGGCCACAGAACAGGAGGTCTGTGACAAACAACAGCAAACAAACACTCAGTATTAAATGTCTTTCAATAAATTAATAACAATCTATTTGTTTAAGGTGAAACAAAATTAACTGAACTGACATTAAACAGGGACTTCCTATATTGAAGGAGTATTGCATTTGCAGGGATTTAATTTCCTTTCATAGGATGTGGCCATGCTGGCTCGTCCAATATTTCTTGCTCATCCTCAATTATTCTAGAGAGGTGGTGATGAGCTGTCGCTTTGAACCACTGCATCTCTAGGCTAAATATACACCACAAGTGCTGGTAGAGAGGGAATTCCAGGATTTTGACAAAATAACAGCAAAGTAACAGCAATATACTTCCAAATTAAGATGGCCAATGGCTTGGAGGGAGATGTGCAGGTAGTGAGTTTCCCATGTGTCTGCTACCTTTCCGCTGCTAGAGGTTTGAGGTCATGAGTTTGGAAAGTGCTGTTTGAGGAGCCTTGGCGAATTGTTGCAATGCATCTTGTAACAGTATAAACTGCTACCATTGTGTGTTATGTGGACGGAATGAATATTGAAGGTGTTAGATGGAGGGTCAATCTTTCAGGCTGCTTTGTGTGGACAGTATCAAACTTCTTCAGCGTTGTTGGTGATGCATTCATCCATATTAGGCCTGTATCTTGCAGGTGGTGGTCAAGTCTTGAGGCGTCAGGTTGTGAGTTACGCACAGCAGGATCTCAAGCCTCTAATCTGCTCCTTTAGCCACATTATTTATGTGGGCTGCTTCGATATCTGGAGGAATGGTGCTAATAAAAGCAAGCATCCACACCTTTGACTGCATGATGTAAATAAGGTGACTGATGGAACACTACAGGAACTACTGCAGTGATGCCCTGGAGCTGAAATGATTAACCAACAAGCACACCCATCTTCCTTTGTGCTCAGTATGATTCCAAAAGGCAGAGTGTTTCCTCCTCGATTCCCATTGATTTCTGTCTTGCTATGCCATCTTGATTCCATACCCAGTCAAATGTTGCCTTGATGTCAAGAGCAATCACCCTCACTTCTCCTCTAGAGTTCAGTCCTTTTATCCATCTTTGGAACGAGCTGTACTGAGGTCAACAGCTGAGCAGGCCTGGAGTAGAACAAACTGAGCACTGACGAACAGGTTATTGCTGACTAAATGCCACTTAATAACAATCACACTCACAATAATTCCGATGATTGAGAGGGTAGAGTGATGAGGCAGTTTTTCACATTAGCATGTAAATGTCAGTGTTATAGCTGTACTGGAACAACTTGGCTATGGTGTGGCTAATCTAGGGTACAGTTATTCAGTACTATTGCCAGAATATTGACAGGGCCCATAGCCTTTGCAGTATTCAACTATTTCCTGATATCACAGTGTACCAAATTGACTGAAGGATGGCACCTTCAATGCTGGGGCCCTCCAGAAGAGGCCTGAAGATGCTTGCAAGTGCTTCAGGCTCATCTTCTGCATGTTTGTGTTGTGCTCTCCCATCACTGAGGTTTGGGACATATATGGAGCCTTCTCCTCCAGGGAGTTGTTCAATTATCCACCACCCTTCACAACTGGATATGGCAGGACTGATCTGTTGACCATGGGAACACTCAGCTCTGACAATTGTATGCTGCTTGCACTGCTTGACAGTCATGTAGTCCTATGCTGTAGCTTCACCAGAAAGACATCTAATTTTTCTGTGTGCTTGGTGCTGCTCCTAGCATCCCGTTTACAACATACATTGAACCAGGTTTGATCTCGTGGTTTGATAGTAATGATAGAGTGGGTTTTAACAAAGATCTGTAGCTAGGGGTGTAGTTGGAGTTGGTTGGTTAGCCAAGCTGACTAGTTTTCATGAAAACGTTTCGTCTCCCTTCTAGGTGACATCTTCAGTGTTGTCTAGCCTCTATTGAAGCACTATTGTTCTGTCCCGCTCTGAATTTTTATGGTCCGATCTAAAATGGTGGGTAGTCCTGTTTCCGGTTTTGTACTGTAGTGGTTTGTAGATGGGATCTAGTTCAATATGTTTGTTTATCACATCGGTCGTTAAAAAACCAGGCCTCCAGGATTTCTCCAGCTTGTCTTTGTTTCGCTTGTCCTGCCAATTAAACTGATGTCCTTCTATGGTTGGAGTGTATTGAAACCAGGGAGAGTTGGTTGTGCCGTTTTGCAGCGAGTTGATATTCATGCGTCCTGGTGGTGAGTTTCCTGCCTATCTGTCCTATGTAGTGTTTCTCACAGTTGCTACATGGTATTTTGTCAATCACATTTGTCCCCCTCATTGTGGATATGGGGTCTTTCAACTTTGAGAGTAACTGGTGAAGTGTGGCTGTTGGTTTGTGTGCTCTCCTTATTCCAAGGAGTTGTAGGAGTCTTGTAGTCAGTTCAGGTGTGTTTCTAATATAGGGTCAGGTGGCCAGTGTGTTGGGATGTAGCGTGTCTTCTTGTGTTGTTTATTTGCCAGGCATCGGCGGACGAAGCTGTTGGGATACCCATTGCTCATAAAGACTTTGTATAGTTGTTCCTCTTTGTTTTTGCATAACTCACAGCTCCGGGATGTTGCAATGTGTAATCGTTTGTTTAAATAGAGTCTTGACACAGCTCTGTTTGTTGAAGATGGGGTGGTTACTGTTGTAATTCAGGATTTGGTCTGTGTGTAGTCTTTCTGTACACGCTGGTAAGGAATTCACCGTTGTTCATTCGAACCACCATTACATGTAGAAATCAGAGTCGATTGTTGTTCTCTTCTTCCCTGGTGAACTTGATCCCAGTAAATATGTTGTTAATACGGTGCGGTGTTTCTTCTAACTTTGTTCATTAAATGATCACAAAAGTATCGTCCACGGATCTAACAAAGAGTTCAGGCTGGATCTGGGGGAGGGCTGTGCGTTCAAGTCTTTGCATAACAGCTTCCGCTATGAGCCCCGAGATGAGTGAACTCACTGCTGTCCCATTGATTTGTTTATATACCTGGCCGTTGAAGATGAAGTGCGTGGTAAGGCACAGGTTTAGTCACTTTAGCATGCTGTTCCTGCTGATGGTTTCATTGAAGGTTTATGTTTTCGGACTGAAACTGGCCACATTGCTAGACAATTACTAGACTAGCTTTTAATTCCAGATTTACTAATTAAATTCAACTTTCACCATCTGCCACAGTGGGAACAAACCCATGTCTGCAGAGTATTAACCTGGGTGTCTGATTACCAGCTTATGACAATACCACTATGTCACCATCTCCCCTGTCCCATCACCACTTTCAGTGATGTTGCCTTTAAAAGATCTAATGACACATTTTAAAGCAAAGCAAGGGAGTTCTCCCTGGCTAATATTTATCCTTCTTATCAATATCACGCAAACAGGTTAGCTGGTTGTTTATTCATCTATTGCTTGTGAAATCTTCTTGTGTGTAAATTAACTTCATTTCCCTAAATTACAACAGTGGCTACAAATCAAATTGTGCATCATTGATTGTTAACTTCATTTGTGCATCTGGAGGTTGTGGAAGGCACTATTAAAATAAAATTTTCTTTCTTGCTGTGCTTCTCCTGTAAAAGCTGAAACTTGCACCAGTGAATATACTGGATTGCAGGAGAATGGAATTCTGTTGTAGATTCCCACAATGTATGGAATTTTATCAGTAATGCATTACTGTGGCAATGGTTTTGTGCACTCTCTTTGAGTTGGAACATGATGAGACAGAATTTCCTCTGGTTTGAAGTAGATACTTTATCACTGAGCGACATCACATCTGAATGATCTGGTTATGAACTGATCAAATATCATCAAACATGTAAAGGCATATTAACCACCGTATGACAGCTTGGAAGTCTGGTAAAAGGATAGATCATATGGGATCTAGGGGGAGCTAGCTAATTGGATACAAAATTGGCTTGAAGGGAGGAGATAGCGGGTGGTGGTAGAAGGTTGCTTTTCAGACTGGAGGCCTGTGACCAGCGGTGTGCCATGCGGATCTGTGCTGGGTCCACTGCTTTTCGTCATTTATATAGATGATTTGAATATGAATGAATATAGGAGGTATGGCTAGTAAGTTTGCAGATGACACCAAAATAGGTGATGTAGCGGACAGTGAAGAAGATTATCTAAGAATACAACGGTACCTTGATCAAATGGGTCAAAGGGCCAAGGCGTGGCAGATGGAGTTTAATTTAGATAAAAACAAGGTGTTACAGTTTGGTAAGGCAAACCAGGGCAGGATTTATATGGTTAATAGTAGGGCCCTGGGATGTGCTGCCAAATAAAGAGGCCTGGGGGAGCCAGGTAAGTGGAGTTGCAGGTAGACAGGGTGATGAAGAGGTGTTTGGCAAGCTTCCTCTCGATGGTCAGAGGAGCTCAATGAGCACAGGAGTTGGGATGTCATGTGAC
This sequence comes from Rhincodon typus, assembly GCF_021869965.1. NCBI lineage: Eukaryota > Metazoa > Chordata > Chondrichthyes > Orectolobiformes > Rhincodontidae > Rhincodon > Rhincodon typus. Next base: position 119,211,208 of record NC_063333.1, on the reverse strand, counting down.
AGCTGTACAGGACATTGGTGAGGCCACTTTTAGAATACTGCATAAAATTCTGGTCGCCCTTCTATTGGGGGGATGTTGTTAAACTTGAGAGGATGCAGAAAAGACTTGCAAGGATGTTACCAGGACTGGTGGGTGAGAGCTAAAGGGATGGGCTTATAAGTTAGGGCTTTTTTCCCCTGGAGTATCGGACGCTATGGGGTGACCTTAGAGAGGTTTATTAAATTAAAGAGGTCATAGATAGGATGAATAGCTAAGGTCTTTTTCCTACGGTGGAGGAATCCAAAATTAGACGGCACAGGTTTAAGATGAGAGAGGAAAAATTTAAAAAAGGACCTGAGGGATAACTTTTTCACATAGATGTTAGTGCATGTATGGAATGAGCTGCCAGAGGAAGTTGTAGAGATGGGTACAATTACAACATTTAAAAGGCATCTGGATGGTTATATGAATAGGAAGGGTTTAAAGGGATGTGGGCCAATTGCTGGCTAATGGGACTAGATTAACTGAACAGATTTGGTTGGTATAGATGAGTTGTACTGAAGGGTCTGTTTCCATGCTGTGTGACTCTATGTGGCTGCCAAATTATCATGGAAACTAGCCAAAATTAAAACCACAGGTACATGGCTGGTTGTAAATGACTCAATTTATAGCATCATGTAGTGAGGAACAATCAACCTAAACTGCCCAAAGTCAACTGCGTGTCTGTGTTCATGCCTGCCTGAGTGACTGATGCAACAGCCTCTTGACTAGACTCAGGTGACGAAGGACCATCAAGAAACCTCCAATGCTCCTTGATGCTTTACCCTGCTCATCCCTACTACTTCCAAAGGTCTTTGCTGCACTTGTTGTCATCTTCATCCTCCCTATTCCCAACATTTCCAGTACCAGAACTCCACCTTACAAAAAACCTCAACACCTCCAGCAATTTTATTTTTGAAAAACACTGCAAATTATCATGATCTAAATGCACTGTTTTAAAGCATGGTCTGAAGGAGATTCAAAAGCAACTTCCAAAAAGGAACTAAAAATGTACTTAGAATTATAGAATTGTTAGAGCACAGAAGAGAGCCATTCAGCCCACCACATCAATGCCAGTTCTCTACAGCAGCAACTTACCTTATCCCACACCACCATCACCCAGCATCTCATTTCTTCCCCGTCAGATAATTATCCAATTCTGTTTCAGAAGGGCTCAGTTGAATCTGCTATACCACACTCTCAGGCAATGTATTCTGGATCCCCAACCACTCACTGTGTAAAAAAGATTTCCTCTTTTATGCATCGCTCCATTTGTCATTTGCTTGAAGTTAGTAACCTCTGGTTCAAAGTCCATCCGCAGATTAGACCAGTATCTCTCTAGCCACTCTGACCAGATCCGAGCTACGCGGCACTTTATCAAATGCCTTTTGTCCACAAAGACAACCATCTCACCTCACCTCCTGTCTATTACCACACCAAAAACTCAAACAAGTTGGTAAAACACAGTTTCTCTTTTAATAAATCTGTGAAGCTCTCCTTATTTAATCTACACTTTTGACAATGACTAAAATAAAACAAAGAACTGTGAATGCTAGAAATCTGGAGGTCACTGGACTTGAAACATTAACTCTGCTTTCTCTCCACAGACGTTGCCAAAATTGTCGTTCATTGTGTCCCAAATTATCATTTCTAAAAGCTTTCTCACTATTGAGGTTAGACTGACTGACTGACTGACATGTAATGAAAAAGTGCATAACAAAGCAAAAATGAGTCGGGGGCAGAGGGGCTAACTGAATAGTTCTTTTCTCAACACAACAGAATGAATAATAACTGTTTGCATCATTGTATAATTCTATACATTTGCCCATCCCTTTGAAAAATTATTTTTTAATTCATGTTATTCTGGAGTAGAGAAAGAGGTTCAGCTTCCATTCAGAAGAAGCATCTAACATCCATATAACACATGAGATTCTGATCTCAAATTATTGAGGAATGACTCACGATAACTAGCCTCAACTGGGAAATGCATGCCATCCTAGGTCAAAAATCTGTGTTAAACTACAATATTTACTGCAAGATTTAAAAATGTTAAAAAAAAATTAAGTGGCAGGTGTTGCACCCTGGCTTCACCAGGCAGGAGAGTGAAACTAACTGGATTGTTCATAGAGAGCTAATGGAGACTGTATATCTAACTCAAGTGCCCTATTATCTTAAACTCCTGCCTGGTTGAAAGTCCGGGTATGATTTTTTAATATATAATAACAAGATTGCTGATTTCAGAGAAGTAAAATATTTGTTTTAAATTTAAGCTATCAGCTGGCATTTAACCACTGCCAACATAAATTGGCCCTTCATTTTATACGTGCTCCTCAGCTGTCTAAATTCCAAGCAATCCCATATTCAGAAGCATATATATATATAGGGAGTTCAACTAGATGCAGCACAATGACTCACTAACAATTAAAATTGGAAAAACATCTGAAGTCATAAGAACATTCATCAAGCTTCCTACTGCTTAAGGAATTCATCCCATATTTGTTTAAGCTGGTTTTCTAGTTGACAGATTGAAGAGCTTAGGAACAGAATAGCAGGGTGGGTCTGAGACAGTATAGAATTTGGCAGAAACCGATGGGAGCACTGAGTCATACTATCTCCAGTAAAATACACAAGCAAAATACTGGAAATCCAAAATAAAAACATGAAATGTGGAAAATATGGAGGTCAGAGGCATCCATTTCTATCACCACAGATTCTACGTGACCTGCAGGGTATTGACAACGTTTCCATTCAAACCCCAGTAATGTCTGGCAAGCATGACAGAAGTGGCATTTATTCCACTGCTAAGAATCAAGACGGCTGGCGTTACATTTTATGATGATTAGGGATAAACACTAAGTAAAAATAGGTTTGAACTCTCAGTAACTGAAAAGATAACGTGGAAATTTCAAAGAACACATGTTTCATATAAATGACAATATGTACCACAACCAAGAAAATTAGATCACTGTTGCAGCAACCTGTTCTGCATCAGAGTTGCACCCAGTATCATTTTGAGTCAGGAACCAGTTCAGCTGACAGAAATTATTTGTGATCTATTTAATAAACAAGTGCAAGGCCTGAATTTTGCACTGTGGACTCAATTGCCATTTTTAACGTCTCTAACACCATATTGATCCACTCTACAATAGACTAGAAATTATTGAAAGGAGAATATAATTTCCAGTTGATTTTTAAAATGCAACTAATTTCAGATATGTCACTAGTTTATTAATGTTGGTGTTTGTGTGTTGCTTTAGATGTCATAACTAGCCATTAAACACTCTAAAAGGTTATCTGACTGTGTCTACAGTAAGAACTTTAACTAGAGCTTCTCGCTGTCTTTGTTTGTGTGCCAATGTGACTGGGAGGAGGAGGAAGAGGAGGAAGACTTCAAGTTCTGGGATCTCAGCATCGCTCCAATTCCAGCCACTTAGAGTAACAGAGCTGTAAAGCATAGAAACAGACCCTTCGGTCCAACTCGTGCATGCCAAGCAGATATCCTAAATAAATCTGTGCTGTCTATACCTGACACATGCTTCCTTCTTTTTCTTGACCAAAACCTAAACTTCTCCAGTCATCCCTGCACTGACCAGTCGTGCCCTTCACCCTAACAGGGAATAAAGTGTCTCTGGACTCTCATTATCTCATTTTTGAAGTCATTCCATTTTCCAGCGGTCCCTTTACCTGTGAATTCCCACCCTCTATCAACTTTTGAAAGTTCTTGCCTAATACCATCAAATTTGGCCTTCCTTCAATTTAGAATTTTAAGTCTTAGATCCAACCTATCCTTTTCAATCACTATTTTGAAATTAATAGAATTATGGTCACTAGCCCCAAAGTGTTCCCCCACTGACACCTCAGTCACGTGCCCTGCCTTATTTCCCAAGAGTAGATCAAGTTTTGCCCTTCTCTAGTAGGTACATCCACATACGGAATCAGAAACTTTTCTTGTACACACCTAAATTCTTCTCCATTCAAGCCCTTAACACTATGGCAGTCCCAGTCTATGTTTGGAAAGTTAAAATGCCCTACCATTACCACTCTATTATTCTTACAGATAACTAAGATCTCCTTGTAAATTTGTTTCTCAATTTGCAACTGACTATTGTGTGTGTGTGTGTGTGTTGGGGGGTGGTGGTGGAACCTATTGTACAATCTCAATAGGTGATCATCCCTTTCTTATTTCTCATTTCCACCCAAATAATTTCTCTGGATGTACTCCCAGGAATATCATCCTCAAGTACAGCCGTAATATTATCCCTAATCAAAAACGCCATTCCCCCTCCTGTCTTGCCCCCTTTATACCCTTCCTACAGTATCTATACCCTGGAACATTAAGCTGCCAGTGGTGTCCACCCCTGAACCACTTCTCTGTAATTGCTATGATATCCCAATCCCATGTTCCCAACCATGCCTTGAGTTCATCTGCCTTACCTGTCAGGCCTCTTGCATTGAAATAAATGCAGATCAATTTATCAGTCCTACCCTGTTCTCTGCTTTGTTCCTATCTGCCCTGACTGTTTGACTAGTTCCTTTTCCCAAATGCACCAGTCTCAGACCGATCTCTTTTCTCACTATCTCCCTAGGTTCTCCCTGCCTCATCCCTTTGCTAGTTTAAATCCTCCTGAGCAGCTCTAGCAAATTTCCCCATCAGTACATTACTCTCCTTGCAATTCAAGTGTAATTTGTCCTTCTTATACAGGTCACTTCTAACCCAAAAGACATTCCAATGATCCAAAAATGTGAATCCTTCTCCCCGCACCAGCTCCTCAGCCATGCATTCATCTACTCTATCCTCTTATTCCTACTCTCACTAGCTCGTGGCACCAGGATTAATCCAGATATTACTACCCTCAAGTTCCTACTTTTTAAATTCCTGCCTAACTTCCTATATTCTCTCCTCAGAATCTCGTCCTTTTCTCTTCCGATGTTGTTCCAATGTGTACGATGCCCTTCTGCTGCTCCCTCTCTTCTTTGCGAATATTTTACACCATCTCTGAGATATCCTTGATCCTGGCGCCAGGGAGGCAACACATCATTCTGATTTCTCACTGTTGGCCACGGAAACATCTGTCTGTGCCTCTGACTAGACAGACTCCCATCACAGTCGATAGCTTGGAACCTGATGTACCCCTTGTTTCATTAAAATTAGTCTCGGCACTTGCACATCCTTGGCTAATGGTGACTGTGCCTTCAGTTGCTGAGCTCTGGAATTTGCTCTGCAAACCAGCCCATCTCTCCATCTTTCTCATTGTCTTTAAGATGCACCTTTAAAGCTATCCACTTCGATAAAGAATTTTGTCATCTGATCTGATATCTTGCTATGGGATTCAGTGTTAAATTTTGTTTGACAACACAAAGTCCGTGGGATGTCCTACAACATTATAGCTGCTATATAATGCAGTCATTACTCTTGTCACAGAACGCAACTGCAGTTTCTCTAATTTCTCCACTTGTTATCTTTCACTGAGCACTATTTTGTAATTAAATGAGCAGGTAACACTTGTTTTTGAAAATAACTTTCTCAAAACCACAGTCGAGTGGCACACTTAAGGCTTGTGGATGCTTAGTAAATTGCAACTAACCTTTGAGAGCTGTTACAATAGAGCAAGGGAAAAGGGATTTTCCATAGACACCACCTTATTAAGGGACACGTAGTGAAATTTATAGGTTCATTTTAAAGAGCAGAACCTGTTCATTATCCCTAAACATTGGGACATTCTCCATGAATTAAAAATTGCCAAAAATCCAGTTTACACAATAAACAAATAATAAATTTTCGTGCAGTGAAAAGGGAAAGGTTAACAAAGACAAATATGGACCCATTACAAGCAGAGTTATAAGAATTTATAATGTGAAATAAGGAAATGGAAGTGAAATTAAACAACTTTGTTTCTGTCATCACAGAGAAAGATGAAGGAAAATCTCTTAGGGATACTACAGACCAAGGTATGAGCAAGAATGAGAAACTGTAAATAACTAGTGTTAGTAATAAAGCAGTACTGCAGAGGTTATCGGAACTGAATGCTGATAATTCTCTTGGGCCTGACTATATTGCTCTGCGATGAAAGAAGTAACTCAAGAATAGTGGATTCATTGGCTATCAGCTTCGAAAATTCTATAGATTCTGGAAACATTCATGCAGACTGAAAAGTTGCGGTGTAACCCCAGTATTCCAGTAAGGAGGGGGAAGAGAATACAAGGAAGTACAGACCTGTTAGCCTGACATTAGGGAAAATACCAAAGTTTATTATAAAGAATGTGATTACTGGACACTAGGATCAGGCTCATCCTACATGGATTATGAAGAGGAAATCGTGCTAACATGTTGGGAGTTTTTGGAGGATAGAATAGATAAAATGTTACCAGTGGATGTAATGTATCTGTATCTTCAGGAGCGTTTCAATTTTAAAAAAAAAGTCTCACACAGGAGATTATTGAAAAAATTGTAGGACATGGCACCTGGGCTAACGCATGTTACCATGGGGGTTGGGGGCCAATGAGGTTGCATGGATGGGGTGTGGGGGGTCTGAGGGGTGAGAACCGGAAGTCCTTATTAATTTTACTACAGCTGGAGGAAAAAATTTCAGAGCACAGAGCTAGACCATCTAGCCAACTCACCTCAGTACTCGGAAGCTCCTCTGACAGACTCCGAGGTTCTGTAGGCCTGCCACAATACATATAACTCCCCCACACCCCCAGCTGAGCAAACATGTAGTGGTTTCAGGGCAGTTTCTCTTGAAATAAGTCCACAGTGTCTGGATTGGCATTTTTCTCGACATTGCCTATCTGACTCAGGAGCAAAATTTAGTCTGCAGTGCAGGAAGAAAACCCACCTTTCAAGAACAAATAGACCTCAGAATTCCAATGGATTAACAAATGGATGTTGCTCCCTTAATGTTTCAAAATTGCCAACCATGCATTTTCTTTTTTGATACTTGTAGTTTTACTTTATTGAATTCAAAAACCAAAAGATGTTTTTTTTCTTTGATAGGATGTGAAGACCGGAGAGGAAACCGACAGAAGCTAATAAACGGACAGCCAGTGACGCCCCTCCCCTACACTCTAACACGAAGCAAGATTTTGGCATTAGTTATCTGCAGGCACAAGACAAGTGGCATTAACTAAATTTGATTGATATGAAAATTCTGACATAATGCAAAATGGTTGGCTGTCAAAGTAGCCAAAAATGAAAATAACAGGGCAAGTCAAACATTCTATTAATAGCAGCCTTGGTTCAGACTGCATGCAGTGAATTTATCAGATACTTCAGCAGGCTAAAAGGAATGGAGCATCAAGCTGTCAACTAAATATGCTGCAGGCGCTCTGATATGGAACACATTCTACTCTTTTCTAAAGACTCCTGTCTCAACTCATGAACGAAGGTTCATGCATAGTAACAACAGGCCCCTCTTTTCAGAGTCTGGTAGCAAATGTTACATTGTTAGGTGGAGTACTGAAATTAGCCCCAAAACTTTATGTCAATCCAACCTTTATTCTTAGCCTTTTATCACCCTGTGAACAGGCAAACAAGTAACCTATTACCAGCAAGCAAGCAAAATTAAACTCAAGCACGACACTAGGAAGCACATGGTTGCGTCCATAAGATTCCCTCCACAAATTTCCCTCTTGTCCAAAAAAAAATGAAATTACTCTATTGCAGTCAGTTGGATACCACAAGAATCCAACTCACAACAATGTGGATCAGACATGGTGACACGTCACTACTCATGTAGTCTTTCAACATTCAAAGTCACTTCCTAGGAAATCACTCAGTATTTCAATCATTGTCTTGCTCATAAGAACATAAGAACTAGGAGCAGGAGTAGGCTGTCTGGCCCTTTGAGCCTGCTCCGCCATTCAATAAGATCATGGCTGATCTTTTCCTCGACTCAGATCCACTTACCCGCGTTCTCACCGTAACCCTTAATTCCTTTATTGTTCAAAAAAATATCTACCTTTTCTTTAAAAACGTTTACTGAAGTAGAATCAACTACTTCACTGGGTGAGGAATTCCACAGATTAACAACCCTCTGGGTGAAGAAATTCCTTCTCAATTCAGTCCTAAATCTGCTCCCTCTAATCTTGAGGCAATGCCCTCTTGTCCTAGCTTCACCTGCCAGTGGAAACATCCTCTCTACTTCTATCTTATCTATTCCCTTCATAATTTTATATGTTTCTATAAGATCCCCCCTCAATCTTCTGAATTCCAATGAATATAATCCCAATCTGCTCAGTCTCTCCTCATAAGCCAACCCCCTCAACTCCAGAATCAACCTAGTGAACCTCCTTTGCACCCCCTCCAGTGCCAATACATCCTTTCTCAAGTAAGGAGACCAAAACTGCACACAGTACTCCAGTGTGGCCTCACCAGCACCTTGTACAGCTGCAACATAACCTCTCTGCTTTTAATTTCAATCCCTTTAGCAATGACGGACAAAATTCCATTTGCCTTCCTAATTACTTGTTGTACCTGCAGACCTACCTTCTGTGATTCATGCACAAGGACACCCAGGTCCCTCTGCATAGCAGCATGCTGCAACTTTTTACCATTCAAGTAATAACCCTTTTTACTATTACTCCTACCAAAATGTATGACTTCACATTTATTTACTTATACTTATCCAATTTCATTTTTAATTAAAACTCACTACAATAGACAGGTAACCTGTGGCCAGGGCTGGCATTTTCCCCATGCTGAATCAAGACAGAAAGTACACAGGAAGATAATAAGATGCTGGTTTATTCCCAACAGACAAATTTTCCAAGGCTGGGTGGAGAGCAGGTGACGGTGGGGCAATTGAAATTTCCAACCTCTAACTAGGAGGCTTGGTAAGAGCTCATCTGCTGATCCAAAATGTTCACGGAGCCAGGCGATCATTACAGCTCTCTTAAAATGACCCACACCAACCTGATGGGAACAGGGTGGGAGTAATGCATCATTTAATACAAAAAGGTGAACACTTGGACAAAGAAGTACTGAAAATTAATAACATTTGAGTGATCATCCTTTTACTACACCAGCTCTCTCTCTCTATACCTTTCTAATGGGATAGCAACCCTTTGGTTTGGTATGGCTATGGCAACTTCAACTCTTACCTGTCCTATCTCTGGTCTCAGCTCACTATTTGTCCTAGTTACTCAACATAAAGGTCCTCTTTTTAAAACAAAACAAATAAAAAGGACCCTATGCAGAAGGCAGCCACAACAAAGGCTGTTAATTCAGGCCAGTTAGTGGTGCATTTCCCACCTCCCCATGGCCACCAATTAGGGCATTTCTTGGGTCAATAATGTTTAAAGCATTCTTACCTCTGCATCCTGCAAGACTCCATTTTTAGGACATCCAAGCTCTGGGCATGTGATAGGAGATCCACAACCTTCTCTGATCATTAGTTCTACGTAGCGCATTAAGCACTGATGAGTCGAAACATAATTTGAAAAAAGAGTAAGTACAACTGTTACTTGGTGTCACAGAGCATTAGCATATTTATTCGATCAATGAACCCTGGACTTTATCATTTAATGTGACATTCTAATGAAATACAAATTAGCTGAAGGCAATAGTTAAAAATACTGATCGCAATCTCTATGTCATGTAGTACTGAATACAGTATTAAAATGATTGTAAAGAGAATGTCATCTTGCAACTTATTCAGCAATACAATAACACATGCAACTCAAGTGATTGGGTTCTATGAGAAAGATCAATTTTCTTCAAACATGATGGGTATTTTATTCCACCTGGTTCTAAAGGAAGGTGCAAACATTCACAGATGCTGAGTGAATTGCTGCACATTTATAGCATTTTCTGCAGATTATTTAAGGTTTACCCCTGGTGGTCAAAAGGAAACCAAATCTAAATTTAGGAGTCAGGAAATTCTGTTCTATTTTAGTTTCTCAACAATGAAGCACCTTCAAATAACTAAAACCTTACCAAAACACCTCATAGGAACAAAATGAAATAATAATTGACACCAAAACAAAAGGAATACACACTATAGGACAGGTGAGCAAGCATGTGATCAAAACAGACAGGTTTTTATTCAAATTTTAAAGCGGGAGGAACACAGCACTTTGGAGAAGGAGTTCCTGAAATTAACAACTAGTTAATTGATAGCCAGGTAACTAGAAGTCAAGTAAAGGAGTTCGGGGTTGCATATGTTGGAGGATGATAGCATTCCCGGATACTTGTACGTGATGTACCGAAAAGGGAACTGGTGTCTGCCAACAGTGTCTGGCCACAGAGCAATTTTTAAAAAAAAAAAAATTCACTCACAGGAATGTTGTCAGGACCCATAGCCTTTGCAGCATTCAGGGCCTCCAACCGTTTCTTGATATCACGTGGAATGAATTGAATTGGCTGTAGACTGGTATCTGAAATGCTGGGCTCCACTGGAGGAGGCTGAGTGGATAATGCGTTGGGCTCTTCCATCATTGAGGATGGGATATTTGTGAAGGCTCCTCTTCCAAGGAGTTGTTTAATGACCCGCCACCATTCATGAGTGATGTGGCAGACTGCAGAGCTTGGACTTGATCGGTTGATTGTGAGATTGTTTAGCTCTGCCTGCTTAAGTAGCTTGGTATGCAAGTAGTTCTATTTGGTAGCTTAACTAGGTTGACACCTCACTTTTAGGTATGCCTAGCGCTGCTCCTGCACTCTCCACTGAACCAGGGTTGATCCTCTGGCTTGATGATAATGGTTAAGGGGGGAGTATATCGAGCTATGAGGTTGCAGATTGTACTGGAGTACAATTCTGCTGCTGTTGATGGCCCATAGCACCTCATAGATGTCCACTCTTGAGATGCTAGATCTGTTCTAAGTCTGTCCCATTGAGCACAGTGAAACTGCCAGACAACATGACGGAGGCTATTCTCAATGTGAAGGTAGGTCTTCATCTCCACAAGGACTGTGCAGTGTTCATTCCTACAAATACTATCATGGACAGATGCATCCGCAGCCAGCAAACTGGCAAGAACAAGGCTGAGTATGCTTTTCCCTCTTATTGATTTTCTCACCACCTGTCACAGACCCAGTCTAGCAGCTATGTCCTTTAGGATCTGACCAGCTCAATCAGTGATGCTGCTGCCAAGCCACTCTTAGAGGTGGACGCTGAAATCCCCACCCAAAGTACATTTTACATTCTTGCCACCCTCAGTGTCACCTCCAAGCATTGTTCAACATCGAGGAGTTGTGATTTATCAGCCAAGGGAGGATGGTCCATGGTAATGAGCAGGAGGTTTCCTTGCCCACATTTAATGTAAATCCTTGAGACTTCATGGGGTCCAGATTCAATGCTGTGGACTTCAAGGGAAACTTCTTTCCGACTGTATACCACTGTGCCGTCAATCTGCTGGGTCTGCTCTGCCAGTGGGACAGACATATCCAGGGTTGGCGATAGTGATGTCTGAGACATGGTCATATGCGCAGAATCATATTCACAGAATCAGAATCAAGCTGTTGCTTGACTAATCTGCGAGACAGCTCTCCTAATTTTGGCACTAGCTCCAAGATGTTAGTAAGGAGAATTTTGCAGGGATCAACAGGGCTGTTTCTGCCATTGTCTTTTCTGGTGCCTCGGTTGATGCCAGATGTCTGACCAGTTTCATTTCATTGTTGAGATTTCGTAGCAATTGATATGACTGAGTGGCTCATTAGGCCATTTCAGAGGGCAGTTGAGAGCCAACCACATTGCTGTGAGTCTGTAGGCACAAAAAGGGCACACCAGGTGAGATGTTCCTAAAGGACGTTAGTGAGCCAGATGAGTTTTTCGGACAATTGACAGTGGTTTCATGATCATCAGCAGATTCTTAATTCCAGAAATTTTTCATTGAATCCAAATTCCACCACGTTACATAGTGGGATTCAAACCCAGGTACTCAGAACATTAGCTGAGTTTCTGGATTTATTGTCAAGAGATGATACCACTAGGCCATTGATTCTCCATTTATATATGTGAATATAAATGAGAATCTCTTAAGAAGAAATGTGGCATCAGTTGATTGGGAGCCATCGTAGATCAACAAGCATAGTAAGAATGAATGCCTCTATTCTAACTTGCACCAGTACCTGCTCGGAGTTTGAAATGTACCTACCGAGTTCAGAATAACGGAAGTCTAGCCAAGAGAGCATAAAAATATTAAGTTGCAAAAATGCAAGTGTGGAGATTTATGGTATTATGGAAGAACTACTGTTTAAAAGGCAAAGGGCGGCACGGTGGCTCAGTGGTTAGCACTGCTGCCTCACAGCAGCAGGGACCTGAGTTCGATTCCAGCCTCGGGCGACTAACTGTATGGAGTTTGCACATTCTCCCCGTGACTGCGTGGGTTTCCTCTGCGTGCTCCGATTTCCTCCCACAGTCCAAAGATATGCAGGCTAGGTGGATTGGCCATGCTAAATTGCCCATAATGTTCAGGGGTGTGTAGATTAGGTGGGTTATAGGGGAATGGGTCTGGGTGGGATGCTCTGAGTGTGGGTGTGGACTTGTTGGGCCGAAGGGACTGTTTCCACACTGTAGGGACCCTATGATCTCTATGAAAGGTAAATCCTTCCAACACAATCAAAATTATAGTGATATCATTTAAAGCTTCCATTCAGGTTCAGTTCTGATAAACCCTCCAGTTACAATGCCTTGCTGAGCACACTCACCATGGTGCAGAAGAAACAGTTGCATTGCTCCAGAGTGGTCATTCCATCAAGAGGGTATTCACAAAGGCAGAGCTTGCATGTCACCAGCGGGTCCAGAGCCAGTTCCTCACCCACAGACAAACCTGCTGTAATCACCGGGTGATGGTGGGTTTTACTGGAAGATTCCATCCTTCTAGTGAATTAGGTCACTGGATTTGGCCTTTGTACTGTACCTGTTGATAAACACAAAGAATTTTTGGAGGTTCTTCCATAGCATGATAGCATTTTTAATTAGTTAGCAATTTTCTCTCTCACATAACTGCAGAAAACAGAGGTATAAGCTTGAACCTGGAACACCTGTTTTGGCAGAGCACCAGAGGTTGAACCTAACAATGATCATGTGTGGGACTCACCCATCTTAGTTTCTTCTGGCTTTACATCAAGTCAAACACCTTGAATGTGCAAATCTGTGGTTTCTGGATTAAAGCAAGCTAGTTATGCTAACTGACAACCTATTCTGCAACTCAAAAGTACAATATAGTCACAGTGAACTAAAGTTATGTAAACATCTTTTAATTTTTCCTTGAATCAGAAAAAGCTTTTCTCCATAACAATTAGAACAGTTCACTTCCATGATTGTAACAATTATTATAAAATTAAGATTCTTCCTTTATGAGTTGGTTTCACAATCTGTAGCAACAAAATAGGTTGCACACAGTTAGGAGACTTCTATTTCAGGTTAGCATTTTTGGTGAAATAATAGACAAAATAAAACTTAAATCTAAATTGTTATCATCAATATCAAACCATACAATTACAACACATTGGTCTCCTCGAAATAACTATATTCTGTGCAAAACCAGAAGTCATCAATGCAGTTAAGTGTGAAGTTTGTCTTTGATTCAGAAGATTATGGAGTAAAATTGCATACAATTTATAAGATTGGGACTCAAAGTTTAGCCAAGTGTCCCCACCCGCTTATTCAGGTTAAAACATCTATTGCATTTTTTCAGGAAAAGCAGAGTTCTCGCAGTATCCTGTACCATCAGTCATCACGTAATTAGTACCACACAAACTTTTTATCTTTTTGGTACTTGTAAAGCCTTGCTAGTTACACATTTCTTTTAGGGTTTTTCCCAACAAAAACATTTATCAAATACAAGATAACATGCGATACAGGTACAAAGCTTTCTATTAATGCACGTAGCCTACTCAGAAGAAAACATATTGAATTCAAGTGAAACTTTGGATTATCTGTACTTCCGTCAGCTTTTTCTCCACCTTCAAGGGATCACCAAAGTTTGCATCACTGACTGGTTCCACAGACGGGAAAGCAACCGAGTTCCCAGTCAAAATTAGATGCATATGAACCCAAAGATATCAATACTTGCTTCCTTCCTTCTTTGTGGGAAACAGTTTATCATGTCCACATAGGTTTCAATTAAGCTCAGAAATTCACTACATAGAAACCATACGTCTGAACCCAACTGTCCTATGGTCTAACATATTGACTATCAGCCTGGTGCTGCAAGATATTCAAGCAGTGTTAATTTGGCAACAGGCCTAGTTAAGTAATGAACAAACTATAGTGATTAAGCTTGTATTTAAACAAAGCTCAAACATGGCCTATAAACATTTTAACAATTTTGATTGGGATTCAGAAAACATGATCCATCCAAAAAGGTAATTCTTTTCTTTCCAGAAAAACATTTTGGCAATATTCTGCCCCCAAATGTCAGCACTAAAGCAAATGCTCAAATCCTTTATCCTATTTATGTCAGTGGGATCTTGCTGAACACCGGTCGGTAGCTGCGTTTGCCCAGTTTACAACAATAATTACACTTTTAAAAGTACTTCAGTAGCCATGATACCCTTTGAGAGAGCCCAACGACATGAAAATCACAATACAGGACATACGTTTGAAAGGCTGTGGGTACATGAATAGTAAGCGTTCAGAGGGATATGGGCCAAATGCTGGCAAATAGGATGTCTGGTCAGTGTGGACAAGTTGGACCGAAGGGTCAGTTTCCGTGCTGAACAACTCTATTTGGAATAGAAGCAGAAGTTGATTATTCAGCCCTTTGAACCTGCTCTACCATTCAATAAGATCACGGATGATCTGTTGTCTTTCAAATTCCACATTCCCATCTACTCTTGATAACAATTGATTCCTCTGCCTAACAAAAATCTATTCACTTGGTCTTCTAAATACTTCATGAGCCACAACCACCTTCTAAGGCGTAGATTTCCAGAGACACACCACCTTCAATGAAAAAAATTTCTCCTCATCTCTGCCCTGAAACGGCGACTCTCCAATTTTCTGAAGAAGGGTCCAGACCCGAAACGTCAGCCTTCCTGCTCCTCTGATGCTGCTTGGCCTGCCGTGTTCATCCTGCTCTACATCTTGTTGTCTCTCTTCCATGAATTGACTTCATCTATACTTCGCACTGCCTCAGGAAAGCAGCAAACATAATCAAAGACCCCTCCCACTCCAGTTATACTCTCTTCCAGCCTTTTCCATTGGGCGGAAGATACAAAAGTTTGAAAACACTTACTAACAGATTCAAGAACAGCTTCTCCTCCATTATTATCTGACTTATGAATCATCTCTCATATAGTAGAGTTGATCTTTCTCTGCACCTTCTCTGTAGCTGTATTCTGTATTCTGCATTCTGTTCTATACCCTGATGTACATATGTAAGGTATGATTTGTCCGGACAACATGCAAAACATGTATCTCACTGTATCTCGGTAAGCCAGGCTCACTTTCCCGATTACCTTGAGTGTTTCTAAATGCCCAACTATAATCCCCTTAAACAACTGATTCACACACCTTCCTCTAACAAATGTCAAGCTTACTGGCCTATAGTTTTCTGCCTCTCTCCCTTCTTGAATAAAGCGCTTACATATGCTAGTCTGATAGAACTAAATCAAAAGAATTTTGGAAAATTAACACCAACGCATTTACTACTTCCTTACTAACCTGTTTTAAGAGCCTAAGATGAAGTTCACCTGAACGTGAAAACTTCCAGCCTGCAAATCCATCAGTTTGCTTAATACCACTTCCCTTGCGATTGTAATTTTACCAAGTTCCCTTTTCTCTTCCACACCCTGAATTACAGCTCTGACTGCACATTTTTTTAATCTCTATTGTGAAAACAGAACAAAATAACTATTTATTACTTCATCCATTTTCTTACAATCCACTGCTAACTCCCCATTCTCACTCTTTAGATGGTTAACACTCACGTTGCTTACTCTTCCTTTTTAAATACCTGTATAAACTGTTGCTACCCATTGTTACATGACCAGCGAGCTCCCACTCATACTCTAATTTCTCCCTCCCAATTCACCTTTTAGGCATTCTCTGCTGTTCTTTATGTTCTGACAAATCATATGACATGCCACTCACCTTTATGCAGTTGTCTGGTTTTTCCTCAAATTAAGTGCTTTCCCTAACATTTTTAATTAACCACAATGATGGTTAGGATTTAGAGTTCCCTTTAGATTTTCTTCTATATTGTTGAAATGTACTTATTCTCAGATGCTTTCTTATTAGGTCTGCCACTAGGTCTCTATTGATCTATCACTACCCTATGTGCCAGTTCGAAAACTGGTTGTAGTTGCTGCTACCTATGGATGCCTTAACTTGGAGGCCATTAATTAATCCTGTCACAGTGCATAATATCAAATCTAATATAACGTGCTCCCTGGTGAGGTCCAAAATATGCTACTCTAAGAAATTCTCTCAAAGCATTCTATTAATTCTTCATCTCAGCTACACCTGTCAAGTTTATACGTAGATTAAAGTCACCTATGATTATTATTGCCCTTTATCACAAGCATCCAATATTTCTTCTTGGATGCTTTGTCTCCCATTGCTACTGTTAAGGCTTTGTAGACCAGTCCCACAAGTGACTCCTTTCACCTACTGTTCTGATCTCCTGAACCAAGGTAATCTCCAACTTTTGTACAAATGCCATCTTCGAGTTAACAGTGCTCCACTTTTATCCAGCTTTCTATTTTTCTTAAATGTCATACAGCCTGCAATATTCAGCACCCAATCCTTGTCACTGTGTAGTCATACCTCCATAATGGCTATCAAATTCTATTTATTTGTATCAATGTGCACTATCAATTTGTTCACTTTATTACGTATGCAATGCAGATAGGCACCTTTAGTTTTGTCCTTTAGCTATCTTTGTAACATAGTCCTGATTGTTGGTGTATTTTTCAGTCTTTTTCCCCCTTCACTGTACCATCCTGCTGACCCTTATTTCCCATAAAACTATCTTCCTTTTTTACCTTGTCTCTACACTTTGATATATACATCTTTCCATGCTTGATCCCTTGACCCCTTTATTTAATTCAACAATCTTTCCTACGTCCCTAGTTATGTGGTTCACAAGAAACTGATCCTAGCATGATCCAGGTAGCAGCCACTTTTCCCCCATATTGCTGCCAGTGGCCCACAAACAGGAACTCAATTCTCCCACATCAATCTTTGAGCCATGTGTTCATCTCTAAATTTATGAACTAAAATACCAGTTTGCATGCAACTCAAGCAATAATCCAGATATTATGACCTTTGAGGTTCTGCTTTTTAAATTTCATCCCTATTTCTTCATATTTTCTCTATATAGAATCTACGTCCTGGTTCTCGCTAAGTCGTTAGCACCAACATAGACCACTCTTCACCTCTCACTGCATGTTCCTTTCCAGCCATGATCAGATGCCCCAAAGCCTGGCACTGGGCAGGCAGACAACCACCTGATCTCTCACACATTGCTACAGAAAACAGAGCCAATTGTCCTTCACTATAGTATCCACTACTAATGCTATACACCTTGTTATGCCCCCACTTGAACGACTTCTTGTACCATGGTGCCAATGTCAATTTGCTCATTCATTTGCAGTCCCCAAACAGGCTGAAGAATGTTAAAACCTGCATGACAACTGTGGAGGTTGACACTGCTGCTCTCTGGGCCCCCCGTTACCTGCCTCCAATTCAGAAGTCACTATCCCAAATAAGATGACTACCTCTTCGTACAAAAGAATCCAAGTAACTTTCCCCGTCCCTGGTACATGGCAGTGTTTATGATTCAGCCTCCAGTTCAAACTCTGCTCCAAAGTTGCTCAACTTGAAAAACTGCTTGAAACAGTTGCTGCAGAGGTGTTTGCTGATCACAATGCTATGTGGGAGCTCTCACATACTGTAGCATTGGTTCAAATGCCATTCTTAGTGAGCGAGTCTTAATCATTCATTTACGTTCACTTCATTATATTTGATTAATTTTACCACCATTATGCATACCAAAAAAGACCTTAAACATGTACTAGAGACTCACCAAACAGTTCGTTTCTCTGTAGTAGAGGAAGAGCAAATTCCAATCAACTCCAATGAATCCAACTCTGCCAGCCACAGGGTAATTTATCTCACCTTCTCCTGTCTAATTGACTGCAAGTATATTTATGTTCCCTTAGCTTGGTGTTAATGTATACATTACATACAATTTTCATTTGAACATATATTTTGTTGATAGCCAGCTCAGATGGTGTCCAAACTTATTTATATAACCCTTACTATCAGAGCTGAAAGGATGATGCTCAAACTTGTATTGCTATTTAGAAGAAGAAAGGGCAATGTAACAGAACAACATTTTGGCTAATTGTTCATACATCCTAATGTGTAGTTTCAAATCTCACTTATCCACATTCCACCACCCCACTTCCCTGAGTGTTCATGCTTTAAGATTTACTTTAAACAATCAAGATATTTCCTTTGTTCTTTGGTCTATGCTCTTCTTCAAGTTAATTGACAACAGAAACTATGTAACAAAAGACCGATATTTTGTTCGAAGTACTGTAACACAAAAAACTTCTGGTAAAAAAACATTGAGTGATATGATTCCTAGTTTCAGAATTAGTGAAGTGTACTTCCATGGGCAAATGTACCATACAGGATGTACGAATGAACCACACAGACCTCATGAGTTTTAAATTAAACTCTGACTAGAATTGGCTGATCTCAGCTAGGCAGTAATGAACAAAAAGTTTCATTTATACAGCTGCAACAACATAACATTCCACACAATGTTTGACGGGAATGTTAAACAGAAGTGGACACTGAGACACATAAGGAAATATTATAACAGGTAACCAAAAGTTTGGTCATAAGACCTCGGGTTAAATTAATGTCTTAAAGACGAGGGCAGTTAATTTAGGGAGAGAATTCTAACATTTAGAGTCTTAGCAGCTAAAGGCAAAATTGCCAATATTGCAATGTTAAAAATCTGGGTTCATGCAAGAGCACAGATGTCTTGCACGTTTGTCTGGAGGGAAGGGCCAAGTCATGAAGAAACGTTATGATAAGAATTTAAAATCAACATAAGGCTGGCCCAGTCAATGTAGGTCAAGGAGCACAAGACTGATGAATGAAAGGGATTTGATAAGAGTTAGTATACATGAGAGCGTTGGATCAGTTCAAGTTTATACAGGATTCAGCAGCAGCTACATGGAGGTAGGAGACATTATGAATGTGGCAAAGATGGAAGTAAGTAGTCTTGGCATAACAATTATCTTCAAAAGAGAAAGAAATCCAAGAGTTATTGATTGTGTCACAGAGAATAGGAATCAGAGTCACCTGTAATTTCAACCCCATTTCACTTCCCTTTCTATCATAATTATCGAGATTATTCACCATCAACACAACTAAAAAATTATGGCGGAAAATTGGTACCAGAGAATTAATGATGCATATATTCAGGACAGAAAAGTTGAAAAAAATTATGAATTTTTAAAAGATCCACGTCCTCCCTTAACAACTCTTCGTAAGTGAACACTTAAAGTAAACATGAAGAATGCTGAAGAAACTCAGCAGATATGGCAGCATCTGTGGAGAGAGCAACAAAATTAACATCAGATCTGGTATGGCTCTTCTTCAGAGTTGTTTCTGAAGAAGGGTCACTGGACTCTAAAGCTAACTCTGTTTTCCTCTCTAGGTTCTGCTAGGCATACTGAGATTCTCCTTCATTCTGTGTTTCTTTTAGATTTCAAGCATCTGCAGTATTTTGCCATGAACTGAGGAATTGGTTGCATTACAATAATTAATTTTGCACTCAGTTTTTAAAGCCAATTAGCTGGTTTGGTTTCTGTTCCCCTCCTAACCTTTACCATTCCTTCACTATCAGTCCATTTCCGATCAAGCTATAGCTATAGGCTGGGTCTGTTTCTGAGCACATCACTTCAGGGTCAGGATGGAACATCAGTTCCCCCAGCTATTCCTAGGCTGATGTCCTGGATCAGGGTCATTACGTATTTATAGCAGGGTCCCAGAAGGACTTCCATGAGCAAGTAAATATCCTTCACCTTCTGCTAAGACATTATGGGTGATAATGCTGTGGGACAGTCATTGTGACACTAGAAAACTTTGCAAGTGGAAAATAGGACTGAAAGAAGTAATTCACTAAAGGCTTCAGCCCAGGCCTTCAGCTAATAAGCAAATTAGTGGGAGATGGAGCTTCTATTGTCCACAAGCAGGGCCAATCACCAACCTTTAGCTGGTGGTCTCTGTAAGCAGCACAAACAGAGGCATCTGGATCCCAGCCCAGGCCCAGCATCATTTACAGTGACAGGGTGGTTTGGAGATGAAAGTCAGGTCAGTGAGGTGAGAGTTGGCCACAATGCCAGTTTTGTCCCTTTTCTATTACACGCTGCACAATTTCAAATGCCTTTTATTCTGTTTTCCTCCTATTCTCAGGTGTATGATCTCATCTGCAAATATAATTAATTTGCCTATGTTCCTTCCATATCTATTTCTTCAGTTACTTCAGTGTGTTTTTCCTTTGCTACTTACTGTCTACTCTCTTGAAATTTTCAATTCACCAATCAGTGCAAAGGGAGCAATGACAGCAATAGTAAACTAGGAAAAAAAAACTCAAATGCATTTATATATCTCACCTCAGTAGCTAAAGGTGACAAAATGTATTTGTAAAAGGTAAGTAGCAAAAGAAAACACACAACTTGGAACGAAAACCCGATGGTTTCCTAACAATCTTCAATGGGTGAGGCTCTGGCAGGAACATAGCTTAGCAAATATTTACTTATACAGGTGTGCCCTCCAGTGACTGATCACAACTCAGCAACTTGAGATTACAATAACCTTTGTAATTGATTCTAAACAAAGTTAAGAGAAGGAGACCAGTAATTATTTCTATATGTGGCACTGCTGTTATGCTATTGAATGAAATATGGTACGAAAGTCTGGAGTTGCATTCTCCCCAAGCTGGGCAATGGGTCAATAAATCGATTAGGCACTTGGAAGTATGACGAAGTATATAGATTGTCATAAAATACCAAATTGATTTTGCCAACATCCTCAGGAAATGGAAATTTCCACCCTACCAAATTTAGCTTATACATTATTTCAGTCTTACACAAGTGGTTATCTCTTAATGACCTCAAGGATAGTCAATAAATACATTGGTTAGATCTCAGCTAGAGTATTGTGTACAATTCTGATCACCATAACATAGGAAGGGTGTGAATGAAGGCAGAAAGAGTGTAGAATTGTTTTACTTTAATGGTTCCGGGGTGAGATACTTCAGTTATGAGGAAAGATTGGGTAGTTTGCCTTGGCAAAGAGAAGGTTAAGAGGGTCTTTAAAAAGTTTTCAAAATCATGAGTGTCTGCAAAAAAGTGGATAGGATGGAAACTGCTCCCATCCCTAAACGGATCAAGAACCAGAGGCCACGGTTTTAATGTGTTTTGTAAAAGAGGCAAAAGCAAGGTGAGAAAAAGCTTTTTCACACTGTGAGTGGTTAGAATATGAACTGCCTGGCTGTGTGGTGGATGCAGGCTCAATTAAACATTCAAGACAGCATTGTTTCTATTTAAATAATCAACTAATGTGCAGAACTGTCAGCAACAAAGAGCAGATGGGCACCAAGTTAAAATGCTGACACATGGGCCAAATGTCTTTCTTCTGCCCTATCTCCAATATCTCAAGGTAATGAAAACTACATGCTGTTCATATGCAACTACCTTTAGTAATGTAAGATTTGTGCTCTTTTCAGCATCAAAACTGCTATACCTGAGCAGAGAGGAAAATCATGAGCAAATTGCATGCCTAAGCCAAATTCCACCTATTATTTTAGAACGACGCTTCAAATCCATATTAGTGACTTGTCACCATGAGCTTCACAGACAAATCTATTCTCCAGTTAGCCTCCCTGCTCACCAGCAGCATTATTTCTCTTTCAAACCACAATTTGCTGCCCTTTCAAAAAATAAAGGTCCAACAATCGTGGACAGTTTAGTGCCCCTGCCTTGAGGCCAGCCTGGGTTCAAGCCCCGCCTGCCACAGATGTGTCCAAATATAAAACATTACAACAATTGTTGAAAATTCTCTGAAGAGAATTCAGTCTTAAAATGAGAAGAACATTATTTTTAGCTCATTTTTAAATTCTTTTGTAATAGGTACAATGCCCTAAGCACCTGTAAACATGGTTTGATTTACAGATTGTAACCACTGCAATTGTAAGTAAAAAAGCAGCTGGGCCTCTCTCAAAGCTCTGGTGTTCTGAGGATGCATCCAGTCACTGGAGGGCACTCCTGCACAGGTGTATATTTGTGAAGCTGAATCAATGCCACAGCCTCACTCATCAAAATCCAAGTCAGGGAGTCACAAGTGCGCAGCTTATGATTCTCCAAATAATTAAGAGAAAATTGTCAGCTGTGCAAGCACGATTTCTCAACATGCACTCAAATAGTTAAGACTTACACCTTTGTGCAATTAAAAAACCATTTTTCAAATTCACTACACTCAAATGAGGGGAAAAACTTTAGTGGGAAGGGCAAAAACTAAAGCTCCATTTACACTGTGAAGAACCTTGTTGAGGATTCAAGTTCATTGAAAAGTTGCATGCTAGTAGAAGAGAAAAGCTCACAATTTTGTTGCACAATCTGGAAATTAGTTGGGAGAGAATTTTAGCACTAGCACTGCACAGAAGAAACAGGGTAAGCAAGCAATTAAAATGAAGCAATTCCACTTCCATCTTGACAAATGAACCGTCACATCATGGCCAAATTTGCTAATGACACAAACATAGGAAAATTGTGCGCAAATAGCACATAACCAAATCCCTTCATAGGCTTTGTAAGTGAGTGGGCAAATATTTGGCACATAGAGATAATGTCGGAAAATATAAATCTGTTCACTTGGGCAGAAAGAATAGAAAAGCATGCAAAATTAAGTGGGAAAAGACTGCAGAACTCAACTGAGGGAATCTGGGATCTTAGTATGTAGGAAAAGTCTTTATTGCAATGACAAGCAGTTCTAAGAAGATTTACCTAATTCATTCCTGAGATGAGGTGGTTATTTTACAAGGAAATGGAGCATAGGTTGGGTCTTTATCCTATAGAATTCAGAAGCATCAGATGATCCTATTAAGCCTAATGGGACTTAGAATGATGTTTCTCCTATGGGCAAGACTAGAATTAGTTTAAAAACAAATAGTCCCCACCTAAATGGTGATAAAGAGAAATTCTCTCTTGGAGGCTTAGGAGTCTGTGGAATTGTCCTCTCCACTGAGGTTGGTGGTTGAGTCTTTGAATAATTTAAAGTACAGGTAGATAGATTATTGACTAACAGGGGAGTCAGAGGCAATAGGGGTTATGCAAAAAAGTGCAGTCAATGGCATGATCATATCAGCCATGATCTTGTTAAATGACAGAGCAGCCTCAACAAACTGATTAGCCTACAACTGCTCTGAGCTCGTATATTGGCATATCCTGTTGTTTTAGCTGCTGGTGTGATGGCATTTTCATGGTAGACAACAGTGGCTACATGTACTCCCGCATAATTTAATTGCTTGTCTTCAACTGGCCAGGCCAGTCTAACAACCTTTTCCACTTCCTCCAACCCAGGTAATCACCCTTTTTTGTGAAATAATTAATAGAAATTAAAAGATAACTTGGCAGTGTGGAAGCCTCTGGTACAAATGCTAATCAGTACACAATGATGTGAAAGGGGTGTGAGATAAAAAGGTGCACCATATTTCTCATCAGCATTTGGAACTTGGATTTTAAAATACAGGCAGATGGACTTCAGTCAGTTTTGTGACGGCAATGGTATTCTTTTAAAAAAAAGTCACTTGGCAGTGTGACTCAAATACATCATTTCCAAGAAGGCATGTAACATCAGGTAGTGCCTGGCAAGACACCTGTAAACTTAATGGCTGGCACATTTATGTTGCTAAGTGTGGGGGATAAAAGACCAAAGGTCATCAGTATCAAAAAGTATTGCTGGTTTTCTCTTTTCTCTTCTACTTTTCGGGGTCAGGAGCAGAGGTGCTCCGCTGAACTTCACCAGCTGTCCCTGCCAAGGTCTCAATCTCTCTTCCCTGCTACAAGACTCCTAAGAAAATACTTTCACATTTTCTCTCAAAACCCATGGGCAACACAGAAACCAGGAATAAAACAATCAACCTCCCTGCTCCCTTTGCTAGGGCCTCCCTGTCTACCCCGGTCAACCTGCCCCACTAACCTGAAACCTGGGACATCATGAATCTGTAGCGTTGGCCACCATCGCCGTGGTCATTATGCTGGATACTGGGAAGCTACTAGACATAACTGCATCCGCAGTTCTTTTGGTTTTTATATCAAGCAGGTAAACTTTTTGATTACTATATTAAAATAATGATAGGTGGAATCTGACTGAGAGTTAAAAATCAGTCTTATTGGCATATCCAACAGTGCAAATGTTTATTTGCCAACTTTAGATATTTTTTAAAATTAGCCTGTTCTGACAGGTTATGACACGCCTCTGGAGCAGGTGGAACTAGAACACAGCCTCCTGGCTCAAAGATAAGAGACACTATCACTGCACCACAACAGCTCTGTGGATGCGAATTATATTCAAAAGTCCATTATCCTAATTTAAATACCTATCCTGTGGAAACATATTACACTATCCTTAACTGCAACTGTGGGTGTTAATGTTTGGTAATCCTGCAATTCTAACATCAAAATTTGGTTACTGGAATCTACCTAAGATTCTAACTCCATGCCTACTTTGAACACTTTTATTAGTGAGGTAAAGGACTGAACTTGTATACACCTTATATATAAATCAAAATAAAATATGTAACACTCCTGATGTCATAATTGTGACTTGAAGATTTAGTTTTGCCATGCTAAAAATGATTCAAGCCATTGTTTGTATGTGATACTATCAGGAAAGTGAAATGATCCATTTGGGGTGGAAATTTATTTAAAACTGGGGAGGAACCATTTCTGGGTAGAGTTTACAAGTTCAACCCACCTGTGCAATCTTTCTAGAAGGGGCTAATTACCAGACCGATTAAATGGCTGCCTCCAGGAGCCCAATTTAGTTAAGGCAGGGAGGAGGGCTAAACGGGCTGGCCATTTGGCAGCCCCACTAGGGGATCTAGAGGTTGCTTCAAGATGGACAGATTGCCCAAAGACGTCTGAATGCTCATGGCTCATGGCCACAGTTGTGTAACTCTGACAAGGATGTGGGGCAGGAAATGAAAAACAGCCTTACTGCTTCCCTGCTTTATCATCAGAAGACTAGCTCCTGTCAGCTTAACCCTTGCCCACTGACGGATGGGCCCAAGATCCAGCAGCACTACCAAATCTGCACCCAAGTGAGCAATTAGCTGCAGATAATTAACCATCCACCAGTACCAGACAGGTAGGTATTGCTGGTCTCACTCTTTCAGCAGTAATGTTACTCAGAGGTACACTTGGGTCAAAAACCCGCAGCACAGCTCAAAGGTTTCTTTGCTCTTCTGCTTCAAATCTGGCTCCATGTAGTTGATCAGTGTAGTTAAATGAAAGAAAACATCAGCCAGCTTGCACTTAGTGCAATACCATATACAACAACTGGCCAGATAACCTGATTTAGTAATGTTTGAGGGTTAAATACTACCAATGGCCACCAGTACAAACTCCCCTGCTCTTCTTCAAAAACAACATTCAAAACCAACAGTGCAAACTCGTAAGAAGAATTTTATACTTTAAATTGTACAACGTCAAACTCATTGAGACAAAAATTTGGACAGGATGTTGGATTTATCGCATGATGACAAATATTTCATAGAATGATAATGCCAACCTTGGACAAATAATTGCCTCTGACTGAAGTACACAAGCTTTCATAAAACCGTAAAATTGGAGACTGAGCAAACCTTCAGTTGGATTTTATTATAGAGAAAATAACCACAAATCAATATTTGCAGCAAGCACTTAAGATTAAGGGTTGCAGCAAAAAAAGATTGCTTTCTTCAGCAAGAACCAATAATCATGGGGACAGATAATTAAACAGGCATTATGTCTGCCACCATTTTGTCATTTTACACATCTTCAGTGAAGCATCACCTACATCTGATCCTGCTCATGGCTGATCCCAATTTGTTTAATTAATTCATGGGATGCAAACAACTACTTGCAAAGCTAGCACGGGCTGTTCATCCCCAACTGTCCTCAAAAGATGGTGGTAAGCTAACTTCTTGAACTGCTACAATTGACAGACTGTAGATATATCCACAGTGGAAGGGCATTACAGGGTTTTAACCTAGTGACTGTGAAGAAATGGCAAAATTGTACCCAGTCAGGACAGCACATGGTGGTGTTCCCAAAAGTGACCTGTGCTTCTAGTGGCCAAAGGTCACACGTTTAGAAGGTTCAGGCAATGGAGGCTTGGTGAGTTGTTACAGTGAATTTTGTAGATTCTACAGATTGCTATCTCTGTTAATGAAGAGGGTTTTTCTCTAGACAGCGACGAGCTTCGAATGTTATTGCATCTGCACTCTTCCAGACTCGTGGAGGGAATTCCATCACACTCCTGACTTGCGCTTTTGGAAAGTGGACCTGCTTTGGGAAGTCAGGAGGCAAGTTCCTTCTGAAGTCCCAGCCAGTCTTACCTGTTCTTGTAGCCACATATATATTGCTAGTCCAGTTAACTTTCCAGTCAATGGTCACACTCAAGATGTTGATAGTGGGACATTCAGCAATGGTTATGATATTGATTATCATACAGAGAGGATTAGCTTCTCTCTTATTGCAGGTACCCTTGTCTGGCATTTGTGGGCACAAATGTTACTTGTCTTTTATCCGTCCAGGACTTAGTGTTGTCCAGGCAGGGTGGATAGGCAGGGACTGAGGCGGCAAGAATAGCACTAAACACTGCAGACATTAGCAAACATTCAAACTTCTGTCTTTAATGATGGAGAGAAGGTGATCAAATAGCTGAAGATGGTTGGGCCTAAGACACTATCCTGAGGAGCTCCTTCAGTAAAATTCCTTTCTTCACAGCATTTCAACATCTTTGTCAACATCATCAAATCCATCCAAGAGCACTCTGGGATATTGGAGCCTATCTGATCAACATTGGATGGAGAGGGTTGAAGAAAACTTTGCTGGAGTTTACCAGAGAAGTAGAGGATGACGTGCAAGTTACAACATGCCAGAAATTGGCAGATTCAGTACATAAGCCGTAAATTTCTTACATTGCAAGTATGTTTGAGTTACCTCACCCCTAACTAATATTGCAACTTACAGATCCATATCCCGCTCATTAATGTCATCTCTTGCAGCATCTCTTACTTCAATCTAACCTAGTTGATGATTTTCAATTCCTTAAGTCTGGAAATGGTGGTCAAGCCTTCACCCATGTTATCACAAAATTTACAAATTCCTGTCCACATCCCTTTGCCTTGTTACATCTCTCCCTCCTTACATAATAACACACAATTCTTATCATTGTCCTCTGCTACCTCAATTCCTATACCTGTTCCACCCAACCAACTCCTGACATGAAATGCCTGGGGATATTTTGCTAAGCTGGTTGTTGCATAAGTGATACATTGCAGCAATATCCATGATGTAATACCTTTGTTGATAAATGAAAAAGTCAAATAATCCTCACTCTAAATGCTCATTGTTTGCATTAGTCAAATTTTCAGAGTGCTCAGTACTGACACTCTCCTACAAGTAGCCAAGTTTAAAATTAATGCAATTTTTCAGAGGAAGCTCATGTAGTAACTGAGCTGAATCAGAAAGCTGTACAGACTTGGACACAAAATTTGGGTTACCTCTCCGGTACAAAACAAAGAGTACTGTAAAATCAAAGAACTGCAGAAGATGGCTATCCAGCCCATAGTGTTTATAATCAGTTTTCAACATTTTGGTTTAATTGGTTTAAAACTTGTCTCCTTCCTTTACCCCCATACCATTGCACGTTATTTCTAATTAAGTAATTATCTATTGCCCACTTGAATGCCTCAATTGAGCCTGTCTCCACCACGCTTCCAGGCAGTGCATTCCAGGCGCTAACTATTCAATGTGGGAAAAAGCTCTCTCATGTGTCAAATTTACTTACTTTGCAAAACACTTTTTAAATTGAAGGTGCTGCTTTTAGAATGAGTAATTAATCAAAGACCATTCCCCCCACCATATATGCCTTCTAAGGCAGGTGTGAAAATTCCCTTGGTAGTCTCTCCAGTGTCCAGGCCAATATTTAATATACACCTAGCCACTTTGCTGTCTGTGAAACTTTACTGTGCAGCCCACATTACAAAACTGACTAAGTTTTAAAATACTTAATTGGTTGTAAGTAGTTTTGAGGCATTGTGAAAGACTATGTATAAATATAAATCTATAAGGATTCTTGTGGTGGAGCGGTAGTCCCTACTTCTGGGTCAGAACACAAGTGCCCATGTCTCACCAACCCCAAAGATGTGCTTGAACAGGTTAATTAAAAGTCTACTAATACAAATCTAATTTTCTTTTTTCAAGTTTGAAAATCTTATTAAGGATTGACCATTAGTGATCCAAACCAATGTTGTCTTTACCATAACCTTACTAAAATATTGTTTATCAGTTCGCAATAATTCTTTCATTACGACTTGCTGGACCCATTTTATAGGTTCATGCAAATCATATCCCAAGGCATTTGGTTGGGAGCCCCTGTCATAATAAAGCACAACTCACAAGGACCTCATTTAAACAAATTCATTGGCAGCTCTGTCTCTTAGTAACGCAACTACACTTGTAGTTATTTGGCAGAGGGTTGCTTTGCAATATTCAGTCTTTGGGATCACAAAGTTGTTGGCAATGAGACTTGTCACCAGAAAATGGCTGTTTACGTTCCCATGTTGTCAATATTGGAATAAAGAAGAATGTAAATGAACACTTGAAGCCAAGAATATCACACAGCAATGGGTAGAGAGCAAAAAACATGTGGCAGGGCTTGGATTCATTCTGTATTACTCAAGTAAAGGGTCGACACTGGCACAATAGGTCAGATGGCCTCTTTCTTTGTTTTATCCCTAGTTAGAAGGTTATAAATAACTTCTGAGTAAATCACTCAGGATTAGCATTGTTCTGACACTGATAGGGTCCTAGCATAGAAAGAAACCCTTCAGCCACTGTGTCCATATCTGTCTATTCTAATTCCATTTTCCAGCACTTAGCTCATAGCCTTGTATGCTACAGCATTTCACGTGCTCATCTAAATAGTTTTTAAAATGTCTCATGGGTTCCCATCTCTACCACCCTTTCAGGCAGTAAGTTCTACAAACTCACAACCCTCTGGGTTGTCCTTAAATTCCTGCTAAGCCTCTTGCCCCTTCCCTTAAAACTGTGACCCCTGATTATTGACCCCTCTTCTATGGTAAAAACTTCTCCCTATCTATCTTGTGTAAGACAAAAAAAAATTAAAAAGCATCCAACACAGGAAATTGACAGGGTTGAGCTGTTTATACTTTAATGAAAGGATTATTACAAACAAGGTAGATGGACTAAGGACACAGATAGATACATGGCAGCACTATGTCATTGTTAAAGGAGGAGGAAAACTGGCAGCTCGTAACTGGATATGGAGTTTTCAAGCAGGATACAATGAGTGACAAATAAAGGAGGGATTAGCAGTACTGGTTACAAAAAAAAGTCAATTACAGTTGTGAGAAGGGATGATGTACTAAATAGGTGAACAAATAAGGCTTTATGGGTTGAGTTTAGGAATAAAAATAAAGGTGCGGTCACACTGCTAGGAGTATACTACAGATTTCCAAATAGGAAGAGGGAGATAGAAGATCACATATGTAAATAAATTTCTGCCTGTAAAAATAAGATGGCAATAACTGTCGGAAACTTCAACCATCCCAATATCAACTGAGTTTCAAATAATACAAGGGGTATTAAGCGTGAAAAATTCGTCTGTGTCCAGGAATTTTTTCTAAACAATATGTGACAAGCCCAAAGACAGGAGATGTAATTCTGGATTTAGTTTTGGGAAATCAAGATGGGCAAACGTGTAAAGTGACCGCGGACAACCAAATCAAGGATCATGACCACAATTCGATTAGATTTAGTATAATTATGGAAAGGAACAGAGATAAATCAGGAGTAAAAAGTTTTAAACTGTGGAAAGGCAAGTTTTACAAAACTTAAGTGATTTAGCAGTCTTGTCCAGTACACCTCAGCCAAAGGATAAATTAGTGGTAAACCAGGCACTTAAAAAGTGAAAACCAAAAGAACTGCAGATGCTGTAAATCACTTAAAAAGTGAGATCCTTCAGGCACAAAGCAGACATTTCCCCTCCAAAGATAAGAAGGTACTTCCAAATCTAGACTCCCACAGCTGTCTAGAAAAATACAGTGAAGATTAAACAGGAAAAAACAGCAAGTTTACGATATTCACAAAAAATCCAATACTGCAGACAGCCTAGAAAAGTATAGAAAATACAGGGATCCAGTAAAAAAAATTTTAAAAGAAGAATAAAAGAAAGCATGATAAAATACTAGCACCCAAAATAAAGGAAAATCCAAAGATGTTTTACTAGCACATAAAGAGCAAAAGGCTGTTAAGGAAAAGTGGGACCTATCAGAAATGAAGAAGGGAACTTGTGTGAAGATACTGCAGATATGGGAAGATTTTAAGTGAATTTTTCATCTCCATATTCATAAAGGAAAGGGATGATGTGGATATAGCAATCAGAGAGGTGCAGTGTGAAATACTGGACAAAATAATCATAACGAGAGAGGAAGTGTTAGAGGAGTTGGAATCCTTGAAAGGTGGATAAGTCACCAGGGCCTAATGGGCTGCTTCCTAGGATGTTGAAGGAGGAAATGGCAAATGCTCTGAGGATTATTTTCCAATCTTCACTAGACACAGGCGAGGTGCTGAAGGACTGGAGGAATGCAAATATGGATCTGTTGTTTAAAAAGGGTACAAAGGAAATGTGGACAAATTGTTAAGAATCAATCCTGAGAGATTAGATAAACTGTCACTTAGAAAAGCATGAACTAGTCAGGGATAGTCAGCATGGCTTTATTAAGGGAAGGTCATGCCTTACAAATTTGAGGAAGTGACAAGGAGGATAAATGAGTGGAGTGCAGGTGATGTTATCTACATGGATTTTAGTAAGGCATTTGACAAAGTTACACATGGCAGACTGGTCAAAAAAGTAAAAGCCCATGGGATACAATATAATGTGTCGAATTGGGACCAAAGTTGGCTTAGTAACTTAGTAACAAAGGGAAATGGTCAATAGCTGCTCTTGCAAATGGAAAGCTGTTTCAAGTGATTTTTCCACAAGGTTGGAACCCTTGCCATTGTTTATATATTAACAACTTGGACTGAACATGGTGGGCATAATTAGGAAATTTGCAGACAACACAAAAATTGGCCCTGTACTGTGTAGTGTGGAGAATAGCTGTAAGCTGCAAAATGATGGGTTGGAGGAGTGGGTAGTAAAGTGGTAGATTGAGTTCAACTCCAATAAATGTGAGGTACTGCATTGAGGGAGGTCAAACAGTTTAAGGGAATACACAATAAATAGGAATATACTGAGGAGGATAGATGAAGTGAGAGATCTTGGTATGCAAGTGCACAGGTCCCCAAAGATAGCAGTAGAGATAGATAAGGTTATAAAGAAGGCCAATTGATTGCTTTTCTTCATTGGCAGAAGTATAGAATACAAAAGTAGGGATACAATGATGAAACTGTATCAGACAGTGGTGAGGCCACAGCTGGAATATTATGTCCAGTTCCACTCACCACATTACAGGAAGGATGCAACTGCTCTGGAGAGAGTGCAGAGAAGATTTACTAGAACGTTGCCTGGGCTAGAGAATTGTAACTGTGAGGACAGAATAGAGAGGTTGGGGTTGTTTTCCTTGGAACAGAAAAGCTGAGGATGACATGATTGAGGTATACAAAATTGTGAGGGGTAGAGATAAAATAGACAGGAGGAACCGGTTTCCCTTGGCAGAGAGTTCAAAAACCAGGGATCACAGATTCAAGCTAAATGACAGAGGATTAGAAGGGATGGAAGAAAAATTTTTTTATTAAATGTAGAGTGCGGTGAGAATTCTCTGCCTGAGTTGGTGGTGGAGGCATAGACCCTAAACTCTTTCAAAAAGTACCTCTTTTTGGTGATCTCTGCACCTTAAGTGCTGAAAGCTGCAGGGTTATGGACCACGTGAAGAAAGAAGGGATTAGAAAGAGCATTGGGGTGCCTTTGTGTCAGCATGGACAAGATGGGCCGAATGCCCCCTTCTGTGTTGTATAATTTCCATGATTCTATGGTATGCCCCTCAGATCTTCATACACATCAGATGCCCCTCAGTTTTCTGTGCTCTAAGAAAAATGTCAGCCTACTTGTCTTTCTCCATAGCTGAATCACTCCAGCCCAGGTGATCTGGTGAAACTCTTCTGGTGCAATCATATCTTTTCTACTGCATGGGGACAGGAAGTGCACTCCATACTCCAGCTGAGGCCTAACTAACATCATATACCGCTCCAACATAACCTCCTTGCTCTTGTAATCAGTGACTTGATTAATAAAGGCAAGTATCCCATGTGCCTTGATAAAACCCCTCAAACCTGTCTTGTTACCTTCAAGGATCAATGGGCATGCAAAGCAAGGTCCCTCTGACTTTATATTTCTTAGGGTCCTACCATGAACATGAACTCCCATGGCTTGCTGGTTCTTCCAAAATGCAACACATCACACTTTGTAGGATTAAATTCCATTTGTCACTTCACTCAGCCCATCTGACCAGCTTATGTTGTCCTACAGTCTAAGGTTTTCCTCATTATCTACCAGATCACCAATTTTCATGTCATTAGAGAACTTATTGAGCACACCTGCTTCATCCATGTCTTGATCATTAAATTTGCAAAAGAAACAGCAAGGGACCCAGCATCAAACTCTGTGGTATGCCAGGCTCCCAGTCACAAAAAAAACCTTCGACTATCACCATCTGCTTCCTGCTGATAAGCAAATTTTGGATCCAACTTGTCAAATTGCCCTGGATACCACAGGCTCACAGCTTCTTAAGGAGGCCGTCTTGGGAGAACTTGTCATAAACCTTACTGAAGTCCATGTCAACAGCATCAGCTGCACTCCCCTCAGCTACACACTTAGTTATCTTGCTGAAAAATTCAGATTTGTTGACATGATCTTACAAAGCCATGCTGACTATCTTTGCTTAATTCTTGCCTGACCCCGTGGAAATTAATTCTGTACTTCAGAATTTTTTCCAATAGTTTTCCTACCACAAAAGTTAAACTCACTGGCCAGTAGGTTCCTAGTTTATCCCTCATGCTTCTTGAATAACAGTACCAAATTAGCTGTCCTCCAGTCCTCTAGCAGCCCATCCTGTGTCCAGACAGCATTCAAAAAGTGAGGTCTCCCACAGCAACCTAGAATATGTTTCGTCTGGGCTTGGGGATTTATCCACTTTCAAGATTGCTAAAGCTGATAATACCCCCTCCATCTCAAATGCTAAGTAAGATTAGAACTGCTCTGACACCTTCATAGAAACAACAGTTCATGGAGGAAACAAAACACTTGCTTATAAAGATTTCTTTTCTTCCAAGTTAGCATCACTTATGAACTCGGCATTCATGAAGGCAAAAAATACTACAAGGAAGGTCAAATTTGGAATTAGTGAACTTAGCAAAGAGACATTTTTAAACTGATCACCAGAAAGACTGATCATGAACACCTCGCAGGTGCACTGCAGGCTTGAAATTCCAGCATATGTTTTGTTTTTAGTGAACTGGTGACATCGCCCTAAGGAGATCAATTCCAGATTTGTTAGCCTCTTCACACAAATGAAGTACTTCATCCCTGCTATAATTCCAGCAAATCTCCTCTGCGCCCTCTCCAGATCCTAAATATCCTTCCAAAAAAAAGTGTAGGGCCATATTTTGACACAATTGATCCATTTTTCACTCCAGAGTCAGGTGTCCAATTCCCAAAATCAACTGATTTTCATTTCAAGGTGGGGATGAAGGGGCTAATTAGAGTTGGGCCATTCCCTGAAACAGTGCACAGGAACCGACAGGATCTGGCATGTTTTGAGGTGCCTGGTTAAAAAGACTTGCCTCAAAACTCTGAGACTTTATCACAGCTACAATAAAAAAAAGCAAAGATCTCAAGCCCTCACATTCCCTCACACACTCCTCATGCCCACCTAGCCCATGTACCCTTCATGCTCCTATACCCATCCATGACTCCTAATAACTTTCATGCCAACCCAGGTTCCACTCACCCCATAGTTCTTCATGGTCCCCTGTCAACTTAGTACCAAATCATGTCTCCATCAAGCCTCTACCCTTACACTCTCCATGCCAAGATGTGTGGGTGCCAGTGTTGGACTGGGATGGACAAAGTCAGAAGTCACATGACACCAGGTTATAGTCCAACAGGTTTATTTGAAATCACAAGTTTCGGAGTGTGCCCCTTTGTCAGGTGAAGTGAGAGAAGCACACAGAACATAGGGGCAGCGAGATCAAAAGATCATACAAGTGGTGTGAGTGGAGTGTCGAATAATAAATCTCTGCAGGTGATCAGACGTGTTAGACGGTGTGACTCAAGTTTCAACAGCTGAATAACAAAGCAAAGGGCTGATCGATAACCTGATTAAATGAGGCAGAGACATAATTGCAAAAAATTAAAAATAAGGTGGTGCCGGAGACAAACCAAATGACTGGAGTAACGTGATAAGTATAAGCGTCATATGCCGATGGTCTAACCAAAGCGATAAGTAATCCAAAACTGTACGGTCTAATTAAGGTAAAGAGATCATAATAATTTATCCAGATGATGGTGTCAGTGAGGAAGATTTTACAGATAAAGAAGTGTGGTGGGGTCACATGTAGTGCAACATGAACCCAAGATCACAGTTGAGGCCATCTTCTTGGTGTGGAACTTAGCTATCACTTTCTGCTCAGCAATTCTGCATTGTTACGTATCTCAAAGGCCACCTTGAAGGATGCTTTACCCGAAGATCAAACACTGAAAGCCCTTGACTGCTGAAGTGTTCCCCGACTGGTTCCTGGTTTGACTGGACCATCATTCACAGCAAACTACCCAGCCTTCAGGAGAACATCGACCACAATATCACACAACCCTGCCACAGCAACCTCTGCAAGACATGTCAGATCAGATCATCGACATGGATACTACCATCACACATGGTAATACCACCCACCATATACACAGCAGATATTCATGTGACTCGGCCAATGTTGTCTATCTCATATGCTGCAGGCAAGGATGCCCCAAGGTACAGTATTATTGGCAAGACCATGCAGATGCTATGACAATGGATGAATGAACACCATGCAAGAATTGCCAGACAGGGATGTTCCCTCTCAGTGGGGGGCCACTTCAGTGGTCAAGAATATTCTGCTCTTTGGGTAAGTGTCCTCCAAGGTGGCCTTCAAGATACACAACAAAGTAGAATCGCTCAGCAGAAACTAATAGCCAAGTTCTATACCCATGAAGACGGCCTCAACAGTGATGTTGGGTTCATGTCGCACTACATGTGACCCCACCACACTAACTAAAAATTGTCAGGACTGAATACATACTTTAGTAAAAGATTCATATTGTAACTGATTGAGCTCACACCTACACTTTAACTTGCTCCCCCAGAAATAGTTCTTATGAAATAATCACTTCGTATTAAGAATATTTGAACATGTTTATGAAGTACTTGTTGATTTTCATCCAGTACTGACTAAATTTGGCAGATGCTAATAAAAAATCAAAGGTTAACCTTTTACAGTTCATTTCCAAAATACATGACATCATAGATCTACTCTCAAATGGAAAGTGTAATTGATTACCTAAACCTTGTGGTCACACTATGTGACTAAGACATGGACAACAACACTGCAGCTCAACATTCTGGTCCCAATACGGGTGAGCACAAAAACGGGTACATGTGGAATCTCATAGGTCAAACTGTGCCATTTTGCCTGCAGCACTCTACCCCTGGGCCATTTTCCTGAAGGTGGGTGGCAAGGGGGCCTGCCTGCAAGCAGTGGTAGCCAATTAAAAATCACTTTAAAGGCCTAATAAAATCAGATTGTCAGGGGATAACTGTAATGTTCCGCATAGCTCCCTCTCCAATATTTGATGCTCCAGCTGCTAAGGCAATTTCTATTGTGAAGTTTTTTTTTAAAGAAATGGGGCAGCAGTCACTTCAAAAACAAAATGGAGGTGTCTTTTCCTTTTCCTAAAAAAAATCTGCTGCTGTTTCTATGCTGGAAGTAGTTTTGAGAGGCCACTAGACAGCATACCTGCCCTCTGGTCACTAATTAGCCAATTTCTGGAAAATCAGTGTGAGTTTCTGACCCCTGATAAAGTTGGCAGGAAACAATTTGCCTCCAACCTCCTAACATGTAAAGTCACAAATAAGCTGGTCTTGTTTCAAATGTTAACTACTCTATCATGCTCCCATTGTTTTATCTGTACTTGTTTGCAATGCAAAATATGGGAGACCAATAACTTTGAACAATTCCAGGGCTACCACATGTGCAGAAGGTTGTCCAGATGGGCTGGCTTCAGGCCAGAGTTGCTGAGTTTGAAAACTGAACCAATGAGCTACTTCTTGCTACCAAGGCAGATAGCTCACGTGAGAAAATGCCTCAACTTTGCAGGTCTGCCTCATCTGACCCAGGTTTTACTTCAGCATGGTGCGGGTAAAATCCACTTGGGCCTGCTGTCCCAAGAAGAAGAGCAGTACTGAAGCGGGTCAGTTGAATGGCCAGTCTTGCTTATCTGAGAATTCACTTCAGTGTTTTGCTTGTATTTTCAGCCCTCAGATCTCTCTTATCAACTCATGACCTCCACCCCCACATGACAACTCAAGATACTTCCAAGCTTATTCTCCATGTAAACACACAGTACAGAACCAATGATCCTAATAGCAAGAATAGTACTTGTGGAAGGGCTTAAAAACCTCCATTCATGATTTTCTTTTTAAAAAAAAAGCTGTTGAAACAAGCTTTAAAATTTGTCAATCAACCAAAACTTCTAAAATTTCAATACTGAAGTTTTAAGAACTTAACTCCTCATTAATTTTGTGCAATTGAAAATTGTTAGTAGCTCAGAAAGAAAAAGATCATAACATCAAAAAGATATTCATCAAACAAAGTTTTCCCTTCTGTGCACTAGTGTCAACAAAGTTGATCCTTGAAATGGGAATCTGGACAAGTCCCAATGAATGTGATCTACACAAGGGCTTTGTTTTTTCCCATAAATTGAAATCAGATAAAAGTCAAAAAGAGGGAAGTTCTTAAAATGCATCCCAGACCATTTCCTTACATTTATAAGTTGAATGTCTCTCCAACAAAAGGGGTTCTGGGTGACAAAGTGAAAAACCATTATGGAAGTAATTACTACAAATCAAGTTCAGTCTCATTTAAACAAAGGCAGGCAAAGTTTTTTTTAAAGAAGTGTTAGTTTATCAAGGTGCTGCTGTAAATCAAATTGCTTATTTTCTTGGAATGGAAAGATAGCTAATTCAAATTAAAAAGATGAGAAAGAAAATGTCAGATCACATAGAGCACAATTGGAAGATTTTTAAGTAGAAAATAAGAGGTAGTGTTTAAAAGGTATTCTGAATAGGATTCTATGGAATTCTTTCAAAAGATGAACTTCCATTGAATATCCGACTTTTAAAAAGGAAACTCAAAAGGGATAGGGAAAGGAAATACAGGAGAAAAAAAACTGTGGTCAAGTGTAAAGACATTGAGCATAAACTAAAAGGGACATTAGGAATAATATAGGAGATCTTGCAGGAAAAATGGAAATCCCAGGAACTTTTTCTTTAAACTCACTGTGGAATTATGGAAGTCGCTGGCTGATTTTTCTAGGGGTCCTTGATGCCACACTCAATCAAGTGTGGCCTTGTGGTTAAGGACAGACACTTTCACCTTACCTCTGGAATTCAGCTCTTTTGTCCAATGCTGTAATGAGGTCAGAAGCTGAATGGCCCTGGGGGAACCCAAACTGAGCAGTAACCTGCTCACTGGTGCTAAGTTGCCTGACAGTGCTGTAATTGGCTGAGTTGGATTTGTCCTGCTTAGTGTGTACAGGACATTCTTGTACATTTTGTTACATTGGGTAATACTGGCATTGTTGGAACAGCTTAGCTAGGGGCACACCAAGTTCTGCAGCACAGAATTTCAGTAGGATTACTGCAATGTTGTCAGGTCCGATAGCATTTGCAGTGTTTAGTGACTGGAACCTGTGATGCTGGGGATCACTGAGGTAGGCTGAGATTAAACATGTACTGAACATCTCTCAATCATTATTGTTGTAAATGCTCTAGCCTTACCTTTGCACTAATGCGCTGGGCTCCCCATCATTGAGGATGGGGATATTTGTGAAACCTCCTCCAACAAGGAGTCATTTAATCATCCACCATCGTTCATGTTTGGATGAGGCAAGACTGCAGTGCTTAGATCTGATCCCTTGTTTATCTAATTGTAGAAGTCAATCTCAGTTGCTGCGTCTGCTGTATAGCATGCAAGCAGTCTCGTTTTGTAGATTCACCAGGTTGACACCCCATTTTTTGGGTATGCCTCATCCTGTTCCTGGTATGCCCATCTGCACTCTTCATGAACCAGGATTGATCCCCTAGCTTTGACAGTACTGGTTTGGAGTTGCTAGATCTGTTCAAATGTCTATCTCAATAATGGCAGTAATGGTGCCACACAACACAACAGAGGCTATTCTTGATGTGAAGATGGGAGTTTGTTTCCATGAGGAATGTGCAGTAGTCACACTTTCCAATACTGTCATGAACAGATGCATCCTGACTGTGTACCACTCTGTGCTGCCACCTCTGCTGAATTTGTCCTACTGCAGGCAAAGGCAGGGATGGTGATGGCATTGCAGGGACAATGCGTATTAGATATAATCCCATGAGTTTGACTGTCAGGCTGTTCCTTGACTAATCTGAGAGAGAATTCCTCCAATTTTTTCTTCAGCCCTCAGGTGTTGTGAGGTGGTCTTTGCAAGTTAAGACTGCCATTGTCATTTCTGGTGGTATGTTCGGTTTCATTCCCATTTTTGAGACTTTTTAAACCAGTTGATACAATCATTTCCGAGGGTAGTTAAAAGTCAACCACCTTGCTACTGGTTTGGAATTAGATGTAGACTAGACTAGGTAATGGCAAGAATTTTCCTTCTCTAAAAGTTAGATGGCTCTTTACAACATTGTCAACATTAGAGTTGTAACTCCAAATCTTTACTGAATTCAAATTGCACCAAATGGAAAGGTGGGATTTGAACTTGGGTCCTTAAAACATTTATATGGGTCTCTGGATTACTAGTCTAATGCCACTATGCCATCACCTTTTCTTTACAAAAGATTCAAGATCCTGCAACTTTTATTGAAATCCTTGTTGACATATATTCCTCAACCAACAATGCGTGAGAACAATTGCACGACTGTTCACTTCCTTCTTGTAACAACTTATTTTTGCAAATTAGCTGCTGCATTTGCCTGTTTAACAACAATGTCTGTACTTCAGAAATATTCCACTGACTTTTGATTGACATAAGTTACTATGCAAATCCAAGATCTATTTTCTTAGTACATTAATGCTTACACAAACATCTAAGGAAACATGTCTTAGTTCAGTTGAGATGTTAAACTATGCAGAGGCCCCTCTGATGAATACAGAAGATTCCATGTCACAACTTTGAAGAAGAGCAGGGGACTTACCCCATCCACATTTTTCACTCCACATCATATTATCAATTTACTGATGTAGGAGCTGGCTGCACTTAAATTGGCTGCTTGTTTCCACATTACAACAATGACACTGTTTCAAAGTTATTTCATTGGTTTAACGTGCTTTGGGACATCGGAAAAGGTACTAATAATGTCTGCTTTTCTTCCTTTCATCTCATCATTTTAACATTTTGATCAATCTAACTGTAATTTCTGGCATTATTACTGTGAATGGATGCTTAAATTTTGGCATGAATAGTATAAATACTGTGTAAGCTAGTCAAATTTCACATCCTATTAATACTGTGCACATTTATTAATGCTGATATATATTTTAGAACAGCCAACTAACAAAAAAAACAAGCAGGAAACAACTTGAGTCACTGTCAGCAAAACTGAGGTGATGTGATATGGTCTGGATGGGGTTTCAGAGGTTGAGGTACCATTTTGTATCGTTTTACACGAGTATGAACAGTTGGAAGTAAAAAGAATATGATGCCATGGGCGGCACAGTGGCTCAGTGGTTAGCACTGCTGTCTCACAGTGCCAGGGACCTGGGTTTGGTTTCAGCCTCAGTTGACTATCTGTGTGGAATTTGCACATTCTCCCCATGTCTTCAGGCATTTCCTCCAGACGCTCCGCTTTCCTCTCACAGTCCAAGGATGTGCAGGTTAGATGGACTGGCCATGGGAAATGCAGGGTTAGAGGAACAGGGTCTGAGTGGGATGCTCATTAGAGAGGCAGTGTGGACTGGATCGGCTGAGTGGCCTGCTTCCATATTGTAGGGATTCTATAAAAGTGGATAAATAGTTTTGCTGTCTGCAATGTGACTTGACAAGCTTCTTAATTGAAGTAATTGTTACAGTGCTGAATCTTTGTTAGAGACCATGTACATAATCAAACAATCAATGTCCTGTTGTTACTTGTTCAGTCTGTAAATTACCCAGATATAGTACTTCTCCACACCTCAAAGTGTTTTGTATGGCATTAGGATGTATGTGGCTAGAAATATCAGCATAAAAGTTGGTGATTTAGCCCATCATCAATCTGCCAATTCTTCAAAAAGAATTGTTTTTTGCCAACCAACTTTGATTCCTACTTTTGCATACATTTTTAAATCATTTTTCCATTCCACATTGATCTAATTTATTCTTAATATATAATGTTAACTTAACAGATATCAATGACATCTATTTGGAAGCCATTCATGTTAATACTTTCCTGATCCCATTTCCTTTTGTACCAGCATAAACTTCTGGCTTCCTCACTTGTCTTATTGGTTATCTTGAAATTACATTTCCTTTCTGTTACTAATTCACCAACCAGGTGAAACAATCTTTTGCTGTTGGCCATCTCAAAAGTTTTAATTATTTTGAAAACTTTTATTGGCAAAATGAAAGTATCCAATGAAAGAACTCTCAATTCCATCAATTCACAGAAGTAACCTTAAGGGTATCCTCAACAGAGGTGGAAAGTAAATAAAATTTCCTGGCTTGTCATTTTCCCCTCTCTCTTTTGCAGTTGTAAAATTTGCTTCCTTCTGCTTCATGGGAATTATTCCCATTGACAAAGATTTGATGTAAAGGTATCATCTACTTTCTTCTTCTCACCTGTTTCAGACTTCTGAAATGTACACCATCGGCACCTGGGCACTTTCCCAATGATCGCTGCATGATTTTGTTTAAATATGATGTCTTGTTGAATATGTATCTCCCACAGAGTATCCTGTACATCTTCCTGAGGTATTCAACAGCCTCATCTTCACCTCTCCCTATCAAAGCTGAATCAAAGTCTATATTTAACATCTTACTAAAAACTTTTAAGACAAGTAAAGATTTTGTGTATTTCACTTTATGTTAATTGTTATAACCTAAATAACCAGCACTTAAAACTGGAGTCAATGGGAATCGGAGGAAAATCCAACAAATGGTAGGATGGTTGTGCTTGTTGGAGGTCGGTCATCTCAGCTCCAGAGCATCTCTGCAGGAGTTCCTAAGGGTAGCGTCCTAGATCCAACCATCTTCAATTGCTTCTTCAATGGCCTTCCTTCCATCATTAGCTCACAAGTAGGGATTTTCGTTGATGACTGTACAATGTTCAACATCATTCATGACTCCTTTGATACCGAAGCAGTTCATGTTGAAACGCAAAGTGGCAAGTAACGCTGGTGCCAGACAAACCATCTCCAATAAGAGACGGTCTGGCCACTATCTCTTGACATTCAATAACCTTACCAGCACAGAAGTCCCCCATTATCAATATCCTGGGGTTTGCTGTTGACCAGAAATTGAACTGGACCAGTTATTTAAATACTGTGGCTATGAAAGCCAGTCAGAGAATAGGCATCTCCAAAAAAAAATTTCACCTCTTGACTCCACTACAAGGCCTAAGTCAGGGGTGTGATGGAATACACCCTTCTTGAAACTCCAACAATATTCAAGACATTTGACACCACTCAGGACAAACAGTCCACTTCATTGACACAACACCCACAAATATTTATTGTCTCCACTAGCGAGCTCAGTAGCAGCAGTGTGTGCCACCTACAAGATGCACTGCAGAAGTTCATTAAGGCTGCTTAGACAGCACCTTCTAGTGGTTGTAAGTTTTGAAGAATAAGCAGATACATGGGAACACTATCACCTAAGAATTCCCCTCCAAGCCATTCACCATCCTGACTTGTAAATATATCGCTGTTCCTTCAGTGACACTGGGTAAAAATCCTGGGCAATGGCAATGGTGCCTACAGACTGCAACAGTTCAAATGGGCAGCTCACAACCACCTTTAGAGGGATGGGCAATAAGTGCTGGCCTAGCCAGCAATGTCTGCATCCCATGAACGAATAAAACAAATCTAACTGAACAGACAAATGAGGCTCCAGTTCAATGAATTAAAGATAGCTATCCAAGAAGAAAAACAGAAAGCCCCTCGTAAAAAGGGAAAAAAAGGACAGGCCCCTCTTAGTAGTGCATTGATGTATCAAACTATGCATGCTTAAGATTGCAATCAGACTTGCCTTCTGACTCTTTAGCAAGAGCTGGCTGAACCAAATGAACTGCTGCATCACACTGAACACACAGACC
Organism: Rhincodon typus; assembly: GCF_021869965.1. NCBI lineage: Eukaryota > Metazoa > Chordata > Chondrichthyes > Orectolobiformes > Rhincodontidae > Rhincodon > Rhincodon typus. The sequence goes on along the minus strand of NC_063333.1, from coordinate 119,168,410 downwards.
ATGAATATGACGATACCATGATAAGTTGTCACAGTCAATTCCTACTCAATGGTGAGTCAGCTGGTTATAAAAAAAAGGCGCAGCAACCAGTGGTATCATTAACAGCTAGGATCTCTTCATCACTATCCAGTCATAATGACTGGAAGGCCTTGGTTTTGGCTTCAGCTAAAGTTGCTTGGCTCTACAGTATCCAAAACCAAATATATCATCCACATTTACTGTCCAGGCTTGCACATGAAGAATGACTGTACAGGGGAAGATAGCAAATGGCCCAACCCCAATTAAGAGAAAAAAAGGATTAAAAACTGAGAACACTACGAGGAATGAGAAGAGGGATTAAAAACTTTGGATTCTGAAGTTGCTGCACCTCCTGACCAACAAAAAATGAGTGTGGTGTTGATGGCAGCAGTATTCACAACTTCTCATCAGGAACAGCGAGATTCTGAAAATTTTACTACTCTTTAGCATCAAAGGTAGGGCTTGAAGAGAGGGGAGAAAAGCCAAAGGGAGTTAATCCTGTAGGATCACTCATGTGATCACCTGTGAAACACCATCTAACTGGGATATGACTGATCATTAACTTGGTCAGTTAAAACTGATTCAGAGATAGTAGGAACTGCCGATGCTGGAGAATCTGAGATGACAAGGTGTAGAGATGAATGAACACAGCAGACCAAGCAGCATCAGAGGAGCAGGAAAGCTGACATTTCGGGTCTGGATTCTTTTCTGAAGAAGGGTCCAAACTCGAAACGTCAGCTTTCCTGCTCCTCTGATGCTGCTTGGCCTGCTGTGTTCATCCAGTTGTACACCTTTGGTCAGTTAAAAGCTAGATTTGGCCCAGTTACTAATTTAGTACCTGTCTATAAATGCGTTTTTTTAATATAATCTTAATTCCTGTCCCTGGTTGAGTTACAAATCGAGGTCAAAATAAGTCTCCTCATCTTCCTTTCCACCAAACAAACTCAAACTGCAGTAAAACATTCAATCCACTCTAGAGGCAAGACATGTTCATAATCTGAACATCCTTACTGTCTGTCAAACCAACTAAAACCCAGCCCTCACAGTCTTGAAAAATATTGTACACAGTGGATATAAAATACTTGAACATTTCTATGCCACTCTGACATTAAACAATGTTCTGAATTTTGCCCCATGCAAAATCTATACAAATATACCAGTGCTCTTCTATCCATATATAGAAGGCATTAGATTAAGCAATTATATTTATACTTTTCCCTGAACCTAATAACAAGAAAGACTTTTGATGGTCACCCCTTTGAGAATGACAGCAATGTACTTTTTATGCAATTGTTCTTTATTTTCATTTGGATTTAATAGTCCATTGGTTAAATTTTGAAAGTCAATAAACAGCATTTTTTTTGAGTAATCCAGCAGTATAGTCTCATACAGCTCAAAAGATAACCATTTGGTTCATCATATCAGTGCTTCAAATTGAGCTACTCAAGTTAGTCATACTTCTTTGATTTTTCATAAAGTCCAGCAAATCTTTCATTCAAGTATTTATCCACTTCCTTTTGAAAGTAACTACTGTATCAGCTTCCACTATCTGCTTTTCAGGGTAGCACATTTCAGCTCATTAAATTGCTGCACTAAACATTTCTCACCTTCCCTTCTACACTGTAACTGTTCAAAACAACAGCTCAACACAACCTTCAAGGGCAGTTAGGGACGGACAATAAATGTTGGCCTGACAGCTAGTTACACCCATATTTCCCCAAATGAGTGAAAACCAAAAGTTAGAAGTGATTACATTTCACAAGTTTTCCATTCGCTATAAAATGCTTTTGGACATCATGAGGTTATGAAAAGCACTATATAAAAGCAAGTCTCTTTCTGGTTTATTTGTTAATTATTTTATGCAATATGATCAAAAATTGAAACAACTCACACACGTTTCCCTTTTTCTCTCTCTAATGACAGGAAATTTCTGAGACTTGGAAAAGGAAGGATCTGTCTGACAGCAGCAGGATAGAGGAACTATTAGAGTTTATAGTAATAGAACAGTCTGGTGAAAGGGGCAGAAGAGTCAAGTTATTGTCTCATTAGACTGTCCTCCCCTTGTTATGGCAACAAAACCAGATGCACGACAGCTATCTACCAACCACCGTGTTATAGAGGAACAGTTAGTGCTCTTCTTTGACATGGTTTGAAATTCATAAGCACCAAGAATCTCTACCTGTGCCTTCTAATTTCAGACAGTGTGGCCACTATGTAAAAGTTACTCATTTTAAAATTGAAATCAGGCCATATTTACAATGACAGGACACTGTTTACCTAAGTCCCACAATCTCCACCATCTTGCCTCTTTATGTTCCCTTCTCTCAAAACCCAGTAGAAGCCTGTCACCAGCAAGTCTCCATTTTATCAGCCAAAAGGCACAGTGCATATCTCTGACTTACCATTGTAAGGGTCACATTTTGGAGGAGGAACTAAATTATAGCAGCACAAAATAAGCTGTCAGGGGATGGAGCAGAAGGCTATTCTTCTTCACAGAGTGGATGATAATTCCACATAAAATTCACAGCAGTAAAAGCAGAACCAAAAGCCATTGATGGCCACACATCATCCGCTAGAACTCCCCCTGACTCAGGTACCAGATTAGTCGAGACCAAAAAGGTTGTTTAAAATTATGCATGCATAAACACTACCACCAAAAAAGTAAGAGCAGCAACAGATGTCATCACTAAATTATTTTATTGACCTTACCAAAATTTTAGTGGAAAGTATTTAAACCCATTGCTACAAGGAACATATGATTCACCCCAGGTACGCATAGAAACACAAGTCCAGAGGAAGAAGTGGCAATATTTGGAGAGTTTGATCTGCTATTTTGATTAGAGTGTAGAAACACCAATCAGCACCGCCAATTAGTTACCCCCCACCCCACACCATCCACAGAATACTTTTGACTTTGAAACCAATAAGAAACATGGTTAGGTTTGACAAGATAAAATCAACATTTTCATTTCCAGACCAATCAAATGATAAAACAATGAGTGGTATTTGAAAAATCACCTTAGTTTTGCCAAAATAGTTCGCGTTCCAAAAGTGGTTATGCGACAAGGTTGTTTCAAATGTTATCAAAAGAACTCCTATTTACAGCAGACATACTTGCATAAAACCAGATGGCTTATATAGAAAGGTATTTCTAAATAGTTATGTTGTTGCTTTCTATAAATCCAATGCCTAAGGTGTGCCGCAAACAAAGGATAAACAAAAATGCCCCACTCCATACCAACCAAATACAGTTCTGTAACAACCTTACGGCACGATTTTAACTAAAATAAATTAAACAAATAAGGCTAAAACGGATCAAAGATTTATTGTCACATTTCATACCTCTGAAGAGAAAATTTCAGCCCTGAAGGAAAAAAGCTGAGATCAGTGGAAGTTGTTTGTCTGCTGAAGTTAATGTGCAGCCTGGCACGAAAGCCGACCTGTGCCTGGGAAAACACATACACACACACAGAGGCGGGCACACGATGCTACTTTTCAGTTGCTGCAGCTTTCTAAGTAGCTCTGCTGATTCGAAAGGCTTTCACAACAACCGCGCACGTCCCAGCGAGAGACGCTTCAGTTTTTGGTAGGTTTTCTTTCACGGTGTGTTGGCATGACTACAGTTTCGTGAATGACTAATTTGAAAACAAAACAGCTTTCTTTTTTAGAGCAAGTTACCTCAACAGACATCCACGTCATAAGCTCTCTCCACCCATGGGAGGCTAGTGATTAAACAGGAAACTGAGCACGGAACTTCCTTCTTTCTCTGTGGGCAATTTAAATATTAATAAAGAAGACTTCAGTTTTGCGAACAACTGCTCGATGCGGGAAGCTAATCCCAGACTCCAGTCATACTTCTGGTTTGGGACTGTCAACATCCTGAATAAAGGTTAATGGTATTAACAAAAAATTTTTGATAATGCATATCAAAAATGTCAATGGAAAGAAAAATAACAAAAATATGGTAACCATCAAAGACCCAATCCGAAAGAGGCCAGCCCCTCACCCAATCAGTATATCGCCCACCAGAATATTCCATCTGAAGTCTAATCAGTCTCCTGTATAGGTTCAGCATAAACTCCCTGGTCTTGTAGTCCATGCCCCTGCTAATGAAACATAAATACTGTATGCTTTATAAACAACTCTCTCTATCTGTCCTGCTACCTTTAACAATTTGTACGCAGATACTAATAACAACCGAAAGAACTGCGGATGCTGTAAATCAGGAACAAAAACAAAGTGGCTGGAAAAGCTCAGCAGGTGACCCTTCCTCAGAACTGATTTCTGGACCCGAAACGTTAATTCTGTTTTCTCCTTCACAGATGCTGCCAGACCTGCTGAGCTTTACCAGCCACTTTGTTTTTGTTGTTGTTGTTGTGTACACAGATACATCCAGGTCGCTGTAGTCCTGCACACCCTTTAGAATAGTACCCTTTATTTTACACTGTCTCTCCATGTTCTCTGTGCCAAAGTGTAGCATTTCACACTTTTCCACATTGAACATCACCTGCTACCTATCCGTGTATGCCACCAACTTGTCAACATATCTTTTTGAAGTTCTGCACTGTCTTCTTCACAGTTTACAACACTTCCATGTTATAGATTGTCTGTAAACTTTGAAGATTATCCCATGGTGTCGGCTATGAATGACTGTGCGAATGCATAGCCAGTCACAGTAGTATCAGGCCTGTTTGCCAGAAACACTTGGTAAACTGGATCAAAAATTGGAGTAGTCCACTACCGTCTTCAGTTTTGTGCTGGCTTCAGCATGTGTGCATCTGATGTCTCCATGGACAGGTTGGCAACCAGCATGGAAATCTGGGTTCAGTAAAATGCTCAGTGGCAGCCAGAAATACATGAGAATCAGCACTCCATCACTTCAGCCAAGTTGCTTAGCATCAACAGCAAGACGTTACTCCAGATGTCCCTTCCTCTGAAGAAGACAGGGTGGTGGCAGCAGGCACCCAGACAAAGGAGGAACCACAAACAGATCTCCCACAAGTCTCCTCTCAGGATACTTCACAAATGCCATAGCCCTCCACCTTCACACTGCCTTGATCCCTAACACTGTGGAAGCTAAAGTTGAGGAGTGTGAGCCTGCATCAGGGCAGGGCACTCCCAGCATGTCGGATTGAATGAATGATTTTACTGTCACATATATTTGGAAAATTAGAGTGAAAAGTGTTCTGTTGCCACAATCTGGCGCCATTTTGGATTACAAAATGATTAAGAAGAAATTACTTAAATAGAGCCTCATCTTCTCATCAATTGACAGAAAAATATAAATGCAGAAAAATAAGAAATAATGTTCAAACTTACAGTTCTTATTGTCAAGCACGGCTCCAGTTTTTCTTAAGGGGCTTCTGTAAGGCATTCAGGTCTCCGGGCCATTTCTGGTCCATCCGATGCCCCAGGAGACCCCGGCTCCACTGCCGCTGCCTTGTTGACATTGCTAGGAGTCCTGATCAGGACCTACCGCAACCACAAACCTCGCTGCATTAGCCATGAGTCCCACTCCAGCCTCCTCCTCCGAATGGGCCCATGAGCAACAAATACCCTTAGGGACATCCTCTCAAATCTTTCTGGGCAACAGGCTCCACTGCAGAGTTGGTTCCGTCCACAAATATGGACCTGAGGACTGCAACTAGATGCAATGGGCGAGTATGGGGGAAAAAACTCAACACATAGGTAGCACAGGTGAAACTGGTGTAAATACACTCTCACATCTTAAAATGTATGCACTTTAAATCATCACATGTCTGATCAATTGTCATGTTAGCTGTATGACCTGGTTATGTGGCTGCCATATCAAAGACAAATAGCTTCTTCATACATCAGGAGCTCACTTAGTCCAAAATTACTGTGAACACTTTGTAATAGGTCCTTGCCTCCACTCGTGTTCTACATAAACTTGTGTGTGACTACACAATCATTTATGATTGCACATTTCTTTTCATTCTAAGTGTCTTAAAAAGGAACCTACAGTCATTTAAGAATGGACATTGTCCAGTGTTCAATTAACATCCAAATTCTGCTTCGTAGAACAAACATGTCCACACTGCCCCAGCAGAGAGAAAAAACATACTCCAACAACTGTGAATGTGTCTGCAGACATTTTTCATGATCAATATCTCTTATTTTCCTTCAGCATCTGGTCTACCACATTGCCATGAGAACCATGCACCCTTATATTTTTAGTTGCCTTCCTTTAAATTAATTATTTGCTTCACAGCATAATACTTCCAATCCCCACATCTGAGTTTCCCACTTTCCCCAACACAGCAAGAACTGCCCCTGATAAACCCTCTTGACGTTTATTGGGCCAAACCCAGGACTACCTGTAGCCCACCCCTTGGACTTACTTTTGAGGACAGCCACAATTGAGCACGGCTCAGCCACCTAACCAATGCCTCTATCATTCCCCAACTGACTTACCTGTAACCCCTCTAGAGTGTTTGGACTTGACCTGCAGGACTGACAGTGGCTCAGTACAGACCAACACGACAGGAATTTTTGGACCCTGATTGCACCAAGTGTCTGACTTACTGTGGCCAATTCCCCTAGATTAAGATGTGATGACACCCTCAACTAAGTCTGCTATGACCTCAACTGACCAAAGAACACCCTTTCCCCTTCCTCTCGACTAAGGACGACTTCGCTTGGACTTTGAGACATGGTCATTTGGTTGAAGTACATGCAGTGTGTTTGCTATGTATGCTGCTGGCACATGCTGTAGGCATGACACAGATGTAGCACAATGCCAGATATCAATATGCCAACGCCACCAACTGGTCAGAGGTGGAAACTGGTGACAGGATGCCTAATTTCCGGTCTGCCCTAAGAAGCAAGACAAGCCAGAGAAAATGTGAGCCTGTAAGTTCTGAATGAAGCAGCAATGTGCCAAAACACAAAGCAGCAATGCTGTGAACATCCAAATAAGAGCAAAATGAGTGAGGACTAAAAGGACAAGGTAAAAGACCTAAGATGCACTCTGTGCAGGTGCATGAGGTAGACGTATGTCCCTGCACATAAAGTGAACCTGGTGGAAGCAATACAATATAATGTGTCAGTGAGCTCCAACATATAGTAGTGAAGTGCTAAAGTGTCTTCGGAATTTATCTGAGGTGGTGATATGGTGAGGCTGGCGTTTTGCTGATTCTGACTTTGTTGAACAAAGGATGGAGGTGATTGCTGCTGCCCATAGAGCATGCCATGATGAGTTCGTAAATGGAGGTGAAAATGGAATCCCAGAGAAGCAAGCTGAAAGCTGCATCTGCCAGGTAGCCGCTCAGGCTTTCAAGCTGGGAAATGACACGATATAGTTTATCACTTGTACCTAAGGGAATCATAAACTGCATATAAATGAGGCCAGATTAGCTATTAATAAGATGCAAATGCATGGAACTAAAGTCCTCACTGCTTACTAATGAGATTCTCATTTAGCCATTGAAACCTTAAGGGCAATATTGGACTTTTGTCGTGATATTGAGAATCAAATTTTATTTCATTCTCAGCACACTCTCCCAAATTTCTCAACATTGCCCATAATGCTCAAGGGCTGATGAAATTCCATGTTATGATTATTAATTTAAATAAAGGAACAAAAGTTTACTCAAATTAACAGAAAAGTAATTCTCTTCCAACTAAGTTACTACAGTAAATTGTCTCCCTTTTAGAACAAGTACTTCAAGCACTAAAAAGACTCTTTGGATCGTTTCTTCTTCCTCCTCCTTAGGAATTCCCTTCAGATCAAGATGACTGAATTCCACTCTGATTCAATGGATTTGGAGTCAGCTGGTAAGTCTCATTGCAATCTGCAAATTCTGCAGGTGAATTGTCAGATTAACCAAACATTCTGGATTTTCCAAGATCATCCTGTAATTTGGTTTCCCATCCTATATTTGGGTTTGCAGGAATGACATTTCTTCCAGATTCCTCCAGGCAGTGATTGAAGAGTTTGCTTGTTACTTCCTCTTGCTGCTGTGCAAGAATACAGTAGACATTTAGCCATAGGAAGCAGGGACAATTGCTGAAAATCTCCTCTCTAAAGTTGTATGGCTTTGACAGAATTGGTTAGGATTAGGGTTAGAGTGTGAAGTGTCCAGCACACAAGTGTCTGAGATGGAAGATGGAGCAAGGGTGCAAGGATGTAGAAGTTTGAGGGGCGGTGTCTGGCTACAGTGGGGAATCAAGGTGGGGGGCCCTTGTCTTGCGCTGTTAGGAGTGGTCAGGCTTAATGGAGTGATCTGGAGAAGGGATTTCTGAGCGATTGAGAGATATAGAATTTGGGGAGAGAATCTTCTGAATGAGCAGGGTAGAGGAGAGTTTGGGGAAAGTATAAGGGTGTGCTGTTTTGCATGTCCCATGGATCAGTGCAAAGCTTTAAGGGAGTAGCACATGGAGCATTTACAGGTCAAAGAGGCAGACTAAATATTAAAGAATTTTACGTGTACTATATTATAATGCACAAAAGTGTTTTATCTGGGCCTCATCATCCCCATTGATGCTCTATGTATTCTTCCCTTGAAGCTCCACCTTGGGTCTCTGGTTCAATCTTGCTCGCCAGCCCTTTATCTCCCTCCCATCACACTTCTAAATTTCTGTCAACAATCCTCTCTCAAGATAACATCAGATATCCACCCCTTCTCCCCTCATCTCACTCCTTCAGTCTCACCAGCACCCTTTCCCTGCTCCTTCAGCAAAGTGTCTGTCTTAATACCCCCAGGTTTGTTCACTCTGATCATCATGTTTTCTGATACCCTGACCTCAGCTCTGCATGTTCTGATGAACCCTCCCAATATATTCAGTCCCTTCCGATGGAAACGTTTGACATTATGGTCATCATGTTTGTCCCTGTTTAAGGATGTTTGAGAACTAAAGCCTCTGCTGTCCTTCTGCAAGTCTCATGCTGTTACTGAGTTCTGGTCTGAGAGGTTGCTTCATGATTTTGATGTCAGGTATACAAATACCTTGAATAGCTCAGCTGGTTTTGAGTGAGTGGCATCTCAATAGTAGACATGATTCAGCAGTTATAAAGGCAGTTGGTGGCTGGTTCAGTGGATCAGCAGGCTCAGAAAACGCCTGGAAAAAAGAACTGGAAAAAGATAGCTTCATACAACAAGCCCGACTCCATGGACCTAGCAACCCTCGGCAACACCAGGTGACAGGATTCCAACAGCCTCTGGTCCGCCCTCAAGGCCACCATCGTCAATGCCTGCAAAAACTCAGTCACTTAACCAGAAAACTCAAGACTGGTTTGACAAGAATGCTCAGGAGATCCAAGAGCTGATAAGCCGGAAGCGCATAGCATTGCTGAGCGTAAAGCAGCATTCGCACTCAGAAGAGAAAAGGCAGACCTATAGGTGTCTGAAGACCAAGGTTCAACAACAACCCACGATGTAAAGAACAGGTGGTGATGGAGACAGCACTGGAGGCCCAATGAATGGCCAACAACTATGACGAGCAGGGTTGCTTCTGTGCTGTCAAGACCTCCTACGGTTCAAACATCCAAGGCCCCAGCCCACTGCTGGCCAAGGATGCAGTGGCTCTTATCAAAGACAAAGAAGTCATCAAATAACTCTGGGGGTAGCACTTCAGAGAACTCCTCAACTAAGGCTCTGTCGTTGACCCAAACATCCTGAACTGCAATCCACTGCATGCAACCTGCCACGAGCTCAGCAACACCCCAGGCCCGCACGAAGTACAGAAGGCATCTACCAGCTCAAGAATAACAAGGTTGCTGGAGCAGACAGTATCCCTGTGGAGGTACTGAAGTGCAAAGGCAAGGGGCTCCTGATGCAGCTACACGTCCTTGTCTGCTTTATCTGGAAAAAGGAGACTATCCTGGGAGAGCTCCAAGATTCCACAGTTGTGAGCATTGTCAAAGAAGGGAACAAGTCCGACTGTGATAACTACAGGGGAATCTCCCTGCTGTTGAACATAGAAAAAGTCATTGCAAGGTCTTCCTCAACCATCTTCTCCCTGTGGCTAAGGAACTTCTCCCAGAATCCACCGTGGCTTCCGACCACAGAGAAGCACAACAGACATCATGCGACAGCTGCGGGAAAAATGACCTTCTTCAACCTTACAGAGGTCTTTGACACCATCAAATGACAAGCATTACAGAGCATCCTTCTCCACTTTGGCTGCACCATGAAGTTTGGCACCATCCAGTGGCTGCTCCATGATGACATGGAAGTCGTGGTAATGACAAATGGCTCCACCATGACTCATTCTCTGTTCGGACCGATCTCAAGCAGGGCTGTGTCACGGCTCCAACACTGTTTTTGATCTACCTTGCTGCAACACTTCACCTCACGGCCGACCAGTTCCCCACTGGAGTGGAGCCAACCTACAGAACTAGCAGGAAATTATTCAACCTCCACCACCTTCAAGCCAAAACTAATGTCACCCCAACCAGTGTCATCGAGCTGCAGAATGTAAATGATGCGTGTGTATGTGCAAACTCAGAGGACAAACTCCAGACCATTGTCAGCACCTTTACGGAGACATATGACTTCATGGGTCTCACCCTAAACATCTGCAAGATGAAGGTTCTGCATCAGCCTGGCCCAGAACCCCCAATCATCAAGGTCCACAGGGAGGGCTTAGAAAATATTGACCACTTCCAATACCTCAGGAGTGTCCTGTCGACAAAAGCAGATATTGATGAAAAGATCTAGCATTACCTCCAATGTGCTAGAGCAGCCTTTGGCCTCCTTAGGAGAAGGGTATTCGAGGATAACAACATCAGATCCGACACACCCAAGATCATGGTTTACAGAGCTGTGGTGGTTCCTGCCCTCCAATATGCCTCTGAGATGTGGATTGTCTACAGCAGATACCTCATGGTGCTGATGCAGTACTACCAAGGCTGCCAGCACAAGATCCTGCAAATCCACTGGGAAAACAGATGCACCCAACATCAGCATCGTCAACCAGGCCAACATCCTCAGCATTGAGGCACTGACCATCCCTGATCGGTTGCGATGGGGCTAGGCACCTTGTCCGCATGACCGACACGAAACTCCGCAAGCAGGCGTTCCACTCCCCAGACTGAAATGGCAGGCGAGCCCCAGGTGGACAGAGGAAGCACTTCAGGGATACCCTCAAGACCTCACTGGCAAAACGCAGCATTCCCACTGACATCTGGGAATCACTGGCCCAAGACTGTCCAAAGTGGAGGAGAAGCATCCAGGAAGGGATCGAGCACCTCAAGTCTTGCTGTCAGGACAAAGTGGAAGCCAGGCGAAAACAGCGTAAGGAATGTGCTGCTACACCTACTCACCTCTTCCCACAACCACGTTATGCCCCAAGTTAGGCAGAGTCTGTGGAAACCACATTGGACTGTGCAGCCACCTATAGTGAGTCATCCTCATCTGCATGGGACTGCCACGATGATGGAACAGCAGCATCAGAAAATAGTTAAAACAGTCAGTAAATTGGAATCTTTGTGGTCTCCGCTTGATTTTCTGAGGAACAGATTGAGAGTACACTCAGGGAGCTCATGGGCAGAACATGAAGCCAGTTGTGTCATTAGGAACATTTTACAGCTGCAATATCTCTTTCTCCTGGCACAAGGGCCAGATGCCCATGTCAGCAACTTGGCAAGATAAGGAAGGTAAATGCATAGCTGGAAGGCTATCATTACTAGAGTAATATTAAGCGGGAATTCAACAGTAAACAGTCTGACGATAGTGTAAACCTAGCACCAGCAGGAGCAACACCCTCAGGTGAGTACTTTGGATATTTTGCATTAAGAGGATCTTGGTGTCACTGCACTAACACCAGTTTGGAGAGGTAAGGGACAACACTGACCTATGAAGTTGTATCATAAATGGAAATGTAGGATCCACATAATGTGAAATGTGGTGGCCCACTGAGGCGTTGGTACAGTATCCACAGCAGTCAGGGTATCAAGCTCGGCCAACTATTGCGGATTCTAATACATGGAATGCCTGAAGCATTGCAGGCAGAAGATAGTGTGCACCAGACACATCAACGGTTAGCTTCCTTGACCTGTCAGAGCAGCAGTACCTCTAAAGGCTGCAGCTGTCAGGTCAGGTAGTCACTAGCTTATTAATACTGATGGAAGCTGATCTAGTGCCAAATGGAGCATTTAACCATCTGTTGCTGATGGAAGTGAAGGTGACTATTGATTTGGACATGATTTTGTTCATTTGTGGTAAGTGGGCATCACTGGCTGACCAGCATTTATTGCCTGTCCCCAACTGCCCTTCAGAACCTGGTGGTCAGTTGCTTTCTTAAACCACTGCAGTTCACATGCTGTGAGTTGACTTACAATCCATTAGAGAATGAATTCCAGGACTTTGACCCAATGACAGTGAAGAAATGGTGACATATTTCCACGTGAGGATAGTGAGTGATAGTGAGTTGGAGGGGAACATGAAGGTGGTGGTGTTCCCATACATCTGCTGTCCTTGTCCTTCTAGATGGAAATGGTCATGGGTTTGGAAAATACTGTCTGAGGATCTTTGGTGAATATCTGCAGCGCATCTTGTAGTTAGTGCACATCGGTGTTACTGAGCACTGGTGATGAAGGGAGTGGATGTTTGTGGATGTGATTCCAATTAATTAGGCTGCTTTGTCCTGAATGGTGCCAAGCTTTTTGTGCATTGTTGGAACTGCACCCATCCAGACAAGTTGGGAGTATTCCATCAAGACAGCAGAGACAGGCACGGGAATTCCTAGAAGCCTGGTACTCCACGAAGAAAGCCATCAATGAGCACATAGAACTTGACCCCATATACACTCCACCTCGAAGAAAAACCGAAGTGAGGCAATCCAGTTCAACAGACTCCAGAATTTAAAAAACCAGGCAGGAAAACACACCGGCGCTTCATCGGAGGCTGCACTGATGTTGTTACCCAGCAGGGTAATGAAACGTCTATGGAACAACAAACCAGCTCGGCGAGCCAACCAACCATAACACCCACAACCCAAGCTACAAATCTACTCCAAAACCTTAGGAATCCTGTCTTATGCCTTGTAGATGATGGACAGGCTTTGGGGAGTCAGGAGGTGAGTTACTCGCCGTAGTATTCCTAGCCTCTGACATGCTTTTGTAGCCATTGTGTTTATGTGGTGAGTCCAGTTGAGTTACTGGTCAATGATACCCCAAGGATGTTGGTGATGGGGGATTCAGATATGGTGATATCATTGAAAGTCAACGAGGAGGTGGCTAGATTTTCTCTTATTGGTGATTGTCATTGCCTGGCATTTGTGTGGCACAAATGTTACTTGCCACTTGTCAGACGAAGCCTGGATATTGTCCAGATCTTGTTACATTTGAACATGGGCTGCTTCAGTATCTGAGAAGCCGCAAATAGTGCTGAAAATTGCACAATCATCAGCATACATCCCCACTTCTGACCTTATGATGCAGGGAAGATCATTGATGAAGCAGCTGAAGATTGCTAGGCCCAGGGCACTATTCTGAAGAACCACTGCAAAGATGTCCTGGAGCTGAGATGACTGACCTCCAACAACCACAACCATCTTCCTATATGCCAGTTATGACTCCAACCATCGTTTGCCCCCGATAGTCCAATGATTCTAGTTTTGCTAGAGCTCCTTGATGTGACACTCAGTCAAATACAGTCTTGATGTCAAGGACTGTCACACTCACCTCAGAATTCAGCTCTTTGGTCCATGTTTGAACCAAGGCTGTAATGAGGTCAGGAGTTGGGTGGCACTGGCGGAACCCAAACTGGGCGTCACTGAGCAGGTTATTGTTGAGCAGGTGCTGCTTGATAGCACTATTGATGACACCTTCCATCACTTTACTGATGATCAAGATTAGACTGATGGGGCATTAAATAGCTGGGTAGGATTTGTCCTGCTTTTTGTGTACAGAAGATACCTGGGCAGATGCCAGTGTTGTAACTGTACTGGAAAATCTTGGCTAGGGGAGGGCAAATTCTGGAGCACATGTCCTCAGTACAATTGCCAGAATGTTGTCAAGGCCAATAGTTTGCCTCCAATTGTTTCTTGATTTCATGTGATGTGAATGGAATTGGCTGAAGACTGGCATCTGTGATGCTGGGGATAGCTGGAGGAGGTGTGATGCATCATTCAAGCTGCATTTCTGGCTGAAGATTTGCTGTGAATGCTTCAGCCTTGTCTTTTGCACTGATGTGCAGGCTCTTCTATCGTTGAGGATGGGGATATTTGTGGAGTCTCCTCCTCCAATGAAATATTTAATTGTCCTCCATTATTCACGACTGGATATGGCAGGACTGCAGACTTTAAGTCTGACCTGTTTCTTGTGTGATTGCTTGGATCTGTCTATCACTTGCTACTATGCTGTTTGGCATGCAAGTAGTCCTGTTTGGTAGCTTCACCAAGTTGACACCATTATTAGGTATGTGTGGTGCTGCTCCTGTACTTTCCATTTAACAAGGCTTGATCCCCTGGCTTGATGGTAATGGTTGAGTGGGTGAAATGCCAGGCCATGAAGGTGCAGATTGTGCTGGAATACAATTCTGCTGCTGTTGATGGCCCACAATGCCTCATGGATGCCCAGTCTTGAGTTGCTAGATCTGTTCAAAGTCTGTACCGTTTAGCATGGTGATCATGTCACACAACATGATGGAGATTATTTTCAATCTGAAGGCTTTAATGGATCTGTCTTCAAATCTAACTTTAAGAATTTTCTGATTGATATTGGGATATCATGCAGCTAACCAAAAATGATGTAAATAAGGGGATGAAATAGTCAGTCTTCTTTGTTGCTTTTGTCTTGGCTACCTTACTGAGCTTCTGCTATACAATGGTAGTTTGCCTATTACAGCTGATCACAACCCAATTGACTGGATTCAGCAAAAGGTGAAGTTGAAAACATTTATCATTTGATAATTTTTTGATACTTCACTTGTCACCACTGATGAGATGTTGCAGAATTTCAATTTTACCCATCTGAGATCCAGGAATAGCTCAGATTAAAAATATTCATGCTTGCTTTCAAATCACTTCATGGCCTTGCTCCTCTCTACCTCAGACATTTCTTTTTGCCCTATAATCCTCAAGATCTCCGTATTCCTTCAGTTCTTGGTTTTTGCACAATCCCAGCTCACTTCCCTTCTCTGTTGGTGTCTATGGGCAAAATCTTCCCAGTCCCTGAACAACTTGGGCTATGGAGAAAAATTTGGGAAAACCAGATAAAATGTTAAGAGAGGCCTTCTGTTTTCAATTGTTTTCAAATTTCAAATTTGCTCTGATAACATAGCCACCTGTCTCTCCTTCTGTAAGACATGCTTTAAAATGTTCTTACACTGTACCATGTCCAATTTTGATTGAGATCACTTCCTTGAAACCACATAGGGCATTTTACTTCATTAAAGGTGCTAATATAAAGATCTCACCCAGTCATGAATCTGCCACTATTGCAACAAATTGGCCTCTTGTTTAAGATTTGAATTATCAACCACAGGTCAGGGGCGCAGCATCAGGAAAAGTCCCAAATTTACAAATCAGACTCCAGAGTAACTGCTCCAGATGTCCGATTTTGGCTCTGTGGGCGCTGTGAGTGGGCAGGTTTAAACCGATCACCCTCGGAAACAGAGATACGGGGCGCAGAAACAGGCTTTCTGAAAGGCCGGCCTTGGTGAACTGGCACTTGTAAGACAACAGGAACATAAAACAGCCCTCCAGTCCTTGGTCCCTCACAACCGCCTGCTTCTTCAGATAGGGAATGAGGAACGTTTATACATGCAGTAAACATCACAACTTGCAAGTATTACAGCCAGCCATACTGTATATATATGGTGCAGGAAAATCAAGCAAGATTCTGCGCACAATGAACACTTTGGAAACACTGCATTTGTCTCTCCAAATGTCTGTCACTATTTATTCAATGGCCATTACATCAAGTTATTTGTCCAACTATAATGTTAGAAGTTTTGCATAAACACACTTACTGTAAGTGAACATTCACTCCTGGTAACAACTTTATGTCACACTATTTCCTTCACACCAATTTTCAATGTGTTTTTGTCACATTTAAATGTATCTATTATACTTAAACCCTATTGAATTGACAAAGTAACTATGGCAGGGGTATCTGCTCATTATATTTCACAAAATGTTATATTCCTTGAAATCCACGAATTATATAAATTATTACAACATTCTAGTATAAAATCACAGCTTCTGGCCTGAAGCCACATCTGCAAGGAGCATGTAAGTTTATTTTTTATTCATGCAGCGGATGTGGGAGTCATTGGCTGGGCCAAGATTTATCGTTTATCCATAATACCCCTTGACAAGGTGGTGAGCCACATTTTTCAACTGGCACAATCCATTTGGTACAGGTATTTCCAAGTCAGGTTGGTGAGTGATTTAGAGGGGAATGTGCAGATGGTGATGTTCCGTGTATCATCTGCCCTTGTCCTTCAAAATCGTATTGGTCTGGGGTTTGGAAGGTGCTAAGGACCCATGTTGAATTTATGTAGATGGTACACTGCTGCTACTGAGTGTCAGTAGTAGAGACAGCAAATGTCTGTGGACTTTGTGCCAATCAAGTAGCTTGTTTTGTGCTGGATGGAGCCAAACCTCTTGACTGTCAATGAAGCTGCACTCAACTGGGCAAGTGGGCAGTTTCCAACATATTCATTGTGCTTTAAAGATGGTTGGCAGACTTTGGGGAGTCAAGAGGTGAGATGCTCACTCCTGGATTCCTAGTCTCTGACCTGTTTTTGTAGCAGTAGTATTTCTAAAGCTAGTTCAATTTCTGATCAATAGTGACCCAAGAATGTTGTCAGTAAGAGATTCAGTGTCTTGTTTCATCTTGGTGTATATGTATGTGTATGGGATTTTTAAAAAAAGAGGTAGAGTTTATGTTAATAGAGAACTGTAAGTTAACAATTCATGTTTCTTTTCAGCCTTTCGATTGAACAATCTGTTTGTAGTAAATAGCCATTTTCTTTTTTAAATAGAGAGACTTGTATGTGTTTTCTTTTAACCTAGGTTCGACAGTCAGGTAAACTGGGGACTTTGGATAGTTCCATTAAATCTTTTTCACATTTGTGATTGATATAGGTATCAGTGGGGCTCAATTTCCAATGCACTAACCCAATGAGTCGTGACTTAGCCCAAGCCTGGATATTGTCCAGGTCTTTTTGCATTTGCAAATGGACTGATTTAGTATCTGAGGTGTTCCTATTGGCTTTGAACATTGTACAGTCATCAGCGAACATTCCCACTTCTGCCCTTATGATGAAGAGAAGTTCACTAATGAAGCAGCTGATAATGGTTGGGCCTAGAACGCAACACTGAAGAACTCCTGTGGCAACCACAATTAATTCAATGAGGAGAGTCTTCCCTCGATTCCCATTGACACCAGCTTTACAAGAACTTCTTGATTCTACACTCTGTAAAATCTGCCTTGCTGTAAAGGCCAATGACTTTCACCTTCCCTTTTGATTTCAGCTCTTTAGTTCTTGTTTGAGCCAAGGCTGTAATGAGGTCAAGAGTTGAGTGGCCTTGACAGGACCCAAACTGAGCATCAGTGAACAGATTATTGCTAAGCAAGTGCTGCAAATAGCACGACTGATGACACCTTCCATCATTTTACTGATGATTGATAGCAGACTGATGGGGTGGTATTTGGTCTGGTTAGGTTTTTTTCCTGCTTTTTGTGTACAGGATATAACTGGTCAGGTTTTCGTATTGTCAGGTAGATGCCAGTGTTGGAGCTATGCTGGAACAGTTTAGCTAGGAGCACACGTATTTAGTACTTTTGCTGAAATACTGTCAGGGTCTGTAGCCTTGGCAGCATCCAAAGCCTTCAGCCGTTTCTGGCATGAATCAAATCAGTTGAAAACTGGCATCTGTGATGCAGATTCCTCTGGAAGAAAATTGCATGGGCACAGTCCTTAAGTTTTTGTCCATCAGTTATCTGAGGGTTAAGATTGCATGCCTGGACCATAGGAGGAGAAAGTTCACATTATTCTAAGCAGGCCCGTTTTCCAGAATGTAGGGACCAGGTCTTTCAAACTCCAGGTAGTTGGAAACTGAAAAGTATGCATTAGGGCTCCCAGAACTTCTGATGCACTGACCAGGTGATAATTACCAGGAGAGTTTAAATTTTAAATTAACAATTACCCAACAACTAGAGCTCTCCACAAAGATCCCAAATTCTAAGTTAGAGTCAGATACTTCAGAGGGTTCCAACTTACTTACCTGATAGTTAGCCAGGAAAAGGTTAGTTGAACTAAAACCTGCTCTGACTCTTGGCTGACTGGAAAACTGATCTCCATATGCCAGTCACACACATGAACCCATTCCCCACACACTGAAACCTGAATCAATTTACCCTCCTCCCAATATCCACCCACAATCCCTCATACTTTAATAAATACTTTTCTTCAGTATTCACAACTAAGAGGGACCTAATTGTAGAGGAGGACAGTGTGAAACAGGCTGGTAGGCTAGAGGAGGTCAATGTTAGTAAGGAAGATGTACTAGGAATTTTGAGGAACTTGAAGATAGATAAGTCCCCCGGGCCTGATGGGATTTATCTAAGGATTCTATGGGAAGCGAGGGAAGAGATCGCAGGGCCTTTGGCAACGATCTTTTCATCCTCACTGTCCACGGGTATAGTGCCAGAAGATTGGAGAGAGGCAAATGACATTCCCTTGTTCAAAAAAGGGAATAGGGATAACCCCGGAAATTACAGGCCAGTTAGTCTTACGTCAGTGGTGGGCAAATTATTGGAAAGGGCTCCGAGAGATAGGATTTATGATCACTTGGAAAGGCACAGTTTGATTCGTGATAGTCAGCATGGATTTGTGAGGGGTAGATCATGCCTCACAAACCTTATTGAATTCTTTGAAGAGGTGACAAAACACGTGGCTGAAGGTAGAGCAGTGGATGTGGTATACATGGATTTACGTAAGGCATTTGATAAGGCTCCCCATGGTAGGCTCATGCAGAAGGTAAGGAGGCATGGGATAGGGGGAAATGTGGCAGATTGGATTCAGAATTGGCTGACCCTTAGAAGACAAAGGATGGTAGTGGACGGATAATATTCAACATGGTGCTCAGTTACGAGTGGTGTACTACAAGGATCTGTTCTGGGTCCTCTTCTATTTGTGATTTTTGTAAGTGATTTGGATGAAGGAGTGGAAGGGTGGATTAGTAAGTTCGCGGATCATACGAAGGTGGGTCAAGTTGTGGATAGTGCAGAGGGCTGTTCTAGGTTACAAAGGGACATTGATAGGATGCAGAGCTGGGCTGAGAAGTGGCAGATGGGGTTTAATCCTGAAAAGTGTGAAGTGATTCATTTTGGAAGGACAAACTTGAAAGCAGAATACAGGGTTAACGGAAAGATTCTTGGCAGTGTGGAAGAGCAGAGGGATCTTGGGGTTCATGTCCACAGTTCCCTGAAAGCTGCCACCCAGGTGGATAGAGTTGTTAAGAAGGCGTATGGTGTGTTAGCTTTCATTAATAGAGGGATTGAGTTCAAGAGTCGTGAAGTTATGCTCCAGCTATACAAAAGCCTGGTTCGGCCACATCTGGACTATTGTGTCCAGTTCTGGTTGCCTCAGTACAGGAAAGATGTGGAAGCGTTGAAAAAGGTGCAGAGGAGATTTACCAGGATGTTGCCTGGAATGGAGTGAAGGTCTTACGAGGAAAGGTTGAGAGAGCTAGGGCTTTTCTCTTTAGAACGATGAAGGATGAGAGGTGACTTGATAGAGGTGTACAAAATGATCAGAGGTATAGATAGAGTGGACAGCCAGAGACTTTTCCCTAGGGTGGAGGTAGCTATTACGAGGGACATAGTTTTAAAGTGAGTGGAGGTAGATATAGGGGAAACGTCAGAGGTAGGTTCTTTACTCAGAGAGTGGTCGGGACGTGGAATGCATTGCCGGAGAGGGTAGTGGAGTCGGCCTCATTAGGGGCATTTAAGCGGCTATTAGATAGGCATATGGATGATAGTATAAGGTAGGGGTGGAGGTTAGATAGACCTTGGGATTAGGGTAAAAGTTCGGCACAACATCATGGGCCGAAGGGCCCGTACTGTGCTGTACTCTTCTATGTTCTATGTTCTATACCTAGTTCCCCCAACTGGACAGCAGGGTACCCAACCCGTTCCACAAATACCCAAATGCTACCACCTGATCCGACCCCTAGTAAGTGACCCATCCTGCACTTTCATGTACTTGCCAGGCACCTGTACCCCTCTCACTGACCTTCCACCGTACACCCCTCACTCACTTGAATGACATCCTATCGCCTCAGACACTTATATGCCACTTTATTTCATCACCCACATGCCATCCTACCTTTTCACTAATTCAATTGTCACCTGTACATCCCACATACCTGCCAGCCTACTCCCTTATTAATCTGCTACCCCACTCCCTCAACCACCTGTCACCATACTCATTTCCCCATATCAATTTTATCTCACCCACTCATCCCCTAAAACCTTATTCCCTTACCTCCCTGGCATCTTACCACTTTACCCATCAGCTACCATGCCTCTGTAACCACCCACCCCATTCCTTTCCAACCAACCAGCCACCATACCGTCTCACCCACTTACCTTATACACTTACTTTCTCTCAGTGGCTGTCAACTAGGCTTTGGAATCTTTAAACACTTCACTTACTGAAATATAGCAACTATCGTGGAAGAAAAGAGGTTATGACTCTGATTCACTCTGATGCTGTCTGCATTGGTTCACTGAACTACATCAGGAGTCAGGCGTGAAAAATCCAGGGAAGATAAAATGACAGCTCTTTGTCTGATCTGAGTTGGAAATAGGGATTCTAATCCAAATCAGAAAATTCGGGCCTTGGAGATGATCAGAAGAAGAAGGTATTCCAAGTGTGATGGTTACTATGGAATGTTAGAAGCAGCAGAAGTTTGACAATCCAAAATAAACCAGACATCCTACATACATTAGTGGGATTAATTAAGAGGAGTCCCTGAGAGACCACTTTCACTAAAATAGCTCTGAGATGGGCTGTGTTCAGTGTTTCGGTGCTCCAAGCATGCATTGCTCAACATTATCATTTAATGTAAATAATAGAAGATGGGTATGGGGTCAAAAGAAATATTTCCATTGGTCCTATTAATGAAGGGTCTGTCATCCCTTTAATAATATGCTGTAATTTAAATTTCTTCCCAAAATCAGTCTGTCTTGAGTTTCTGATACAAATATAAAGAAACTAATGTAGCTGTGCCATAATTCAAACTTCCGCATTTTCCCTCAACCCTATTCCCAGTAAATTACTAGTAACTCAATGCCCCTTCCTGGCTCCATATTAATTGATATGTTAAGAGGCTTACTGTCCTCAAGGTACAGTTCCCCTCCCTTCCCAAACCACAGTTATTACTCCCACTAAAACAGCACATGCCTTATCCATTTATCCTTATTAACTACAACTCATCTGCGAGCTCCCTTTCCTTTCCAATATTTTTGACTATGTTTTTTGCTTCCCAGACATGACAATGTGTCCATAAGTGAGGAATTACAATTTTTTGTTCCCATGGCCTTTTCATTATCATTCTCTTGTCTTCTTCAAGCTGTGGGCAGCCTTTAACACAGTTGACCATGCCATCTTCATCAAAGTCTCTCTTTTTTATTAAGCTCCATTCTACTATTATCTATCCAATCATATCAAAGCCAATTCCATCATGGCTGCACATTCCACTCACTCATCTTTTCCTCTGGAGACCCATCAGAATATATACTTGGCTCCTTTGTCTTCCTCACCTACATGCTGTTCATTTGTAACATCATCAGTATCTGGACATACACTAATAAGACACACATCTACCTCTGCACCATTTCATTAAACCTGAACTAGCTAGCAGTGTGATGGTAACAACATTCTCCTGACTGCCTCTGTCCAACTAACTAAAACCGTCAATTCAGTAATTCTTGAATTGCTCTGAGTGACTTATTGAAAAGCTTGCAACCCATCTAACCTTATACCTAGATAGGCCTGAATGTAACTAATATTTGAAACAGTCAACGGTAGAAACCCCCTATTTCCTGAATGTTACAACATTCACAGAATGCTGGCTTACATAACACAATTGGATATATATGACAAAGATCCTTTCTATCTAATGTTGCCAAGAAGATTTATTTTCTGAGAGACTGCAGAAAAAAAGCATGTATTTCAAGTTTTGTGAGCACACTGGAGTAATTTCTTTAAGAAGCCATTGATTGTTTGCTGTGGACATGGTTTTTTTTTAAACAAGGCTTCTTAGAAATGTCATGAACGATGAAAACAGTTTGTTTTGGTATGGACATGCTGGGGTTGTTTTGAATAGTGACTGGCTTGTTTACGTTTTTTTTAACTAGTTCAGTTGGAGGAAGCCTGCTAAGAACGAGCAGTGTTATGGAAACCCTGCTAAGAATCAGCAAAGTTGGCGGAAAGCAAGTTTAAAACTATCTGAGCTGGAGGAAAGCCTGCTAATAATCAGCTGAATAGGCCAAAAGCTTGCAATAAACCATCTGCTCAACTGATCCAGCCTATTTCTGTAAAGAAAATCCTCTACAGCAATTCAGGGTAAAAATTTATTGGTACTTTTGAAAAAGTGATTGAAAGAACATTCCAAGATTATATTTCCTGAGTGAGCTGAGTCTATAACAATTTTTGTGACAAGCACAAAAACAGAAATTGATGGAAAAGCTCAGCAGGTCTGGTGAAGAGAAATCAGAGTTAACGTTTTGGGTTCGGTGACCCTTCCTCAGAACTAGACCCAAAACGTTAACTCTGATTTCTGTTCACAGATGCTGCCAGACCTGTTGAGCTATTCCAGCAATTTTTGCTTCTGTTTCCGATTTTCAGCATCTGCAGTTCTTTCAGTTTTTATTTAGTATGTGACGAGTAACTTGATTACATGTGCAAGAACATCTGAGCAGCAGATTCCAAAGCTATACTTGATTGTTTTGCATTCAAAATAATCCATTAGACAATGTGTTTTGCTTTGTCAGAAAGCCAAGCTGCACAGGGAAATCTTTTTTCTCTTTTCCTGAAAATTATGTATATCTTGGGATAAGTATTTGTACTTTGATATTACTCACTATGTATATTAATCAATTATTGCGTCTTTATTGAATAAACAAAATAATAATAAACACAATTATAGAACTGCTTTACAGATCTTCGTAGAATAGAATAGAATCCCTACAGTGTGGAAACAGGCCCTTCGGCCCAACAAGTCCACACCGAACCTCAAAGCATCCCACCCAGACCCACCCCACTACAACCCACTTAATCTACACATTCCTGAACACTACAGGCAATTTAGCATGGCCAATCCACCTAGCATGCACATCTTTGGACTGTGGGAGGAAACTGGAGCACCCGGAGGAAACCCACACAGACACAGGGAGAATGTGCAAACTCCACACAGTCGCCCAAGGGTGGAATCAAACCCAGGTCCCTGGTGCTGTGAGGCAGCAGTGCTAACCACTGAACCACCGTGCCGCCCTGAGTGACAGTAGTAGAGCATGACCCTTGGTGGGAGGTGGATATAGTATGAGAGGATGGGATATTGGAAAGAAGATGTTGGCACTTGCACCTGCACAGTAGAGAAGATTATTGAGCTTCTTTCTACACTGCAGTGCATTCCTCCAAATGGTCTATTTGTTTAAAATGTGATGTAGATATAGTATTTACTTGACCATCTTAGTAACTAGAAAAAGTAATCCTATTTTCTATTGCAATCCATGGAGTAGCGGAACTAAATGATGGGGCACTCTTTTAGCTGTGGTTGTAATAATGTTTAAAAAATGGAATCTAACAAATACTTAAATTTTGAAAGTAGGGAACTTAAATTATAAACATGGGCAATGTAGTGCCAGATAAAATCTTGAAGATATCAGATCATCTCCTGTTACTTTAAAGTATGAAGAGATGAGATAAGCCTGTGTTCATAAACCATGAATGTTACGATGGAATTTGTTATGGTTTCATGTTTTCACTTTTCCGTCACACTGCAGTGTAGGGGAGGCATGATATTATGCTAAATTCACTTCAGCAAAGAATTTACGATTTCTTCGGTCCAATAGTGATGACAATATAATCAGGGTTAAAATAAAAGGGAATATCTATGAAAAGAAATTAAACACATTCAATACAACTTAGTTTTGCCATATAATTGCTAACTTATCTACTCCATGTAGAGTATTTTATGCCAGCTCTATGTGTGTAGCAGCAATTGACTCTATCAGATATTTTCTTCTATCAGAGTTGAGGCATAGAAGCAGCTAAACCTATCTTTAAATTCCATGCTTTTAACAGTAGTAGCAAAAGCAAAACTGTCTCCATGTTCCTTACACGCTTAAGGGCATCAAAAAGAGCTCAACTTATCTTCACACTAATTCTCAGGTTTTAAGAGTATGTGAACTAATTTCCATATTCCATGTCAGCTCAAAGGTCACAGCATTTGCTGAAGCTTTCTCCACATTTCATATCTTCCTAGGTGTATTTATTTACACATTTTGGTCTCTTAGGGAATTGAGCGAGATGGAAAGTGAGCACAAAAAGTTGAGTTGAAGCCAAAGATTATATTGAAAGGTGAAACAGGCTCAATGGTCCATTCTGCCATTCACTTGTGTTTACTTACAGTTACAGCTGCAGAATTATAGCAGTGGCTGAATCTGTTTCCACAGTTCCTAACAATCTGAAGTTGGAACAGTAGCTATAACCTCATTCTGTACTGGCTCCTAGACAATGACAATGTCTTGAGTTATAATAAAGCTGAAAATACGTAGATACCATACCACCCTCAGTGGTATAGCACTATCTGCAACTTCCTCAATAATTCTACAATAGCCCCAGAGGTTTCAAAGGAGCAAAACATATCTTCATAGTAGTATCAATCACAGAAAAGATTACATCAGCTGAATCTATGTCCTCATTGAATACCAGCTATATGGATATATCAGTAATTGAATCAATTTTGACATTCATACCAATGCAGAAACAAAATAAGATAACTGCTGGATATCCGAAATGAAAACGGAAAATTGTGGCAATATTCAATAGGTCAGTCAGTATAGCTCATGGGCCAGATTTCCATTTTAGAGGTCAGTAATTCAAGGTTCCTTATATCCTCCATGTCAACTTCTGCCCCCAAGCCATCCCATGCCAACTTCATGCCAACTCATGAACCCCAGCCAAACCCATGCTTCCTATAGTCCCCATGCCAACTTAAATCCAATTCCTGTTGAACTATGCACAATATCACCACCAAGTCATTTTTAGCCTTTGTGCCAACTTACTGCTAACACATATCTCCCCTAAGGCCCATATACTCTCCATGCCAAATCACCCATTAGCTATTACAAGCAGACCTCAGGCGTCATGTTGAGACGAAACAAAATAAAGTCTAAATATCTGTTACAGCCTTTACTATAATACAACACAAACTCATTCATGAAAGCTGGTTCAAAACTTTTAAAATTCCTCAAGTACTTACTCCCTTATAAAAGCAACAGACTTCATAACCCCACTTCAAAGACAGCTAACCCTTTAATAACTTATTTTAGCTGACCATCAAACTGTGAACAAGGACTCCAGCTGAGGTAATTAGTTGTGAAAAGCAAGCAAGCATTAACAATGACATAATGATAGCCCTTGGGCAAATGTCAACAAATAGCTATTGTAACTGCTAGACAGTACTTTCTAAACCCCTCATTGATGCAGGCAGCCTATGTTGTAATTTTAAATTTAACTAACCTCACAGTTTGAATTTTTCTTTACTACATACTGACATAGGTGAAATGTTAGTACTTCAGTCTTCAGTGGTTGGGTTGTAAATAACGTGACAGCTTGACAATTCCACAAACCTTTTCCACCCTTCATAAATACTTAAGTAGAACATAAATAATCCTGACTGTCACACAGTGGGTGGAGACCCTACTCTATTTGAATTTAGCAATGAGTTAAAATGGACTACTGCATTTTGTATTTCAGCCATGTGTGAATCCTACCTCCTTGCCCGTCTGGCAAACCTGAATCTGTTAGAAATGGGAACAGATGTCCGGATCTGGGGTCCCCCTTGTAGGGGTGACCTGTACCTGGCCATGTAAGGTGACTTGTACCTAACCACACTAAGCAGCCCATGCCTGCTTACAAGATGGCAGACAGAAGCTAAGCAAAACTAAGCAGCATGCTCACACAGTAAAATACAATTGTATCTTTGAACAAATCTGCTAGAAGGTCAGTAAAAGAATGCTGTACGTTCGCATCCAAGACAGTTCTGACAAAGGGATGCCTTAGGACAGATAAATAACCAATTCTAGACTTATTAATGAAAGGATGATTGTCCCAGTAAATAAATAACATCAGGTGCTAGATTAAGTCCCTAAGCAGCTGCAAGGACAACAGCTAAAATTATTTTGAAGTAAATAGTTGCTGCTTTGAAGCTACCTGCAATATTAAATAGGTTCTAATTAAAAATACTTTAATCATAGAAGTTGGTTTCAATATATAACCAAACTATAATATAAGCATTAAAATAAAATTTAAACCTAGATGTGACGGTTAATTAGCCTTAGGAGATGCCTTCTTATGCCCTGAACAAGACAGATTGCTCACAACCCATAAATTACAAAATGCTAACAGTAGAAGCAGTTGTGTAACGTTATACTTTATAATTAACTTTATAACAGAAATTAACCTTATAGTAATTAGTTAAAAGTAACTTTTTTTTTAATATTATGTAATTGGGACAGTGTGAAGTATTAAAAGAATGGCTGAATTTGATAAAATAAAGCACACGTAGTACAATGAATAACAGAACTCACACGGTCCTGAGAGATAAGAAGCCTGAGACAGATCTGAAGGAGTGTAGCCAATAAGCTTTTGGAATGTGAATGAATAGGATACATAGAAAGATCCCAAGGCCTAGAGATTATAAACGCCATAAGACAATTGGAATCTGGGGCCATCCATAGGAATTTCCTTCATTGATTAGGTGAGCATGGGATTGGGTGAACGGATTAAGAGGGAAGGGCAGTGACTACACTGTATTTGATCATTATAACAAAGTGTATAAAATGCTGTATTTTCACTGTAAAAATCAGAGTGTGTCATTGATCTCCCTTTTGATTTGGGGAAATTCTTTGGCCCTTTCCCCGCATCAACCGGTTTCTGCTTGAATAAACATCTTCCACTTGCCTGAATCCTGCCAGCCTCCTGAGTTTTTGTCCCCAGTCAAGGGGTATGCTCTTACACTATTCAACATTTTAAAGGTTCACAGAGTTCCCGTAACACTGAAAATCTGGCCCACTCAAGATGTCTTCGATGACCTGATCAAAAGTAATCCCCAGGTCTTTCATGCTTTTTTTAAAAGTATAACTGGACAGGTGGCTAAAGTATTAAAAAGCAATTACTAATCCCAGACTTTCAACACAAGGACTGTAATTTTCTCATCCTGGGTCAGGATGAAATGGCGGCAGGATGGCATACAAAATGACCACCAAGCAGTGAGGCTGGAGATCTCACCTTTATTTCTACCCTTCACTATTTTGCACAGAGGAGGAAAACATACAGGTGGCAAACCAGGCTGTTAAAGCAGCAAACAAGCTCATTGAGGCCACAATAAAAGGACCAATTACAGACTACATTCAATTTTCCAGGAAAGGTCTTATGGAGCAATGGTAACATCCCTACCTGATCAAGTCCCAAACGCCCAGGGCATGTATCACAGCATGTCAGAGCAGGTTGATTAAGATAACTACAAAAGTTCCATGAATCAGACAGGAATTATCTGCCATCATGTGTGAACAGTAATACAGCTATTGGGAAGGAGGCAAGGAAAATCTTTGAAACTTTTAGATTGTTTGAACTGACAGCAAGGTCTTATTATATGCACTGAAAAGATGCAATCGCTCAGTAATGGAGGGTGGAGAGATAGGGGTAAGGTCCCTGCTATTGCATAATAAGGATTACTTCTCAACAGAAGTGATGACTTGCAAATCTCTACATCCAATTCGTGTGTTTTCCACGTTTACATTATGACATAAATCACTGGTAAAGGGCTACCAAAATTTTGAAATGGCACCTTTCCTGCTGGATTCTTCAAATCAAGTACCACAGAGCAATGCTCCACAGTCAAAACTCAAAGTCTTGAATTTGTTCAAGGGTAATCATGGAATCCCTACAGTGCAGAAAGAGGTCATTTGGCCCATTGAGTCTACACCGACCCTCCAAAGACACCCCCGCCCCCGCAAATCCCCATAACCCCGCATTAACCATCGCTAATCCACCCAGCCTGCACATCCCTGGGCCCTATGGAGTAATTTAGCATGGCTAATCCACCTAACCTGCACATCTTTGAACTGTTTTGAGGAAACTGGAGCACCCTGTGGAAATCCACGCAGACATGTGGAGAACATGCAAATTCCACACAGACAGTCACCCAAGGCTGGAATGGAACCCAATTCCATGGTGTTGTGAGATAGCAATGCTAACCACTGTCCCATTGTGTGTAGTTCACATGAATGATTTTTATTTATTTTTAAGGTAACACTTTTTCCCAAAAATATACTTTACTTATCTAAACGTAGTATGTAATTGTGGGTTTTTAGATTTAGGATTTAAATCACTTAATCTAGCCATTTGTAGAAACACAAACATTCCGTTAGGCTAACAAAGGAAAAAGGCCATTTTGTATTAATACAGGAAGCATGATTATGGTGTGCTTAACAAACTCAAAACACTAAATAGCTTAGTTATCAGCTAGCAACAGTATTAGAAGACGCATTTCAATTATACCGCGATTCAAGAGTGATTAATTAATAAGTAATCAGTAGCAAATAAATTGTAATTTTTTATTAATTTTTACTAAAAATTAGTAACTGTTTGACATTTAAAATGGACTTTCTCCATACTGTGAGAGACAGACAGGCTATGGAATGCAAGAGAACAAGATGCCTCCACTTCTTATCAACTAAATATTGTCCTCTTTACAAAAGACAGCCATACATGTCCATTCTAAATGATAAGGCTGTTAGTCTCAAATGCTTCATTTTCTTATGTTTAAGATAATTGAAGCCAGAAAAGATCCAAATAAATAATAAATTATCACATTATGAGCAAATTGGATTCGAACAACTTTTAACTGAGAGGGGCATTAATTCCTAAGGAACTATGAAATAAGGGTTTTGAGCAGTAAGCTTTGTGCATATGTGTAGAGATTCTTAGAATAACTGAGGGTAGTGAGCTGGGCATGCATCAGCACTGGAAGATTTTTAAAGCAGTCTAAAGATGGTGACAGTTAGTCAGGAGCTGTTCCGCCCAGGTTTAATAGTTTTTAAATGTTAGTCCAGGATTTTTTCTGTCAGTGTGAAAACTTGCAGGTATTCTGTCTTGAGGTAGGAAGACATATCCTGTCCAAAAGACAGATTTTGATTTGATTTGATTTATTGTCATGTGTACCTAGGAACAGTGAAAAGCTTTGTTTGCAAGCAGAAAGGCAGGTCATAGTACGCAAGGACATACAGATCGTAGGGTGCTTGGAGTGAAGCATCCGGGTTACACTGCACAGGAGGTACACTAAGCAAGATCAACATTCAGTTTGAAGTCTGTCTTGTATTGCCTGTAAGTATAATTTTTGTGGTTTGTGTTTGTTATTTAAGTAGTTCTTAGCTGTGAGAAAAGTGTATTGTCTTCCTTGGTTATGCTTAATAAAATCTGGTATTATTCATTAACTCAGTGTTCAAGTGTTAGTCTGTCAATATATATGTATTTCTGAGAAGTGGGAAAATTTAACTATTTGGACATTGCTGGGTTGAAGAAGCCTTATCATGTGATTTCTTGGAAGAAGTCAAGAGTTAAGGAGAACACTGGCTATTTGCTATTTATTGTAAAAATAAATTATTTTGGAAAAGTACTCAGCATGAAGCTTTTAAAAGAGAGATGAGATTACTTTTGTGGCTTTAATTGTGAAACAAACATACTGGGTTTTGGAAGCCATCTTGAGGGTTATCTAGCAAGAGTCTCTGGAATTTTAGTTTGGTTTTGCCACAAACTTGGGAGGTGGTCAGTTTTGGACAGATGTGTCAGGAAGCAGTGATATCTCTTTCTCTTTCTCAGTGAGTAAAAGATAACTCTCAAAGAAAACTAGCTGAAGATCTATTTCAATGAATTGTTTTCTGGGAACCTGCAGATGTTTCAGAAGTCAATATCTCTATTCTCCTCATACATTCTAAATGTTGAACTGTTACATCAATTCAAAATCCTCAGTCTAATCAATCTTCCAAGCAAGCTGAGGATCTTCTACTACAGCTGACAACATGACCTTATCAACATGAAACTGAAGAAACTATGGGAAGTCAACTAATTCTACCTTTTGATTTGGACTCTTGAGAGGTATTTTTTATTTTTTTTATTTCCTAATTTTTCGCAACTATAATATCTCTGTAGAGCTGTGTCAACCTGTTCTGTCTGTGAATGATTGTGTGTGTGTGTGTGTGTGTGTGTGTGTGTGCGCGCGCGTGCATGCATTCATGTGTGCGTGTGTTAGGATTAAGCGCAGTATAGTTTAAGACTGTACATACCTTAATATCCCATTTTGCCACTCATTTAAGAATATCTTTGTTTTAATAAACAAGTCATGATTGAGTTTGTTGCAGCAAGCTCATGATAATCCCTTTTGTTTTAGATTACAGTAATAAAAAGAACCAATTTGATCATTTTGGTGATTAATTAAAACAGTTACACTTTTGGTACGGCCCATGGAGTAGTGGGAATTCATTAGTAGCCGACTCCTCTCATCAAAGTAAAACACCAGTCATGCCTGATGGTGTATACCCCTCCATGACTCCTGCACAATATAGCTTCTTGTGTCCAAAGCCTTTTGAGGTCTTTAAACCTTCCTTACAAACTCAAGGGGTCCTATGCTTCATTGGACTTTTACTATACTCGTAGCCCAACAACACTTTCTTACCTGCTTCTATTTTACAGGTAGAAGCCAAACTGTGGCCACAAACTACAGAGATATTGAAACCACAGACCAAGATTATTGAATAAAATAATGGATTAATGTAGCCCGTTTATTGTTTAGTTAGTCTACACTAAGAAATATCACATAGAAACTTAGAGTATAGGAGCAAGAGTAGGGCATTTGGCCCTTCAAGCGTGCTCCATCATTCAACGTGATCCTGGCTGATTATCCAAGTCAGTACTCTGTTCCCAATTCCTCCCCATATCCTTCGGTCATTTTAGTCCTAAGAACTTTGTGTACACTATTCTTGAAAGTCTTCAAAGTTTTGTTCTCAACAATTTCCTGTGGCAGAAAAATCCAAGGTCTCACCACTCTCTGGGTGAAGAAATTTCTCCTCATATCTGTCCTAAAAGGGCACTTTTTTTAGACTGTCGTCCCTGGTTATGAACTCCCTGGTCTTTTAAAACATCCTTCTGGTATCTACCTTGTCTAATCCTGTTAGAATTTTATAGGTTTCGATGGGATACCCACCAACACCACCTCTGTCCCAATTCTTCTCAACTCCAGTGAATATAATCCTAACAAATCCAGTATCTCCTGTATGTTAGTCCTACCATCCCAGGAATCAGTCCAGTTAATACGCAAAGAACTGCGGATACTGGAAATCAGAAACATCAACAGAAATTACTAGAAAAACTCATCAGGAGAAGAAGGGTCACTGGACCTGAAGCATTAACTCTGCTTTCTCTCCAAAGATGTTGTCCACACCTGCTGAGTTTCTTCCGGCAATTTCTGTTTGTGTATCAGTTTAGTAAATCTTTGTTGCACTCCCTCAATAGCCAGGACATCCTTCCTCAGATAAGCAGACTAAAGCTCCACGTAATACTCCAGGTGACTTCTGACCAATGCCCTGTACAGTTTACTCCTGCACTCAAAACCCCTGACAACAAAGGCCAACGTACCATTTGCTTTCTTCACCGCCTGCTGCTCCTGCGTGCTTACTTCCAGCAATTGGTGTACAAGGACATGATATTTTGTTGCACCTCCACATTTTCCAATCTATCCCCATTCAGATAATAAGTTGCCTGCCTGTTTTTTGCTATCAAAGTGGATACCCTCACATTTATCCACATTATAATACATCTGACGTGTATTTGCCCACTTACTTAAACTGTTCAAGTCACACTGAAACGTCTTTGCATCCTTCTCACAGTATACCCTCCACTCAGCTTTGTGTCATCTGAAAACTTGGAATAATGACACTGTTTCCTCATGTAAGTTAGTAATATATATTGTGAAGAGCTGACATCCAAACCCTAGGTCCTCCAGTACCCCACTAGTCACTGCCTGCCATTCAGAAAAGGACCTACTCTTTGTTTCCTGTCTGCCAACAATTCTCAGTCCATTTCAGTACAAAACCTCCAATCACATGTATTTTGATTTTGCATGCTAATTTATTACATGGGGCTTTAATTTGCAGTTTCTTTTCAAGTTCATCCTTGGGATGTGAGCATCACTGGCAAGGTGAGAATATATTAATGTATTATTAACCATAGTTACCTTTAAAATGATGGAGTTGAATCTTCTTCTTGAACTGCAAGTAGTTTCTCACGCAGTGCTGTTACGTACAGAGTTCCAGAATTTTGAGCCAATAACAAAGCAACAATGATGAAGTATTAATCAGGATGGTGCATGATTTGTAAGAAAAAACTTGGAGGTAATGTTGTCTGCAAGCCTGGCCTGCTGCTTTTATCCTTTCAGGTGATGGAGGTTAGTATCTACTAAGGCAGGATTATACAGTAAGAAGTTCCTCAAAAATGTGGTGAGGAACTTTAATGGCCCAGATTTTGCAGGTATTGGCTTTTATTCCTACTTTCCTTTGTCCATCGAGTTTACAGGGAATAGAGAAATATAAATCATGTGCAGCCATACAGGGCCAAAGGGCCAGTTCCTATGCTGTACTGTTCTATGTTCTACACTGGGTATCAATAACCCAAGGCAATTCTAACAAAATAATATGTCCATTGTTCTTTATTAAATCAAAGTACACTACAAAAATTATACAAAAATCTTATCCATACAATGCTTACAAGCAGAAGTGAACTTGTTTGTGCGGACCTCTCTGAAGATCAAACCAAAATAGGTGGTCATCCTGCTACATTTCAACCTCCGTCCACTACTTGAATGACCAGATAGCTAATTGTGCACTGTAGCAAGCTTTCTTTCTTGATGAACCTGGGTCTCCTGGTCCAGAGGTTGGGACACTATAACTCTACAAGCTTTCTTTATACTCTTTTTCTATACAGACTGTCTAGTGTGTTCAGTCTTGACACCAACCAGTCTCCAGCAAATGATTAGTTTGACCATTGCCAATCATCACAAATGTGTCATCTACCACGATATTCAATGCTGGTGTCTCCCTACAAAAAGGCATACCTCTTGCATTTAACGAACTTTGATGCCAACTTTAGCTTGCTCACCTTTACATCATTCAATCATCCAAATGACATTTACACAGCACAATTAAATGACAATCACAAATTGTTAACTGATAAATATTCCACATTATCACATCTGATTCATTGACAGTTTTAAATAGAACTTCAGCTTTCCAGAGTTGCTGTGACAGTTCAGTTCATGACTGGTGAGTTACAATATATAACTTGAACATACACATATTCCTTCAGCAAAACACTTCCTTTCGAAGGATTCTTGCAGCCCACACAGACCAGCTTAATACAAACGATAACCTCCACTCACGTTGTGAAATTATCTACAGAAACCAGGTAACGCTTGTTCCCTTTTTAAGTCACTGGCAGTGGACCAATTAGGTTGATTGTTAAGGATCACCATGGTCTCTACACCCTTTAGGTAACTCCAAATTCGACTTTCCTTTACTGGGTGAGGTTGAGTTATTCTGCAGGCAAATAAAACATCTGTTCGCATGGCCTTCACATTTGACCTCATTCCCAGCCACTATCCCATCTGCCTAATACGTTCCCAGGTTTGCTCATTTTTTGGATGTCTGACACTGGGGCTTCCAGTCAATTGCATACCTCCTGTCAGTAACCCTCTTCATTTTCCCAATTAGGTTTCTGGTACTGCATCAGTACCTTTATTAGGGTTCCTATAAATCACATGCCTTCATTGCTGCCACACATCTCATCGCCCTCTCGGGACAAGGAATGATCACAATCCCCGTTCTTCCATGATTCCTCCCCAGAGACAGTCATTAGTCATATGCACTGCCATGCTGCTAACCTTCTCTTAGTTAGGCCTCTCCATTTTGCTAATATACATGCCTATCGAGTCTCCAGGTGCCCCATCCTGTGACTCAAAGATTTTGATAAAGCTCACATTGCCAAGTCACCTGTGAAACCGTCCAGTTGGTATAGTCATCCAGGAGGGCGCAAACCCAATGGTTTCAAGAATGGATCACCATGAGAGATTTACTATATATTAGAGATGCTCCCCATACATAAGTTACACATGTGGACATAGGGGGCTTTCCCCATTCATTGTATACTATCAGGCACAGGTATTCGGATTGGGTGCGGCCTCTTCGGTGACCCCAGGGTCACAATGAAAGAGGAGGATTCCTCCCCATTCTGGGTCTGAATCTTCCCCATCTGCTTTCTGAGTACAATTACCTCTCAGCATATTTCTTCATCTTTCAGAAGTCAAACATGCCTTCTTTCTTTTCACCATTTAGTGGAAAAGGTTTCCATGGGGCTCTCAATACCCGCTTAAAGTTCTCCTTCTTGCCACAATTGATGCATTCCCCTCATACTCCAGATCACCACTGCCCCCTCTATTCTTCGCATCTTGCTTCCATGTCTTGAGGGCATAGCTTTTTGCTTCATACATTTTAGCTTCTGGTCTGGCCCTGCTTTCTTATCCCAATGTCTCTTTTCAAAATGACAGGTCATTTTGCTTAAGACTGCAGCTTGGATGAAATTTCTCAAACAGTGCCTGAATATTCGGGGGAATTTCCTCATCTAAGTCCTCAACGAGTGAGTTAAGGTGAAGTTTGTATGGTCATTGCTGTGTTCAGCATCCACAGGAATGGCCATTTTATAAGTGCCCACAATCAATCTGCATTCGAGGCATTAAATTTGTCAGGCCCTGACTGAAGATTGTCTAAGGGCTTGACCGGTGTTTTCCCATTGCTATCCGTGGCAACTAGCACATCGTTTTGAAGTGTGGCATATTCCCCTGTTCCCTTTTTAGATGTACTGGGGAGTGTAGAAAACAGGCTATCGGATAAGGTAAATAACACTTTCCATTTGTCACTCCCAAATTATTGAGCGTAGTTGACTGATCCATCTCCTGGAAATGCTCATATGGGTCCTTCCCAAAGTCTAATTTAGGAAGTTTTCAGCCATTCCTCATAGATGGTCAAAGATACATGGTACCATGTATTTGTGTCACCCCATCCTGCCCAATTATACCTAACTTACATCAGCTCTGTGGACTATTAACACACATTTACAATGGTTTTGGGGTGGGTCCATCCAATTAACTGTCATGTATCATGAATATCCCCTTCCTCATCCCCTGACATGAGATCACTACAATTTGCCTTGCACACCCACCCCAATCCTCCACCCACCCTCCTGGCTGGCTCACCATCTGAATCACCATGTCTGTTTTAAACTGAACTTCAGCTATTCCAGAGTTAAGATAACAGTTCAGTGCATTACTACTGAGTTACAACACTTCATATAAACACATACACATTCCTTCAGAAACACATTGAAACCAGTGATCTTTCTAATCATTAGGTCATTTTCAGGGTTCATATGTCATGTTTCCTCAGTTTACTTTAACTTCATATTGGCTAACCAGAAAATTTAGATTAACGTTTACACATTCAACATAATGGCAAGTTTAATGTGTGAGCAATGTATAAATCATCCAGCAACTTCTGCCAAGGAAGAGATATCCTGTGTAATACAAATCTCCAGAAGTCTGTGGATAATTTGTGCTGTTCCATTGTTAGAATTAATAAACAGATTTAAAAAGAAATCGCCTCTTTAGTTTCAATGAATATGTTGAAATCATATAGTAATTAGTAGTTAAACACACCAAAGTTAATGTTGCTAATTAGAACCTAAACACTCTTCTACTGGCATGATTTATGTTCTTACAATGGCCCATAAAAGGGATGATTGAAACTGTGTTCTCTCAATCCTCTATGTTGTTAATTGTCGTTATAGATTTTTAAAATGTAAAATTACTTATTCTTTCTATCTCTTTTGCTTCTTTCATTAGCTTAATCCAAATTTTCTTTCCTTTCTTTTACTTTTTCTGTGACTGATTTGACTTGACTTGAATTCAACTGATTTCTGGCTCAATTTTTCCGTGTTTCTTTCTCAAATCTTAAATCTCATTCATTATGAAAGTACACATTTCATACTATCGGTCACTGAGGTCCCAACTACCCTCATTGCACCATTAGTTTACTTAATTAAGGACAAAGAATGATCAAGGTTAAAGTTGAGGGATGAATTTCAACAAATAAAGTACACTGAAAAATGCCCTTCTGTTAGTAATACTGGGCAAACACTGTAGGGAACAAATTTTAAACACTGCTTTCCTGGGAAAGCTGAAAACTGGTTTGGGTAATAACTAGGTTTCTTCAGAAACCTGAAATGGGAGTGGTCAATACAATGAGACTGAGTAATGGATGAACTCACTGCACAGCTCATGACTCAAAGTGTACTTTACACCCTTTCTGAAGATTAGTGATTCTGCCAGCAAGTGAATCACAAGTTCTAACAATTGTTATGACAAATGTCCAGTCAGCATTCTTCTGCATCTTCCTACATAAGAAAAATCAAATGTGTCACACCCATTGTGATGCCTCTGCCTTGCACAACATCTCATGGCTCTATAAATAATAATCCACTTCACTTTGTTACCACATTGGCCACTGCGTCAATCCAAAATTGGACCTGCAGGATAGCGGCCCACTACTCGGACTGCAATGATAACGAATCCTTGAACATGGCCAGCCAAAAGTGGTGGATTGACCATGTCCAAGCAACTAAGATTGAACGCTGTCCTTGATTTACTGTGGCAGGACCTTCGTCTGCTGGTATCAGTCCCCCTTGACTTGATGGATGACTATTCCTTTTAGATGAGGTGATGGGCTAGTGGTATTATTGCTGGACTATTAATCCAGAAACTCAGCCAATGTTCAGGGGGCCCCAGTTCAAATCCCACCAAGGCAGATGGTAAAATCTGAATTCAATTCTTTAAAAATTCTGGAATTAGGAATCTACTGGTATCCTTGAAACCATTGTTGATTGTTGGAAAAAACCCATCTGACTCAGCTTGTCTAGCCTACATGTGTCTCCAGACCCACAGCAATGTAGTTGACTCTCAACTGGCCTCTGAAATTTCATAGCAAGCCATTCAGTTGTATAAATTGCTACAAAGTCTCAACAAAGAAATGAAACCAGACCTGATATCAACCTAAATACTGGAAAAGACAATGGCAGAAACAGCCCTGTTGACCCTGCTCGAGCCAAAATTGGGAAAGCTGCCTCACAAACTAGTCAAACAACAGCCTGACATAGTCATACTCACTGAATCATACCTGAAAATGTCCCAGAAACTACCATCACTACCCTGGATATGTACTGTCCCACCAGCAGGACAGGCCCAACAGAGGTGCAGTACAGTGCTTTACAGTTAGGAAGGAGTTGCCCTGGGAATTCTCAACATTGACTCTGGACCCCATTAAGTCTCATGGCTTCAGGTCAAACATGGGTAAGTTAACCTCCTGCTGATTACCACATACTGTCCTTCCTCAGCTGATGAATCAGTACTCATCCATGTTGAACAACACGTGGAGGAAGCACTGAGGGTGGCAAAGGCGTAAGATATACTATGGGTGGGAATTTCAGTGCTGGCAGCATTAGCAGCAGCAGCACTACTGACTGAGTTGGTCAGGTCCTAAAGGACATTGCTGCTAGGCTGGGTCTGCGGCATGTGGTGAGGGATGCAACAAGAGGGAAAAACATACTTGACCTCATGCTTACCAATCTACCGTCTACAGATGCATCTGTCTAAAACAATATTGGTAAGAGTGACCACTACACGGTCCTTGTCAAGATGAAGAGCCACCTTCACATTGAGCATACTAGTGCTGTGTGGCACTATCACTGTGCTAAATGGGACAGACTTCTAACAGATCTCGCATTTCGAAACAGGCCATCCATGAGGCACTGTAGACCATCAATGGCAGCAGAACTGTACTCTAATACAATATTCAACCTCATGGCCTGGCATTTCCCCACTCAACCACTACCTTCAGGGTCTAGGCCCGAAACATCAGCCTTCCTGCTCCTATGATGCTGCTTGGCCTGCTGTGTTCATCCAGCTCTACACCTTGTTATCTCAGATTTTCCAGCATCTGCAGTTCCTACTATCTATAGTGTATGTCGACTATTTAAAGGGCAATAAAGCATTTGACCAGATGTCAGACTTTTAATGTGAAAAATACACTACATGTGACAACTTCAGAGCAAAATCCTGAATAATTTAATGCTACTGTAACAAAGACAGAAATTGCTGGAGAAACTCAGCAGGTCTGACAGCAGCTGTGGGGGGAAACAGAGTTATCGTTTTGAGTTCTGA
Source organism: Rhincodon typus (assembly GCF_021869965.1). Classification (NCBI taxonomy): domain Eukaryota; kingdom Metazoa; phylum Chordata; class Chondrichthyes; order Orectolobiformes; family Rhincodontidae; genus Rhincodon; species Rhincodon typus. The sequence continues at coordinate 119,129,803 of NC_063333.1, read as the reverse complement.
AGAAGGAACAGGAATACAGGGGTAAAGATGTCCTGCTACAATTTTATAGGACCTTGGTGAGACCGTACCTGCAGATTTGAAAATAGTTTTGGTCTTCTTACCTTAGGAATGATATATTTTCCATAGAGGAAGAACAACAAAGATTCACTGGACTGATTCCTGGAATAACAGGATTGTCCTGTAAATTAAGACTGAGGAGATTGGGCCTGTTTATTTGAGAGTTAGAAGAATAAGAATTGATCTAATTGATATGAGATTTGAACACACAGACCGCTCAAAGATTATCAAGCCGGGATTCTTTATTCCACTGGCACCAAGCCATTGCAAATATGGGGGGAAATCAAAGATATATGACAATGACACCATATGCATGTGGAATTAAGCCTGTACTTTACGTCTGGTTGAGGAAATCCTTTGTCTGTCTGATACTTTTCACCACAAGACCTCTTTCTCTGAAAGACACACTTTCTTCCAAAGGGGTTCTATTTGACTGCCCCAACTGCCTTGCTCAGCACCCTGCCTCCTCATCGCCACTTGCTGCTGGAAGTCCCACACAACTACGTTAGTTACTTTTCTCAGTGCCCCCACTCATCATTACTGCTGGAGGTTCCGCTATATACTTCCTTGGTTGAGACTTGTCATTTTGGCAACTACACAGATAACACAATGACTATTTGCTAAGCAATTATGTAATTCATTGGTTCAATTGTGTCATGATGGCTAGATTGTGCAGTTCACATTAGTTACATCATTCTCTTCTTATATCATCAATTTAGGCAAATGGTGAGGATTGGGGTGCTCAAAAGGACCTTCTCAGGCTCTGGTCTACATTGGTATTTTCCAACGCATCCAGATTCTGTGGCAGCTCACCTACATTGGGGTCTATGTAGATGAGGGGTCATCCATCATACAACAGGCAGCAGTTGTTGCTTCAATTCCTGCCTCTTGGCAGATCATCCTTTCATCATTTTCCAGGGTAGAAGTAGGCCTTCAACACACTGAATGCATCCGCTGAATTCACAACACAGGTGACTCCAAGATTCCTCATCACTGTTCAACTCTACTTCACTTAGCCATCACACACTGACACTTTAGGCTCTGAAATACTGTTGAGTGAGCTACTTTCCTCTACATCATCCACCAGACCTCTGGCCTCAAGCAACTCCCATTTGTAAACCATTTACTGAGACTGGCCTCCAGTTATTGATTCCACGACATAGGTATCACCAGTGTCGATCTGCTCAATGATTCTATGGGGTTCAGGATCCCAGACATCCTGCAACTATTCTGACCTCAGATATCATGATTTCAGAGCAATACCTGTGTCAGTTGGAAGGTCAGTCATGTCAGTCTTGCAATCATTCAATGTTTTTCCAAGAAAACCATAGAGCCCTTCTTTCCCAGACCCTTGGACATCATTACAAATCCTGACTTAGCCTCATGTGATGTTCTAATGTCTGCTCATAAATCTGGCCATCTCCATCAGTGTAAGTGTGATGAGCCCAAAGGAAGGACTTGATCTCATTAAGTTAAGAGGTAGAATGGAAAAAGGCCTGTAAATGAGTGTTGGTGCTATTATTAGCATAAGCCAGCTCCAGAAGACACTCATGCCACTTTTGTTTACTCTCAGGAGGCAAGGTGCACAGACAGTCATACAGAGTACTTCCTGTAATGTCAATTTTGAATTGTCATGTAATGTGCTTTTATAATTTTTATGAATAGTCCATTTTAGAATAAAGCTAATATGCTTTAAGCCAATATATTCCAGCATAACTCCTCATGAGATATTGATATTTTCCTAATCAATCTGTTCAGAGGTGTTATGACACTAAGGACACTATCACTGTACCACAAGTACCCTATTGGTCATGTGGAATACAGTTGAATCATCTGCACTATCAATTACCCTCTAGATGATAAAGGGTGGTGTGGCTTCTGGCATATCCATTAACCTTGCAAAATCCCATGGGACCTTGCTCTCCAAGTTGCGATAGAGTTATAGAGTCATTAGCAAAGAAACACACTCTTTGGTCCAACCAGTCCATGCTGACTGTAATCCCAAAGTAAACTAGTCCCACCTGCCTGCACTTGGCCCATATCCTTCCAAACAGTTCTTATTTATGTACTCGTCTAAAAGAGTTTTAAATGTTGTAACTGTACCTGTACTCACCACTTCCTGTGGAAGTTCATTCCACATGCCAACCATTCTCTGTGTAAGAAAGCTGCCCCTTGAGTCTTTTTAAAATCTTTTTCCTCTCACCTTAAAAATATGCCCCCTAGTCTTGAAATCCTCAATCCTATGGAAAAGACACCAGCCATTCACCTTATCCATAGGCTTCATAATTTTATGAACCTCTATAAGGGCATCCTTCAACCTCCTATGCTCCAGTGAACAAAGTCCCAGCCCATCCAACCTCTCCTTTTAATTTAAACCCTCCATTCTCTGCAACATCCTGGTAAATGTTTTCTGAACCCTCTCTAGCTGGATAATATCCTTCCTATAACAGGGCAACCATAACTGGACACAACCCTCCAGAAGAGGCCCTCACTAACATCCTGTATAACTTCAACATGACATCCCAATTCCTATAATCAAAGGTCTGAACAATGACGGCAAGCATGCTAAATGCCTTCTTAATCACCCTGTCTACATGTGATGCAAACTTCAAAGAATTGTGCACATGAACATCTAGGTCTCTCTGTTCTACAGCAATATCCAAGGCCCTATTTTTAATTGAATAAAGCCTGCCTTTGTTTGTTTTACCAAAATGCAATATGTCACATTTATCCAAATCAAACACCATCTGCCACTCCTCACCCCATTGACCCAATTGAACCTGATCTTTGTAATGGAAGATGCCTTTTGGTTAGTGGTGGGATTGGCCTGAGTGAACTTGGAGAAGACACCCATGAATACGAGAATGTGCTCAGTCCCATTAGTCCTGGGGTCAAGCACCAAAAGATCCATTGCAAGGATTTCCACTGGTCTCTTGTAAACTAGGGGTCCCATTCTGGAATGAGGTCACGTCCCTCCTTTGGCTGAAGTAAACTTCTCAATTTTGACAGTAGTCATCAGTATCATCAGCAAGTAGCACCACTCTCTAGGCAGGGCAATTTTCTTTCCTGTTGCTTGGTGTCCTGCTTGATCATGAACTGTTACCATACTTGACCTCGGGCTGTTAGGAAGGATGAGTGGCTTCATCTCTTTGTCACAAACAGCTGATAGAGGACTCCATCCTGCTTCCTGATCCTTTTCCAGCACCTCAACAGTTTTCATGTCTGTTTGGGCATCCATATCTGCTGCCATTGAGTTGGTAGAGTTATATACGGAAATACTGGAGGAAGCTGAAGTTGAGTATAAACATTGGCAGGAACTTGGTGAATGAAATTACCTTTTTCTCTACTGCATATTCAATAAAATCAGATAGAGAATAATAGACATCTAGCTTGTACAAAGATAGTGAAAACTACAGACAATCCGTCTACTCTTCTCCGACAAAACCTGTGTGTCAAAAGGCATTCACTTCACACCTAAGCAAAAGCCACGTAATCCTCTGCAGGAAGTGAAAAACAAGGTAAATTTCTACTCGAATTAATGGGAAAAATATCTGGTAAATTCCTCTTCAGTCTCCTTAGGACATGGACTCTGACCCTGTTTTGTGTGATACAGTGCCTATTTCTTGTACAAAGTGTTTTCTGCAATAGGCAGAAGCTAGTACAGCCTTCACTTGAAGGAATTCACCAAATTGATGTCCAATGCAGGAGGTGGCAGCCTATCCAACAGAATACCATTCTCTGAGGAAAGAACTATCCTCTGATATATAACCTAATTATGGCATTCTATTACTTATTTAGTTGAAACAATCTACTCCAAGGTCCCATGTTTTTTAAAAAATTATTTTATAAATCATGATCAAATCAGCTCAAGTTTATGCTTCTCCAAAATGTAGAGACCCAGCGCTCCTGCCTTTTTTTAAAGTTACAAGGATAATTGAAATGGGAAATAACATAGTGGCCTTCCTTTCAAAAGCAAATCTCATAAGACCATTAGACATAGGAGCAAAGAAAGGCCATTCTGCCCCTCAAGTCTGCTTCATCATTCAATGAGATCATGGCTGGTTTGATAATCCTCAACCCTACTTTCCTGCCTTTTCCCTATTAATGATTCCCCTACTGATTGAACAAAGAACCAAGAAAATTACAGCACAGGAACAGGCCCTTCGGCCCTCCAAGCCTGCGCCGATCCAGATCCTCTATCTAAACCTGTCGCCTATTTTCCAAGGATCTGTATCCCTCTGCTCCCTGCCCATTCATGTATCTGTCTAGATATATATTAAATGACGCTATCGTGCCCGCCTCCACCACTTCCACTGGTAACGTGTTCCAGGCACCCACCACCCTCTGCATAAAGAACGTTCCGTGCATATCTCCCTTAAACTTTTCTCCTCTCACCTTGAAATCGTGACCCCTAGTAATTGAGTCCCCCACTCTGGGAAAAAGCTTCTTGCTATCCACCCTGTCTATACCTCTCATGATTTTGTAGACCTCAATCAGGTCCCCCCTCAATCTCTGTCTTTCTAATGTAAATAATCCTAATCTACTCAACCTCTCTGCATAGCTAGCACCCTTCATACCAGGCAACATCCTGGTGAACCTCCTCTGCACCCTCTCCAAAGCATCCACATCCTTTTGGTAATGTGGCGACCAGAACTGTACGCAGTATTTAAAATGTGGTCGAACCAAAGTCCTATACAACTGTAACATTGAAATCTGTCTATTTCAGCCTTGATTATACTTAATGAATGAGCTTCAATAGCCTTCTGTCGTAAAGAATTCTACACATTCACAGTTCTCTGAGAGAAGAAATTTCTCCTCATCTCTTAAATGTGTCACCCCTTATTTTTAGATTATGCCTTCAGACCCAGTCTCTCCCATTAGGGGCAACAACCTTTCTGCACCTATCCTGTCAAGTTCCCTGAGAATCTTCTACGTTTCAATAAGGTTGCCTCTCATTATTCTAAATTCCAATGAGTAGAGACTGGACCTACTCAACCTCTCTTCATAAGACAGTTTCTCTCTACTTGGTACCAGGCTAGTGAACCATCTCTGGACTGCCTCCAATAGCAGTATACCTTTCCTTAGATAAGAGACCCAAAACTGTTCACAGTACAGACACTGCCTGGGTTGCAAATGGGTTCCAATCTTCAGTCAGTTCGCAGGTTGATTTGTATACAAATCAGAACAAAAATGCAGGACATTATAAAGTAGTTGTTTGTAAGTACAGGAAATGTTCTCATGTGTATCTTTAATATCTTTGTATAGGATCGCGTTCGAACATTGGAGTATTTGTAAGTCGGACATTCATTAATCAAGGATCCCTGTATTCCAGCTGTAGTCTGACGAGCTAAAGCCTTGTATAGATTTAGAGAAACCTCCCTACTTTAATACTCCGAAAGACAAACATTCCATTTGCGTTCACTATTATCCTTTAAACTTGGATGCTAACTTTTTGTAATTCATGGATGACGACTCCCAAGCCCCTCTGTTCTGTAGCTTTCTGTAGTCTTTTCCTTTTAAATAATATTCAGCTTTTCTACTTGGCCTGACCCAAAGTGCGTAACCTCACATTTTACCACATAATATTCCATCAGTCAAGATTTTGCCCACTCATTTTACCTGTATATATCCGCCTGCAGACTCTTTATGTCATCTCACCACTTGCCTTCCTACTTGTTTTGGTGTCTTTTCCAAACTTGGCTGCAGCACATTCACTTTCTTCGTCCAAGTAATTACTATATATTGTAAATACATGTGGCCCTAGCACTGATCCCTATGGACTCCACTGGTTGTAGGTTGCTATCCTGGAAATGTCCCCTTATTCCAACTTATCTGTCTTCTGTCAGTTAGCCAGTCCTGTATCCATATTAATACACTACCTCCAACACATTTATTATTAAGTAGCTTAAGTTGTAGTACCTCATTAAATGTCTTCTGAAAGTCTAAATCTATTACATCCACTGTTTCCCCTTTATTTATCCTGCATCTTACTTCCTCAAAGAATTCTTGTAAATTTGTCAGGCAAGACTTCTCCTTTGTGAAGCCATGCTGACTTTACTTGATCATATTAAATATTTCTAAATGATCTCATATTATATCCTTTCTAATAAACTCTAACGTTTTCCTAATAACAAGATGCAATATTCTAAATAAGGGCAAAAAAAGGTCCATTATAAAGATCAGCTACAGTAGAAATCTTCACCTTACATTCAATTGCCCTACTAATACAAGTCAGCAGATTATTTTCTCTAGCTATTGCTTTATTATATTAATCATGAACCTTTGAGATTGTATGCATGTCCAATATTCACCTTGTCCCTGTGTATAACATTACACTTTTATACATTGAATATCATTTGCTAATTACAAAACCATTCTCATAACACATCTAGATTTGCGTGCAGTATTCAAGTATCACATTCCTTTCATCTGTCATTTCCAATCTTATAGATCACTCCCCCAGCACGCATACCTAGAGCATTGACAAAGAACGGAAAACAGCAATGGTCCTAACAGTGATCTTTGTGGGATATCATTGGTGATTGGTCTCTGAATAATTCCAGATCAACTGACAAACACTTTTGCCTAAAGTCTTTCAGTCAGTTCTCAAAATTGCTCTGCCTTTAATACCTGAATCTTCAACCTGGGAAGACAAACCTCTTTTGCATTATCTTGGCAGAGGATTTTTGTAAGCCTAAGTAAACACAGTCTAGCAGGTTCCTCTAAACTCCATTTTTATGACTTGTTCTGTGTGTTGGGTCAGTGTCAAAATTATAATCGAGTGGCAAAGTAACTGATCAAGATTTACTCTTAAAACCCTTTGAAATTCAATATAACCTGATAGAAATCAATCTACAAAACAACGGAAAACAAGCTTTGAAGCACACAATAATGTAATTTCTTCTAGCACCTGTGTGTGCTAGGTCACTGTTTACACAGATGGATACATCTATTAATCAACTATAATGACTTGACTGACAAGGCCAATCTATTTTTTGAACTGAAGAAATTATTTTCAGAGTTGAATTTTTATTAAAGTAATAGTTTAAACTAAAAATGCACATATAAACTATACAGCGACAACTTTCATTTACAATATGTGCCTTTAACATAGCAAAGCATTAAAAATTAATAATAAAAGTCTTCACTTGATAACCTGTCATCAATGTTTGAAGAAGAATTATAAAATGATCTAAAGTTGTAATGTACACTAATCAGGCTAGCATGATGCAACTCAGACTTTTAATGGGAAAATCATGTGGAACTGGTAAATAAAAAAAATCTAAAGAGCAGACAAAATAAAGATTGTAGTAGGCACAGACATGAAACCAATAATGTTCAATATTGTAAATTTCAAACATCAATGAAAACTCTGCCATCATATAAAAAATCAAATGCACAGCTTGTTGATTCATTTTAGGGTTTGAGTAAAGGTTTGTAGCTTGGGGGCTGGTTGTAGATGTTGGTGTGTTTGATGAGCTGGGTGGTTTGATAGCTGATGTTTTGTCCCCTTACTAGATGACATCCTCAGTGCTGTGGAGCCTCCTGTGAAGCGCTGTTGTCTTGTGCCAGTTCAAATTTATCTGGTTCGGTTTCTGCTGCTTCCGGTAGGTGCCAGTTCTGGTTGTGCGTTGTAATGGTCAGTACATTGGGTCTAATTCAATGTGTTTGTGGATGGGGTCCGTAGATGAATGCCAAGCCTCCAAGAATTCCCGGGCTGTCCTCTGTTTAGCTTGTCCAATGATAGCAGTGTTGTCCCAGTTCAAAATGTGGTTTTTCCAGTCTGTGTGTATTGCAACCAAGGACATCTGGTCATGCCATTTAGTTGCTAGTTGGTGTTCGTGGATGTGGGTTGCTAGCTGTCTGCCTGTTTCTCCCACGTAGTGTTTTGTGCAGTCTCCGCGTGGTACCTTGTAAACTACATTCGTCTTGTCCATAGTATCTATTGGGTCTTGAACCCTGGTTAGTTGCTGTCTTAGTGTGGCTGCTAGTTTGCATGCTGTCATGATTTCTAGCAGTCTGGGTAGTCTGGCTGTCAGTTCTGAGATTTTTTTTATATATGGTATGGTGGCTATTGTTTCGGGTTTTGGTGAGTCCTGGTTGTTTTGTCTGTCAGCTAGGCCTCTGTGGATGAAGATGCGGGGGTATCCATTCCTGGTAAAGACCTTGTAGAGGTGTTCTTCTTCTTTCTGCAGATCAGGTGTGCTGCAGTGTGTAGTGGCCCTTTTGAACAGGGTCCTAACGCAGCTCCTCTTGAGTGAGTTGGGGTGGTTGCTGTGATAGTTTAAGACCTGGTCGGTATGTGTGGATTTCCTGTATACTTTTGTAGTGAAGTCTTCATTCTCTTTTCTTTCCACCACCATGTCCAGGAATGGGAATTTGTTGATGTTTTCCTCCTCTCTTGTAAATTTGATTCCTGGGAGTATGGTGTTGATGAGTTGGTGGCTGTTCTCAATTTCTGTTCTTTTTATAATTACAGAAGTGTCATCCACGTATCTGATCCAGAGCTTGGGTTGGATCTTTGGGAGGGCTGTTTGTTCCAGTCTTTGCATGACTGCCTCAGCTATCAGTCCAGAGATGGGTGAGCCCATGGGCATCCCGTTGATCTGCTCATATATCCTGCTGTTGAATGTAAAGTGGGTTGTTAAGCATAGGTCCTGTAGTTTAAGTATGCAGTGTTTGTTGATCTGTTCCTCGTTCTGTCGCCTGTTGCGTGTCTGGTTTCCTTGGCTAGATTTCTGTTGATTGATGTAAACAATGCTGTGACATCGAATGAGACTATCACTTCTTCTTTGTCTATTTTTGTGTTCTTCACGTTGTCCAGAAATTCTTCTGTTGATTGTATGGAGTGTCTTGAACTACTGATTAGATGTTTAAGCTTTTGTTGTAGTTCCTTTGCTAATTTGTGTGATGGGGTTCCTGGTAGAGCCACAATTGGTCTGAGGAGTATGTCAGACTTGTGTACCCTAGGCAGCCCGTAGAATCTTGCTGCTTGTTGATTATTTTTCAGACAAGGCAATGTCTGCAAGTAAAAGATGTTGAGTTTAGATTCTGTTTCTGATATATCTATTTATCCCAAAGCAAATAAACGTTTCATCTCAGAGATAAAATTCCACAGGCATGATTGGGTGTACCTTGTGATCCTGCGATAGGGTTAGATATTTCTCAATGTAGACTAGTGACTACATCTGCAGATCTTGGAACACCTACATGTCTGTTGTTAAGAACAATTTAACCTGGGTTGACCTGGCACAGCATTGATATCTACAGTAAATGAGCAAAATAGGTACAGTACTGCCACCTGTTGACAAGAACTTTCGCCCATGGCTGCTGTGGCTTATTGCCGACTAGTGCTGAATATCAAAAAACACAGATAGCTCAAACAGGTAACATGTGTCATTCAGTTTCTAACAGTTTCATTGATCCTGATCAATATTTATCTCTCACCAACAACAAGAATGGTTGATCTGGTAATTTGTCTCACTGCTATTTATGAAACTTTGATGTGTGCAAATTGGCTGCCACATTTCCTATATTACAACATTAACTATACTTCGAAAATTAATTAATTGTCTGCAACTTCTTTGGGGCATCCCTATAAATGAAAGGCATGATATAAATGAAAATTTCTTGCTTCCTCTCCTCTTTCTCTTGCATTGTTCTTTACCCCCTTTCTTCCTTCATACCATGACATCACTGCCCAATGTCAATGTGGTGCTGCATCTATGTACCAGTTAGTTGCAGAGGTTTTCTGTGGGTTGCAGAAATGGAATGTTGCACCAAAATACTGATAGATTTGTGGAGAGACTTCCCACATCTTCTGTTCTCATCAGATGCAGGAGGCCAACATCAGGAGTCACATTGCAGTGCTTGATATTATATAATCAACCAGATAAGAGATGTTATTACACACCTCAGGAGCAAGAGGGACTTGAACCCAGGCCTTTTGGGCCAAGAGAAAAGACACTACCACTGCATCATAAGAGCCCTCAAATGTTGCAGAGCTTTGCTGCATAAATTCTATGAAGGATGTAAGTGAGATGAGGATTTCTATTGTATCTTCCATATGAACTAACTGAGATATGGATTTACATGAGATGCAATATGAGAGAACTTTAAGGTGAAGTGACAGAAAGAGAAAGTATTATGTACCTTTACAATTTCAGGATATCCCAGAATGTTCTACAGCTGAAGTACTTTTTAATTGTAATTACTTATGTTATTGTAGAAAGTGCACAGGCAATTATTTCACAGCATAACCTCACAAACAAAAAGGTTGCAATGACCAGATAATCTGCTTTACAGTAGTGTTGCTTGAGAGATAAACATTGACCATAACACCAGGAGAATTCCCCCATTCTTCTTCAAAAGCGTCATGGGGTCTTTTGCATTTGCCTCAGATGGCACCTTTTGCAGCATTTCCTCAGTCGTGAACAGGCACATCAGCCAGCCTAGATTTTCTGCCTAGTCTTGGACTTCTTCAGCCACAAACTTCTAACTGTCATCTATCCTATTTGCCAAAATTCTGTCAGTGTTCCTTTGAAATTTTTAACTTCATCAGCCTCAACAGTCAAAAGGATTCAAGCTTTTTACTATCTTTTGTGAGAAGCTTTTCTTGTGTAAAATGTATGATTTATGTATTTAATATCATTTAATTTAGAGTTTGGATTTGAACTAATGGCTTGTGGGTTTTAGTCTCTGTGTCTGAAGGGGTTTAATGATTAACTTGTAAGTATTTATGTGTAGCTATGGTGGGAGAGACTGTTCCTGGTGTGTAATGGGCTTTCGTTTTAATTGGGCTAGTTGTGAGTGAATAAACAGTCCAGTGTGTAACGCATTCAGTTTGTATGGATAGGGATTGATTTGTTTCTTTTGATTAGGAGAAACACTTATAACTTGGAACGAACATCTGTGGGTTTTAGTTTGGCAGAAACAGGATGGGCAAAACAGATACCTCTGACAAAAGCAGATTATTTAGGACTGTTAAGAAATAGGTTACTTCAGTGAAAGCAGTATAATTTTGCAAGTTCCAGATGAGAAGTGTTTGCTTACAACCCTGAAAGAGTTATTTAAAGCTGAGAATGACTATGTTTACTTATATGAAAGTTGAAAGAAGAGGGCATCAAATTCTCAAGACGGGAAATTGTAGCCATTGTTAAATTAATTCCTATAGAAGTGGAAGAGAAGAAAATTCTCCCTGGTATAACTACTGTAAAAGAGGGGATTTGGGATTAATGGGATTGTATTTTGCTGAATGTTTAAAATCCTCAAACTTGTGTTATACGTAAATAGTTTGGTTCTTACTATTTTGATTCTTATTTCTTACATTTAATAAATTACCATTTAATTGTAAAATCCAAGTACGCAACATTGTGTGTTGTGTTTCTGTGAAAATACGATTTTATTAAAACCAAATAAAGCAAAGTATGATCTATCAAGCCAGATTTCAGTCTGGGAACTGACTTGTCCAACAATAACATCAGCTTTACATCACCCTGAATGGTCTAGCTATGTTTTTCAGGCTGTACTTCTTTTTGTGAGGGCACTCCATGTGAAGAAGTAGTTTCTTTATCAATCCTATCAACTCTTTAATCAATTTAAAGACCTCAATTAAATCCTTTATCTTCTACAGTTGAGATTGCAACATGAGTTGCATGCATGTGGATGTATTGCAGAGTTGTATCATGTTCTAGGGAACTGTGAAATGTAATGGAGGGTGTGAATTATTGATGAGGGTCCAAGGCTCCTCCTTATCATGCCACCTTCAGGGCAGCAGAACAAAATAAATTCAAATTTTTAAATTATTGGACCAAAAGATTGGCATTAATTAGATTCCTTTTGGGAGGGAAGGGTTAATCTTTAAATGCTCTTTTCTCTCTATCATAGAGAAACCTATTATCACATCTACCTAGCCTGGCATTGTGGAACAAACCCCCAGTCATCAGGATCCACAGGGAGATCCTAGAGAAAAATGACCACTTCTAATGCCTTGGAAGTGTCCTGTCAGCCTAAGCAGCTATTGATGAAGAGATGCAGCATCATCTCCAGTGGGTATCACAGCCTTCGCCACCTGAATAAAAGGATGTTCGTGAACAACAACATCAGATCCAACACCAAGATCCTGGATTACAGAACAGTGGTGGTTCTGCCCGTCTATATGGCTCTGAGACGTGGACTGTCTGCAGCAGACACCTCAAGGCATTGAAGCAGTACCACCAATGCTGCCTGCGCAAGATCCTGTGAATCTGCTGGGAAGGAAGACACACCAACACCAGCGTCCTCAACCAAGACCAAGCCAACATCTCCAGCATCAAGGTGCTGACCACCCTGATCGGCTATGATGGGCTGGGCACATCATCCATATGACCGACACAAGCACGTGCTCTACTCCCAGCTTCGAAACAGTAGGAAAGCCCCAGGTGGACACAGGAAACGCTTCAGTGATACCCTCAAGGCCCCAGTGGTGAAGTGCAGCATTCCTACACACATTTAGATATCACTGGGCCAAGACCATCCAAAGCTTCTGGGAAGGCATCGAGCACCTTGAGAATTTCTGTTGGGAAAAAATGGAAGCCAGGCAAAAACAGCAAAAGCAGCACGCTACCACACCAATGCCCAATCAATCCCTTCCATGACCATCCACCTGTCCCAAGTGATAACTGCATCGGTCTTTACAGTCACCTCTGGATTCACTCTGAGAGTAGAAGAGAGTCATCCTCATCTGCGAGGGACCACTGATGATAATGATCACTCAACAGAAAATTTTAAAGGTGGCAACATTTCTTTCCAATTTTCTGCCACCACCAAATGCAGTCATGCTTTGAGACCAGTATAAGTACAGAGGAAGACTTAAGTCTTTTTTTTGTACAGCTAGGCTACATGATGAAACCAACAGTCAAAACTGCAAATCTCTGCTCTGTTAGCATATTGTATCAAGTACTGATTCTATATGTGGTCGCTTTGCAATTTTGAGCTTTAGATGGAATAGGGCACATCAGAAATCTGTCCATACTCAGTGCAAGATTTTCAGCCTTTGATTTAAACAATATTCCTAAGAGTAAGATAAAACCTTTTTCACCATGAAATAGTTGCTACATTCTTCCGCCTCTGCACCAAACAACTTTCCATTGCTCAGCAATTTCAACCTCCACCTCAATTCATATTCTCTCATCTTTGATTCACTGTCCTTTCATCCTCCCTTAAACATGCTCTCCATTTAAACTCCTCAACCCTGCATCACAGCACAGCCTCACCTTTGACTTTCTTGTTACATGCTGTCATTACTTCCAACCTATCAATCACCGTTAAGGATATCTCCGATCTCTTCCTTGAATCACTATCCTACATCACCCCTGTTCCTTTTCCAACATTATGTTTTTCAGTGTCTGCCCTGGAGAAAACCCGTACCTCTTACAATTCTCTTACAACTGGTCATTTGAAATTTCAATTGTCTTGTTTTTACATCTCCATTTGCTATAGCATTCTACAACTATTAATTTGCTTAACCACATTCTCATTTGATACCCTAGTACCCAATGCCATCAACACTCTGTCATTGTTGCTTTTCTCCTGAGTATCACCCTGGTCCAGCTCCCAAAATCTTTGAGACAATAGCTTGAATAGACATGGAAGACAACTGGTTTAGCAGCTTATCACCAGATCTTGCTAGACCACATAAAAGCAATATTGGGGCCTGCTTTCCTATGCCAAAACTGCTCACTCTTCCGAGACCATCCTGGAATGCAATAATAAGCCCCATCACAGAACAAAGAACAAAGAATAATACGGTACAGGAACAGGCCCTTTGGCCCTCCAAGCCTGTGCCACCGCATTTTGCCCATCCATGCTAAAACTGCCTTCATTTACAGGATCTATATCCCTCTATTCCCTTCCTATTCATGTATTCATCCAGATGCTCCTTGAATGCTACTTTTGTGTCTGCTTCCACTATCTCCTCTGGTAACATGTTCCAGACACTCACCACCCTTTGTGTGAAAAATGTGCCTCACACATCTCTTTTAAACATACCTCCCTCGCACCTTTAACCTGTGTCCCCTAGTAATTGAGTCCACCACCCTGGGTAAAAGCCTCATACTTTCCACTCCGTCTATGCCATTCACAATCATACAAACTTTATCAGGTCACCCCTCAACCTTTTGCATTCCAGTGAAAACAAACCAGTCTATCCAACCTTTCTTTATAGCTAAAATCCTCCATACCAGGAAACATCTTGGTAAACCTTTTCAGTACCCTCTCCAAAGCATCCATATCCTTCTGGTAGTGTGGTGACCAGAACCGTATGCAGTATTCCAAGTGTGGCCTAACTAAAGTTCTGTACAGCTGCAGCATAACTTGTCTATTCTTATACTCAATTCCCCTTCCAATGAAGGCAAGCATACCATAGGCCTTTTTCACTACCTTACCTACCTGCGCTGTTACTTTCAGTGATTTGTGAACTTACACACCCAGATCTCTCTGCATATCAATATTCCTAAGGGTTCTGCCATTCACTATATAACTTCAACCTGTACTTGACCTTCCAAAATGCATCACTTCACATCTGACCAGATTAAACTCCATCTGTCATTTTTCTGCCCATGCCTCCAACTGGTCAATATCCTACTGTATCCTCTGACAATCCTCCTCATTATCCACAACTCCATCAGTCTTTATACCATCTGCAAACTTACTAATTAGACCAGCTATGTTTTCCTCCAAATCATTTATGCAGATCACAAACAACAGAGATCCCAGCACTGATCCCTGTGGAAGGCCACTAGTCACAACCCTCCACTCTGAAAAGCACTCTTCCACTGCTACCCTCTATCTCCTATGACTAAGCCAGTTCTGTATCCATCTTTCCAGCTCACCCCTGATACCATATGACTGCCTTTTGTACCAGTCTGCCATGAGGGACCTTGTCAAAGGCTTTACTGACATCCACGGAGACATCAACCGCTTTTCTCTCATCAATCATCTTCATCACCTGCTCAAAAAACAGAATGAAGTTACTGAGGCATGACCTCCCCTGCACAAAACCACACTGTCTATCACTAATCAGTCCATTTGTTTCTAAATGCTTATAGATCTTGTCCCTTAGAATCTTTTCCAATAATTTCCTTACCACTGATGTGAGGGTCACAGGCATGTAATTTCCAGGATTATCCCTGCTACCTTTCTTAAACAATGGGGCAACATTGACTATTCTCCAATCCTTTGGGACCTCGCCTGCAGCCAAAGAGGATACAAAGATGTCTGTCAATGCTCCTGCACTTTGTTCTCTTGCCTCAGGACGCAGGGACTTATCTACCTTAATACTTTTTAAGATGGACAACACCTCTTCCTTTTTAATAGCAACTTGGCTTCGAAATTTGACACTCCCTTCCCTGAGATCATCCTCTACCAATTCCTTCTCTTTGGTGAATACCTACACAAAGTATTCTTTTAAGACCTCACCTACGTCTTCTGGCTCCACTCATACATTCCCTCCCTTGTCCTTGAGTTGGCCAACCCTTTCCTTGGCTACCCTCTTTCTTTTTATATATGTATAAAAAGCCTTGGGATTCTCCTTAATCCTGTTTGCTAATGACTTTTCATGACCCATTTTAGCCCTTCTAATTCCTTGTTTAAGTTCTTTCCTACTTTCCCTATATACTTCAAGGGCTTTGTTAGTTTGCATCCTCCTAGACCTTATGTATGCTTCCTTTTACTTTTTGACCAAGGTCTTAACCTCCGTGGTCATCCAAGGTTCATGTAACTTGCCATACTTATCCTTCATTCTCACAGGAATGTGCCGCTCTTGAACAATTATCAACTGCCGTTTGAAATATTCCCACATGTCCAATGCAGATTTATCCTCAAACAGCCGCCTCCAATCAACAGTCTCCAGTTCCTGCCTAATATTGTTGTAGTTTGCCTTCCCCCAATTTAACACCTTCACCTGAGAACTGCTGTTATCCCTATCCATGAGTAACTTAAAACTCATGGTATAATGGTCACTACTCCTGAAATGCTCCCCCTCTGAAACTTCACCCACCTGCCCAGGCTCATTTCCCAAAACTAGGTCCAGTATAACCCCTTCCCTGGTTGGACTTTTATATCTGTTTCACTACTTGGATCAAATCCCATTTGCTTGTTTGAATTGAAATTCAATCATTTTTACCCTCCTTATCTGGCACAGTCATGTGACTTCTACCACAAGGCACACATGATGTAGGTAGATGTGTTAAGTGCACTTCAATTAAACCCTTTTGTTGAACATATTACTGTGGCATACACTCAAAACAGCTATCATCCCTGTACTTGAACTACATTAGCTTTCAGTCAAGCAACACATTGATTTTAAAATTATCTTTCCCTTTCAATCTCTATCCTAGCCACGGCCTCACTCATTCACATATCTGCAATCTCCTCCAGTGCCACAACCCTCCAAGATGTGTGCTTTCAATAATTTTAATAACTCACTGATTTTAATTGGTCCACTATTGGTCACCTTTGCCTTAAACTCTAGAATACCATCCCAAACCTGTCTGCAAGTTTATCTCTTTCTTCTGTATGACCCTGGTGAAGACATACTTTTAAGCATTTGGCCTACTGCTGTAATATCACCTTAAGTAATGTTTCATTTTGTTTTTTATGCTCCTATGAAGTGTCTTGGGATGATTTATGATGTTATGGGCACTAAATAGTTCAGTTTTTGTACTGATTTGAAATATGGCCCCTCACTTGCAGCACAAAATCAGAACATCACCCACAGCCCAATGCTTTTATATTCAGTCCAAGAATATAGGAGTCGCTCGCGAGGCTGGCATTTATTGCACATCCCGGGCGCTTGATGAACAATCTTGAACATTTGCGACTTGTATGGTGAAACTGTTCCCTCCTAACTGTGATAGATCTCCAGATTTTGACCTAGTGATGATGAAGGAAATAAAATGCATGTCCAAGTCAGATTGAAACTTGGAGAGAAGTGGAGATGATGGCCTGCCGTCGTTGCCTTTTTATTTTGTAGAGGTTGCACATTTGAGGTATTGTCAAAGGCTGTATTTCTGACCCATGTATATATTTAATGTGGGCGCATGCTGGGAATGGGACTTTGAAATATTAGCCTTTTGGTACATGACTGCTACCTGCTGGTTAGTATGCTGAAAGAATGACAAAGCAAAGACCATTTTATGGTCTTAAAATAAGTGCTTCTAATTTTAAAAAGTTTGCTAGATTTGGGGAAGGTTCCATCAGATTAAAACATAACAAATATAATTTCTTTATTCAAAAAACAAGGGGGGACTGAAAACTGGAAAATTATAGGCCAGTTAACCTCTTTAACATATGTCATAGGGAAAATGTTAGAAGGTATTATTAAAGACGGTGGGCTGAATCTTACTTTTTTTGGTTCAGACCAAGTTGCACTGCATTTTTTGGAGAAATTTTTGCCACAAGGCCTTGTGGGTTTGCTCCCTCTATCTTACCAAACCCACCTCTTAAACTATCTACCCATCATAAGCTACCTATTCACGTACAATTCTATTCCCATCTTACCACATGCTGTCCAAGAACAACTAACCAATCAGTGGATATCCCAGGATTCATCAGTATCCCTGGCGCCTGCACCATTTTTAAAAGCCTGTTGTGCATCCGACTAAGCACTTGTCAGTCTGAAGCTGCCGTTCTTGGTTCCTGACTTCCGTCTGGAAAAGGCAGGCAGAGGAAAATCAGTGCCAGCCTGGTCTGAGGTTGCCACTTAGGTTAAAGCAGTCTCAGCAATCTGGTGGAATGCACATCGCAGTAAGACGAATGTCAATGACCACCATCTTTGGTCTAATAACTCATACTCACCTTATCTGTTACTGTACTCACCTCCCACCACTCTCACTATTTCATGCAATATCTTTCCTCACTCGCTGTCATCCATACCATCCCAACACCACTAATTCTGCATGCACTCTGTGTTGCTAACTCACTCACTTGGGACACCTCCCCACTGGCACCAAAAGTAACAGCTATGCCAAAACTTTCATCTCCATTAATACGTGCCTCTCTCACTCCAGGAGGGAACCAACATCACAATAAGGCAAACGGTTGCAATACATGTAGCAGGCTGCCTGATATCCAGCTCTTTACGCCTATGTGGGCCACATCCTGACTCTGCCCCGAAGTAGCTGACGGATTGTTTCCGAACCCATAAGCTAGTATTAGAGACTGTCCTTGACTTATGGTGCTAGGACAAAGGATGCCCCCCCCTTGACTTCATGGGGGCCTGCTAAAAACCATGACAAGCTTCCTTCCTTTGTGTCTGCACTAATTTGCAAGGCAAAACATCTCTAGCTGAGAGGTAAAAATGTTCAAAGGCAATATATGGCAGGGATGCTGTGAGCATATAGGAAGACCCAAAAAGAGGTGTCCCCTATTACAGCGAGCAAACTGCCTGGATATGCAGCCTGCTCCTGTCCATGAACTGGCTGCATGTCTCTAAGTACATGTGTACTTGCTTCAGCATCACAATGATAGTTGCCAGTGTAGCCCAAGCTGCATTGAGGAGCAGAAGCATTTGTTACATGAATCAGAGATAATGCTGGCATATATTGGGTGTCAATAGCCATGGGTGTGGGGTGCTTGCCGCTACTGCCAACGGAGCGTGCCCTGACATGTTGGTGTCTGGTGTTATTGTAAAGGTCATTCGTAAAAAGTAGCAAGCTGAATTCAACAGGTATCTGCTCTAGTTTCCTTGTCAAGTTTACTGAATGTCTAATTTATTTGGTGTGTTTGGTAAGATATGAGTTGTGCTATCAAAAAGGTGTTTAGCAAACAGTAATGCCCCGTAATTGGCCACTGCTGAGCACGAAGTTTATTTGTGACAGGCAGAAAAGATGGTGTAAGTTACTCCTGACTTCAAGATGCACCTTGCCAGACATCTCACTATAACTATCACTTAGACCCACATAAGATTCCGCTCTATATTTCTACATTGGAGCAGTATCAATTACAGAAAATATATGATTGAGGACCAGTCACTTGATTATTTTATTTGTTCTCATATTATGTTCCTACATTACACAGTGACTAGACTTCAGCAGTTTAGGACAGCATGGTGGCTCAGTGGTTAGCACTGCTGCCTCACAGAGCCAGGGACCTGGGTTCAATTCCAGCCTCAGGCGACTGTCTGTGTGGAGTTTGCATGTTCTCCCCGTGTCTGCATAGATTTCCTCCCACAGTCCAAAGATGTACAGGCTACGTGGATTGGCTATGCTAAATTGTCCATAGTGTTCAGGGATGTGTAGACTAGGGGGATGGGTCTGGGTGGGATGCTCTCATGGTCGGTGTGGACTTGTTGGGCTGAAGGGCCTGTTTCCACACTGTAGGGATTCTATGATTCTAAAGCAATTTGGCATGTCCTATTATCTAGTAAGGACATATATAAATTTGAGTCTTCCTTTGTTTCTTTCTGACATACAAGGAAATTGGTCAGTTGCTCACATAGGAATTAGAGGCAGAAGTAGGCTACCTGGCTCCAGCATTTGATAAGATTATGCTTTCAACTCTACATTTTAACCTCCTAATTTTTGACTTCCTTGTTAAGTAAAAATTTGTCTAAATCAGCCTTAAAAATATTTGATGACCCTGCCTCTAGTGCACTATGGGGAAAAGAATTTCACATATTCCCTATCATCTGAGAGAAAAGATTTTGCATTTCAACTGATGTTAAATATTCAGAAAAGATAGGAAAGGTATAGCAGGAGGATGGATGGCACTTTTAATTAAGGAAAGCGTTGAAGTACTGGAGAAATATGAACGTTCAGAGAGTTTAGGGACGAAATCAATTTGGCTAGAGCTAAGGAATAAGAAGGGTGCATTTACATTGCTCAGTATAATCAAAAGAACACCAACTATAAGAAGGATATGGAGGAATAAACCTGGAAGAAAATTACAGAGATGTGTAAACATCATGCTATAGTTATAACAAGGGAATTAATTCTTCATATATAAATTGGGGGTGGTAGTGTGAGGGACAGAGAGGGACAAGCATTCCCTCATTAGTAATGTGTCCAGTCCAACAAGAAAGGAGGCACTTCTAGAAATGTTTTTTGGGAATGAAGTGGGTCAAGTAGGACAAGTGACAATGGGAGAACATCTAGTGGTCAATGATCATTGTAATTTAAGATTTAGGATGACGGTGAAAAATAACATTGGTCGATTCAGAGTAAGAATAATCAACTAGCAGAGAGCAGATTTTAATGGGGCAAGAACAGAGCTGGGCAAGTAGACTGGAATGAAAAGTTGGCAGGAAAAACAGTTGCTGAGTTAAGGGCTATCTTCAAAGCTGAGATGGTTTGGCACAGTCAAAGTATATTCCCTCAAAAGGGAAAGGTAGGACAAACAAATTCAGAGGTCTCTAGCTGACAAAGGAGGCAGAAATTAAGTTAACGAAGAAAAAGTGTGCTTAAGGATTAGACAATAAATACAATTGAGAACCAAATATGTAACGTTCAGAAGGAAGATGGAAAAACAAATAGAAGGAGCAAAGAGGGATTCCTTAAAAACACTTGTCACTAACATAAATGGGAATCCCAAAGTCGTCAATAAGCAGATCAATGGTAAGAGTGGTAAAAAGAGGAGTAGAACCCCTAGAAAACAGTGACCATACCATGGTAGTTTTAGGGTAAGAAACTTGGGCTGGAAACAACTGTGCTAAAATTGAATAAGGGTCATGACAAAGGGATAAGTTAGCTTCAGTGGACTGGGAAAAGTGTTTAGCAGACAAGACAGTTGAGGAATAATGGCAGACATTTAAGAAAATAGTTCATGACACACAACAAAACATATCCCAGTGAAGAAGAAAGATTCTAAAAAGGGGATTAACAAACCCGGTTAACCAAGGAAGTTAAGAATAACATTAAAATGAAAGAAAAAAGTATAAAATGTGGCAAAGATTAGTGGTAAGCCTGAGTCAGAAAAATTTTTAGAAGCCAACAAAAGATGGCCAAACAGGCAAGTAATATTAAAATTGACAACAAGAGCTTCTATTCTCTTATTCACTTGTGGGATGCAGACATTGCTGGCTGGCAAGCATTTTATTGCCCATCCTTAGTTGCCCTTCAGAAGGTAGTGATTAGCTGCCATCTTGAACTGCTGCAGTCCCCATGCTGTAGGTTGACCCAGAATGCCCTTGGAGATGGTGTTCCAGGATCTTGATTCAGCGACAGTGAAGGAATGGCAATATATTTCTAAGTCAGGATGGCGAGTTTGGAGGGGAATATGCAGGTGGTGATGTTCCTACGTCTCTGCTGCCCTTGTCCTTCCAGATGGAAGTGGATGTGGGTTTGGGAGGTACTATCTAAGAATCTTTGATGAATTTTTGCAGTGCATCTAATAGATAGTACACACTGCTGCTACTAAGTATTGGTGGTGCATGGAGTGGATGTTTGTGGATGCGGTACCAAACAATTGGGCTGCTTTGTCCTGGATGGTGTCTTTGGAGCTTCACCCACCTAGGCAAGTGAGGAGTATTCCATTACATTCCTGACTTGTACCTTGTAGAAAGTGGACAGGCTTTGGGGAGTCAGGAGTGGAGTTATTTGCTGTAGTAATCCTAGCCTCTAAATATATAAAAAGGAAGAGAGAGATCAAAGCGAATATATGCTCCTTAGAGAATGAGGCTGTGGAAATAGCAATGGGGAACCAGGAAATGAATAACTACTTTGCATTGATCTTATCAGTAGAAAACACAAATAATCTAGAGGCAAAATAGTAAAAGAAACAAAATACAATAACTATCACAAGATAAGAAGTACTAAGAAAGCTAATGGGACTAAAGGCCATTAACTCCATGGAACTGAGTGGTTGCATCCCAGAAAATTAAAAGTAGCAACAGACCTAGCAGATGCACTGGGAATCAGTGGATAAGTCACAAAAAGCTAGCATACAAATTCAGCAAATAATAGGAAAGGCAAATAAAACATTGGCCTTTATGTGAAAGGCAATGGAGTACTAAAATAGGGAAGTCTTGCCAAACTATACAAAGCATGAGTTAGACCAGACTTGGCATACTGTGAACAAGTTTGGTCCCTTATCTAAGAAAAGATATACTGTCATTGGAGGCAGTCCAGAGAAGTTTCACGAGGTTGATCTTAGTTATGGAGGGATAATCTTATGAGAAGAGGCTGAGCTGGTTGCGTCTGTACTTGGAGTTTACATGAATAAGTGGCAACCTTATTGAAATGTATAAGATTCTTAGGATAGATGCACCAACGTTGGTCCCTTTGTGGGAAAGTCTAGGACTAGAAGGCACAATGTTAGAGTACAGAGTTACTAATTTAAGACTGAGTTGAGGACAAATTTCTTTTCTTAGAGGACAATGAATATGTGGAATTATTTCATGTGGGCAGCTTTCAAGACTGTGTTATTAAGAATATTCAAGGCGGAGACATATGGATGTGAAAATGAAGATTATCAGATCAGTCATGATCTCATTGAATGGCACAGTGCATTAACATATAGAAGCAAAAGGCATGAGTGAGCTGTTAAATGAATACTTTCCACTTGCCTTTACCTATAACGCAGATGCTACCCAGCCATGGTGACAGAGGAGGAAACTCAATCACTATAAGTGTTTAAAGTTAATAAGGTTAGAGATATTGGATAAGCTGCTAGTACTTAAAGATGATAAAGGTACAGGTGAGATGCATCCCTAACAGTGAAGAAAGAAAGAGTGATATTCGCAGAGGCACTGACAATAATCATTCAATCTTCCCTGGATTTAACAGAGTTATGTGAGGACTGAGGCTAGGGGGTGACCTTACAGAGTTTATAAAATCATGAGGGGCACAGAGGGGGTGAATAACCAAAGCCTTTTTCCCAGGATAGGGGAGTCCAAAACTAGAAGGCGTTGGTTTAAGGACAGAGGAGCAACTTCTTCATGCAGAGGGTGGTGCATGTATGGAATGAGTTGCTGGAGGAGGACGGTACAATTACAACATTTAAAAGGCATCTAAATGGGTACATGAATAGGAAGGGTTTAGAGGGATATGGACAAAATGCTGGTAAATGGGACTAGATCAGCTTATGATGTCTGGTTGGCGCGGAGCAGTTGGACCGAAGGGTCTGTTTCTGTGATGTATAACTCCATGACTGAAGAATGCAAACAGTACACTCTTGTTCAAAAAAGATCAGCTCAGGAAATACAGACTGGTTAGTTTAATCTTGATGGTGAGGAAGCTTCTAGAAAAAAAAAACTCAGGATATAATCAATAATCATAGAAAAATGAAGGTTTGTTTGGAAGAGTCAACATGGATTCTTAAAGGAAAGGCATATCCAATTTGCTGGAGTTTATTGAAGAGGTAACAGAGAAGGTTGATGAGGACAAAGTCACTTTTGTGTTGTACATGTACTTACAAGAGACATTGCCAGATTTTTGAGAAAAGTTACAGATCATGGAATAAAATGGAACAGAAGCAAACATAGATCCAAAATTGCCAAGTGATAGGAAACAAAGAATACTGTTAATGGATATTTTGCAGGCTAGAAAAAAGGTTTTTTAGTAGATTTCCCCAGGGGTCAATATTTTCAAACCGTCATTAAGGTCTGGAATGTTCTACCTGGAACTGTGGTGGAGGTCAGCTCAGTTGAGGTATTCAAAAGGGCCTTGGATAACTTTTAAAATAGAAACAACGTCAGGGAAAAGGCAAGAGACTGGCACTGATAAAATGATCAGAAAGCCATTGCAGACATGGTGGGCTGAACAGCCTTATGCACTATAACAATTTGGCGATTCTGTGAATGGGGTTGCTCCTCCTGGCCAGGCATGGAGGCCTAAACATACCCTATAAAACCTAAACTTTCCCCTAATTATCTCAGGGCACTGGCCATGACAAAAGCTCAGAAGCCAGTCCTTCACATCCACTGTAGCCATGACTGCCACTATAGGCCCCCACAGCCACAGCCAGGGCAACAAAGCAGGAAAGCTGCTAAACTCCGTCTGGAGCAAGGCGCAGGTGTCACTATCTTCTATCACCAGATTAGTAGCTGTCCCACAAGTTCCCACCAGCTACAATTCACCGCAGGCCACATTCCACCATGCGCCACAATCTGAGCCCAGTATGACCGACACCCACTTGGACCGGTAGAGGGGAAGGAGGGCCAATGCGCTGCAGCCCACCAAGGAGCAGCCCAAGTGTGCAGTGGCCTGCAGAAAGCCAGATTTTGGCAGCCAGCAAGTAGGGTGCTGTGGTCTCTCAAAAGGATCATTTAGCCACAACACAGACAGGAACAAGAAATGGTCCAAGCAGGTGGCCAGGGGTCTGACAAGCAAAAGCCCCTTGCCGTAGACAGCAAGCTGCATGCCCAGGGTTCCATCTTGGTGGGTTTACTACAGGAGATGCTGTAAGTAGAAACCTATGTACGCTTTTAAACATTTAAATTTGTTTTATTTTAACATTTGTTTGATTTAGCAATGTAAGAATTTAGTTGTTTAAAGTAATGTATTTCAACTTACAGGAATTTTTTAAAAATTCTCTCTTGGGATCTGAGTATCACTGGCTGACCAGCGTTTACTGCCCATTCCCAGTTGCCCTTCAGAAGGTGGTGAGCTGCCTTCTTGACCATTGCAGTCCATGTGCTGTAGGTAGACTCACATTGCTCTTTAGGATGGCGTTCCAGGATTTTGACCCAGTGACAGTGAAGGAATGGCAGCATATTTCCAAGTCAGGATGGTGAGTGGCTTGGAGGGGAACTTGCAGCTGGTAGTATTCCCATGTATCTGCTGCCCTTGTCCTTCTCGATAAAAGTGGTCACAGGTTTGAAAGGATCTTTGGTAAATTTCTTGTGTACATTTGGTGATAATACACACTGCTGCTGCTGAACGTCAGTGGTGGAAAGAGTGGATGCGGTTCCAATCAATTGGGCTGTTTTAGCCTTGATGATGTCAAGCTTCTTGAGTGTTGCTACAGCTGCACTCATTCAGGCAAGTGGGTAGTATTCCATCACACTCCTGACTTGTGCCTTGTGGATGGTTTTGGAGACTTAAGAAGTCAGTTACTTGTTGCTGTATTCCTAGACTCTGACTGGTCCTATAACTACTGTATTTACGTAGCAAGTCCAGTTAAGTTTCTGGTCAATGGTATGCTCATGGATGTGATAGTGGAGGATTCAGTGATGGTTACATCATTGAATGTGAAGTGGTGGTAATTAGATGGTCTCTTGTTGATGATGGTCATTGACTGGCAATGTTTAAAAAAATTGCTGTCAGCTAAAGAATCCCCTACAGAACTTCACTCCTATGGGAATCAATACTTCTCAAAATCATCATAGTAGTAATTTTCTGGAATATAACCACAGGACTTTCTGTATATGCAATATTCAACTAATCGCTCTTTCAAATTCCCTCAGTGGATGTCTTCCAGGTACCTTTTCTTGTTCTACTGCTCCTACATAATAGTACCACACTTGTCCCAGTATAGCTCCTCGAAGGCTGCTGACTTTCAGTTGAAGTACTGCAGGTGATCACTAAGGATGACTTTAGGCAGGTCTAAGTCTTGATTGTCCAGTTCCAGGCTGCTGACTTTGGCACGAGCAGCAGTCTTCTCAGTTAAGGCAGGCAACAGAAAGGGCACTGGCAGAATGGCAACAGTAGCACTGGGAGACTGAAAGTGGATAACATAACTGTACGCCATGAAACCAATGCCACAATGGGGGTGCAGTGCCTCAGTAATGCTAGCAATCCGTTGGAAAGGCAAATTGGTGGAGTGACGTGAGGTCCTACAAGCCCTTCAGCATTGACATTTACTGCCATAAATGGGAAACAGTTCGAACCTGTGTGGCACCAAACTAGGATTTTATTTCATCTGATATTCCACTCTAGAACCTAGACACAAAGGGGCAAGTATTCTTACCTCATTGCGGGACTGAAATTATCAGGCAGGCTTTTAGATTGCTCATGGGAGCAGATTCCTGGATTTTCGTCCCCTTTTCCATTTCCAGTAATTTTCAGGGATTTGGGCTAAGTGGATATAAGCAATTATATTGCCATGCTCTTGCAAAACCCACCATCCCCACCTGCAGAAACTCTTCGTGTGAGAACTTTCTGTTTATCTATTAGGGATCTGGTAGAGGAGATGTTGTACACGACAGTCGTGTGCAATAGACTGTTACTTGGTGGCTCATGCACTCCTTCTAATTTCTCATACCTGGAGGAATCGGCCTTTCACGTTTATGTGCAGTGTGTGAAATTGCAGCCCTTGCTTCACTTTCCGAGGAAAGTGCTAATTAATATATTCAGTTCCACGCCCTGGATCTTTGGCCACCTGGTGCAAAGCTGAGTAGGTTTGGGCAGCGCCTCGCGGGTAGCTTCGCCTGGGCCTGGCCAAGGTGTCCTAGGTAGCAGACAGCCATCTACCCCAAGCGTCTACTTCTCTTCTGCGGCTACGGAGCAACCGCAGGTGCCTGCCATTCGGGCACCAGAGGATGGGGCGGTGCTGGACTCCATCATTAATCCTGAGAATGTTTAAGTTTTCTTTGAAAGGTTGGCTTTCTGTTACAGCTATGCCATTTGCCAAAGAAACACTCAGTTCCTCTCACAGCCTGGAAGATTACTGAAAAAAAGCCGCACCCCCGCTGTCTCTTATCTCCAGTCTCCACGTTTATTCTGCAGCGAGTACACTCATACACAGCCTGCACCATCCTGTCACTCACTCGGCCCCCTCTCCGGTCGCTAAGGGCTCTTCAGCACTTCCTCCCATTCTTCACTCCGATTGGATGCTGTTTTCCCGCGTGCGCCACAACTGCCATTTTGAACCGAGGAGCTTCAGCGGCTTGAATTCGGCCGCCCGCCTACCTGAGTGATTGTCTCCCGGTCTCACATTGTGTCCAGGTAAGTTCCGCGCCAGTCATCCTGCCCTGTGCTTACCGACCTTCGGAGTTACTTGGGTGGGAGAAGAGAGAGGGAGAGATGCAGAAGAAGAAGGAAAAAACAGCAACCGCGCCGTCTCCTG
The DNA here is from genome assembly GCF_021869965.1 of Rhincodon typus. NCBI lineage: Eukaryota > Metazoa > Chordata > Chondrichthyes > Orectolobiformes > Rhincodontidae > Rhincodon > Rhincodon typus. The sequence continues at coordinate 119,102,764 of NC_063333.1, read as the reverse complement.
GGCCGCCGCTGGCGGATCCAACTGGTATGTCCGGACCAGGCTGACAGAAATCCGCAGCTTTGCCTCAGGTTAACCGAGGAGCCCGTCCACACTCTGAATCCCAGGGATACTGAGTGAGGCTCAGGCCGCGATTTATGAACGCCGAGGTGGAGCAATTTCATAAACATGAGGACGGATTGTCTGTAAACTGTGGGCCGGACTCTGTCCCCAGTAAATTGCACCATAATCAGTGCGGATTATGATAACCTAAAAGACCAGTGTGCATCAAGTTAAACCCGATCTCTCTTCGCCAACCCACCACCCTCTCTGCAAGCTCCAGGCTGCAGTTTCCATTATCTTCCTGTCTCTGTTTTGTGTTTCCCGCCATCAGATCGTCTAGAAGAACGAAACAGTTTTGTTTCCATTCTAAAGGGGTTACTCACCACGGGAGCGTGTTACGTAAACAATAAACCTTCAGTTTTGCTTGAAAAATGAAAGATTGGGAAAATAAATTGTTACGAAGCGAAATGACATGACTTATAATCACAGTACTGCGCCAGCTTTTTACCTATTCAAACAGCCTTCTTTGAAATAAAGTCTTGTGGGCTAATTTTTAACAACTTTTCCAGAAAAGTAACATCCAACTAATATGAAATTGATGCGAACACCAAAAGACCTGCGGATGCTGGAAATCGGAAACAAAAACAGAAGTTGCTGGAAAAGCTCAGCAGGTCAGGCAGCATTTGTGCAGAGAAATCGGAGTTAACGTAACTCTGATTTGTCTTCATAGATGCTGCCAGACCACGATGACATCGATGTACCTCACTTTAAAAAAAAATTACTAGGTTTATGTTTAGTGTTGATTAAGGGGTTATGCATTTAAGACCAGTGAGGAGGAATTTCATCTGAGGGTAGTGGATCTGTGGAACTCTGTGCCGCAGAGAGATGTCCAGGCTGGGTCATTCGGTATGTTCAAGGATGAGAGAGACATTTTTTAATCGGTCAGGTGATGGAGGGTTATAGTGAAAACGCAGGAGACTGGAGTCGAGGGTTAGCAGGTCACCCGTGATCTGCCGTGATTGTCTTGCAGAGCAGACTCCGGCTGAATGACCTCCTCCTGCTCCTATGTCATGTGGTCTTATCGTTTGTTTTGGTCTATTTCTGAAATATGTCAGGTGGGTTTCATCAGAGCAGTGAATGAGAACATTTTGATATTACTTTGAAAGCAGTGTTATTATAATCTGGAACATAATTAGAATAGCTACCAGGATCTCAGGGAACAATGCAGAGTTTGAGGGAAGGAGCAGAGAAATGGGACTGATTAAACTGCTCCTTCAAAGAGCAAGCGCCACTGCATGAGGTGACTGGCTCCACATGTCAACTTACTTTGCTGCATTCTGTGTCCTGGAGCATGTCTTTAGAGATTATTTGCAACACTATGGCTAAGTGCTGTAGTTTTGTTTATCTATGTAAGATAAGGAGGAAGGTCCTAAATCAAGCAGAATGAGAATCAAACCCCATGCTAGCCAACTGAGCTAACCACATCTTGTTTCATGATTTTCAAAAGATCTTGAGTCACCCTGTATTTAATTCGCAGTGTTAGTGAGATTCTATACCACAGTATCATCAATGGAAAAACTGACTGCATAATTTCTGTGAACAAACCTCTTTCAGATTATTATCTGGAAATTATTGAGTAAATTGTGCAAAATTTTGTGTTCTATTCAATCCAGTGATGAGTATTAAAGCTTCCATTCAAAACTACTGACTACCTACTGTACCATTGCCCCTCTGCTTCCCTGTTCTACCCCCACTGCAGCTGAAACCTTTATCTGGTCTTTTTGACGTGATTACTGAAAAACCTTACTTGGTGATCTATTACCCTCCCTTAACAATCTCGGCTCATTCAAAACAGAATTGGTATCATGTCCTTCCATGCATGCGAACTGAAACTGGCTTCCTGTTCCTTGATGCATTGAATTTAATATCCTTGGCCACATTTCTAAATTCCTCCCTATTTTCACCTTGCTCAATGTCTGCTGTCTGTGCTTTTCATTCTGGTTGCTTTCCGAACTGGCTCTTTTTGAATGTGCATCTCCCTCTTACCTTTTATGCTGGTAACATCTTCAGCTGTTTTGACCTTGCTCTTTGATATGGTCTTCCAAAGTGACTTCCTCTATTCTTTAACATTTGATAACTGTCTTTGGGTCTATGTTTGTCACCAGTGTTTTTAGTAATTGGTTCTTAGTCATCAACATGTTTGATTGCTAAGTCCATTCACCCATCATTCTGTCATTGATTTGAATTGACTCTTGGAAAAACCTTGACTTAATATTCTCATCCTTATTTTCAAATCCCTCTATTCTTGCTGTCTCCTATCTCTAACTACTACCAACCCTTCAATTCATGTATAACTGCATTCCTTCACTTGGTTTTAATCATTTCCTGTTGTGAATATGCTTTCAGTTGCCTCGGCTCTAAGGGAGCACAACCTCGTTAAACCTCTGTCCTTTTTCTTCTTTTCAAAACCTCCTTAAAACCTATCTCTTTAGTTAAAGTTTTTGATCATCTCTAAGTCTCCCTGTGATGTGTAGTGTTTAATTTTGATAAAGCTCCTGTGAGATACTTTGAAATCTGTCATTATCAAAGGTATTGTATAAATGTAAACCGTTGTGTTTCTGCATAATATTAGTGTATTGCTATCAAGTGTGCTGCAGGAATTTAAGTTAAAATGAGCTTTCACTTCTTACTTACCTTTTGAACCTGAAGTTCAGTTCTCTCTGTATTTCATGTGATTAACTGACTCAATTTCTAACCATTTTTTTAAAAATCCTAACTAAATCTTGTGTTGGCATTCTTAGTAAGAATCGACAAAATGTATTACTTGAAAATTGCAATTCTGTTTTATCATAAATGACCAAGTTAGACCGTAAGATATAGGAGCAGAATTAGGCCCATTTGATCATGGCTGATTATGTTTCTGAATCCGCTCTCCTGTCTTCATCCTCTAACCTTTGATCCCTTTATTAATCAAGAACCTATGTATCTCTCTCTTAAATACACTCAATGACTTGGTCTCCACAGCCATCTGCAGCAATGGGTTCCACAGATCAGCCACTGTCTGGCTGAAGGAATTCCTCCAATCTCAGTTCCAAAGAATTGTCCCTTCACTCTCAGGCTGTGCCCTTGGGTCCTAGTTTCTCCTACTAGAGGAAACATCTTCTCCATGTCTGCTGCATACAGACTCTCGGTATTCTGTAATTTTCAATGAGATCCCCCTCATGCTTCTAAATTCCATTGAGTATGGACCCAAAGTTCTCATATGATAAGTCCTTCACCCCCAGAAACATGCTTGTAAACTTCGTTTGGATGCCCTCTAAGGCTAGCACATCTTCCTTTGATACGGGGCTTAAAACGCTCAATATTCCAAATGTGGTCTGAGCAGAACCTTATACAGTTTCAGCAGTACATCTTGCTCTTGCATTCTAGCCCTCTTGGAATGAATGCTAGCATTGCATTTACCTTCCTAACTACCAACTGAACCAGCATGTTAATTTTAAGAAAATTCTGAACTGGGACTCCCAAGTTGCTTCATACTTCAGATTTCTGAAGCCTTTCCCATTTAGAAAATGGTCTACGCCTCTTCTTCCGGTCGAAGTGCATAACCTCACGCTTTCTAACATTGTATTCCGTCTGCCATTTCTTTGTTCACTCTCCCCTACCTGTCCCAAGTCCTTCTACAGCATCTCTGCTTCCTCAACACTACCTGTCCCTCCAATTATCTTTGTGTGATCTGCAAACTTAGCAACAGTGCCCTCAGTTCCTTTGTCCAGATTGTTAATGTATAGTGTGAATAGTTGTAGTCCCAGTTCTGAGCCCTGCGGAACTCCAGTAGTCACCAGTTGCCATCCTGAAAAAGATCCCTTTATCCCCTTTTTCTGCTTTCTGCCAATCAGCCAATCCTCTACCCATTCCAGTACCTTGCCCCTAATACCAAGAGCTCTTATCTTATTTCGCTGCCTCCTGTGTGACACCTTGTCAAAGACTTTCTGAAAAGTTTCTTGGGATGCATGCTCATTTTTGACTTAATTCAGTTTTTGTCTGTAACTTTTGCTTAATGCCTTACTACATCCCAAATAAAATTCTACCAAATTTCACGAAAGTGTCTTAGTGATGACATTCCTCCTTTTTTTTTGTAAGTTTTCTATTTTGTCAAAGTAACACATTACGTTTCCTAATCCTTCACTATAACTAACCCAGCTTCAGTACCTAAGGAAATGCCTGTAGATTGAGATGGAAAGGAAAAACCTAAACGGTTCTCATGAAAACTTTCGGATTAAGGCAATGCAATTGAAACTTTCAAACAATGTAGTATTGCTTGTTTTCTGATTTTGCTTTTGTGGGTTTTCAATTTACAATTGCTGGGCCAGCAGAGAAACTGAAACTGTTAATTCAAGATGCATAGTTTTGTACAGTAGTTTGAAGGCAATTCAACCCCATACTGTGATAGCATGTTGTACGACAAAGTGACACTATCTGTTGCAACCACAAGTGGTTTGTGTTGTTCTCTATAGGGTGATTTGACATTTTTCTAATGTCATGTGTCCATCTTAAATATGCTTAAATTAATTGTTGAAATACATTGTGTCTGTTCAGATTTCCTGGTGTTTTTCTGTCTGATCAGTAGAAACTGCTTAGCAATCACTGCTTAGCCCATAAAATTCAAAGGGTATCTGTTGCACAGACACTATTTGTTGCATAAAGGTAAAGATTTTTTTAAAAATTCAAACAGCAGTATTATATGAACATGGTGTCATTGCTGGTAATGGGATGTTTACACCAATCAAGAGAACATGTGCCACAGTGTTGACTTTCTTTCTCTGGCAGATTGGCCATTACTGGTCACTTCCTCTGTCACTTGTGCAAGGCTGTTGATTACTGGCTGTCTGTAATTGCCCTTTTGAAGGTGATGCTGAGGTGCCTCCTTGAACTGCTGTAGTCATTGGGATGCAGGATTGCCAGCAATGCTGATAGAAAGGGAATTCTAGGATTTTTGATGCAGAGATTATGGTGGTCAGTGGTTTATAACTTAGCAGGAAACTTCACAAGTAGTATTGTTTCCTTTGTATCTACTTTCCTGGTCCTTTGAGATGCTAGAGGTTGTGGATTTGGAAGATGCTGTCAAAGCTGTCTTGGTGAGTTGCTACAGTGAATTTTATAGATGCTATGTCCTGCTGTGCATTGGTTAGAGGAGTGAATGTTAAAGGTCATGGATGGGGTACCAATTAAGCAGGCTGCTTTGTCTCGGATGGTGTTAAACTTGAATGTGGGAGCTACATCCATCTGGGCAGTTGGAAGAGTATTCTGTCACTGCTGAATTGTGCCTTGTAGACTGTAGCCAGGTATTGGGGAGACAGGATGTGAGTTGCTTGCTGCAGAATTCCCGGCTTCTGATATGTTCCTAAAGCCACAGTATTTACATGGATGGTCCGGTTCACTTTCTGGTCAGTGATAGTCCCCAGTATGGTGATAGTGGGGAATTCAGTCATTGTAATGCCATGAATATCCTGGGCTGATAGATTCTGTCTTGTTTGAGATGGTCATTGCTCAACTTGTATTGTGTGATTATTAGTTGCTATTTATCAGTCCAAGCCTGGATATTGTCCATGTTTTACTCCATGTGGACATTGGTGGCTTTAGTATCTGAATAGACACCAGAGGTACTCAACATTGTGCGGTCATCAGAGAAAATCCTCATTTCTAATTTTATGATGCAAGGAAGATCATTGCAGCAGCTGAATGTGTTTGAACCTAGGACATGACCTTGAGGAACTGTAGCAGTGATGTCCTGTGACTAAGATAATTGTTCTTCAACAACCATAACCATCTTCCTTGTGGATGTCATTCCTAAAGGGGGGGGAGAGAATCTAAACTCTGCGACCTGCCACATCTAGTCGTGAATGGTGATGGACAATTAAAGCATTTCCTAGTGGAGGATGCAGTTCCACAAATATGTCAGCAGTGCCTTGTAAAGCCTCTGAGGTCCTCAGCATCAAGATGGCAGCCTTCAGCCAATTCAGTTCACTCCAACTGTTGTCAAAAAACAGTCAGAGGTTCTGGACACTGCAAACATAATAGTTCTCTCAGCATTCTGGTAATAACCCCAAAATCTAGCCAAGCTGTACCAGTACAGCTATAATACAGGTCATTTTGCTATAATGCATGTTTCATTAACGCGATTGGCGAAAAGTGGACCCTGTTTGGATAATGCGAACTTTCTGCTGTGCAGCTGTAGTGATTGTCTATAGCGATTTTTTTTTTTTTTTTTTTTTTTTTTTTTTTTTTTTTTTTTTTTTTT